>NC_074721.1:651666-977500 GCF_947242115.1 Biomphalaria glabrata | reverse complement strand
TATATATATATATTTATATATATATATATATATATATATTTATATATATATATATATATATATAATATATATATATATATATATATATATATGTGTGTGTGTATTCTGTATGGAGTAGATAATCACAACGAATTTTCAGTAAGGAATAATAATGCATTCTTAGATAAAAATAGATTAATTCTCACCTAGGCCACATAGCAATCCTTTCCATGCTGGACTTGTCCGTTGACACGCTGGACCATGAGATTATAATGTCCAGATTGTATGTTGCTATGTTGATGGCTTGGATTGTAATTAGGTGCTATATAAGCAGTTCGCTGTCTGTGAATCACGTGATCTGATAGTTGCGGTACCGTTGTTCATTATTATTGTTTTAATTATAATCTGTGATGTATATTACCACTCACATTATTATTACTTGTCATTTGTTTTAATCTTGAGTATATGTATACTATTATTCGTAATTCTGACAGCCTTTGTAGCACTTGTACTCAGTGACAAAACAAATAAAATTGTTAAATTAAGTTGTGTCACTTCTCTCTCTCAAAAGTTACAGTATGGTGCTACATTCAAGAAGAGCATTAAGACTTATCTGTTCAAACCTTATTTAGATATGTTTGTCATTTTAACTCTTGTGTTTAGGCAGCCTTGAGCCTCTGTTTGTTAACACTGGGTGAACAGCGCTATATACATGGCATTATTATAACTATAAATGTTGTAATTAATGTCTCAAGTTGTTACAACTAAAAGCTCTTGACATTTGCTCGAACTAACTCGAAGCCAGATATACATTTAAACGCAAGCAGGTTTGAACCGTGCCTCATGTCAAGTTCTTAATATTATTCAGATAACTTATATACAAAATACAATACAGTACAAAACATATTGATAAACTGAAGATAGAATTGAGAAATGGCAGCAAACAATCTTTGTTGCTTTATATTAACATTGTCTCTGCATTCTACAGTTACAACAATTTCGTGTGTGTTGAATCAGACTGCCAAGTCCAGTCTCATGTACGAAGGTTGTTACTCTAGAGCTGTTCTTCTAACTTTCTTCTGGCCCGAGCCTATTTCGAACTTCTTCTTAGAGATGACCATTCGTCCAATTAATGAACGCCTTTAGAACCCAGAAGCAGACTGAAGTGTGCTTTAGTTCCATCTGGTACTGGTGTTCCTTAAGTCTGTAATATCATTCAATCTAAAAAAAAAAAAAAACAAGGTTACAAACACTGTTTGTGTAGAAACACAAACTTAAAATCGGTCCCCGAAGTGGTCCACCCAGGCAGGTAAAAAGGCAGGTTTCAATATTTTCAGAAAAAATATCAGAATGAAATTCTATCAAAGACAAATAACTGAAGAATGGAGAAAGAAGGTTGACATATTTTGCGTGGTATAAAATATTCCATGAGTTATGTCCTACCTGTAGTGTGTAGCATCGAAGTCCACTCCATAATATGAAAAACTACTTATTCATTGCTGTTTTAAATTTTGTTCCACTTGTATGCATATTAAGTAGATTTTTTCTCTTTAAAAAAATAAACGTTTTTTTGTGTGAATATAGAGCTATTATGACAGAACTTAATTAGCTTAGCAATATATTTGTAAAAAAAAAATTTTAAAAAATTATTTTTTTTTGACACAAGATCTTATCTTATCTATCTTATATAATACAGACGTTACTTCAAAAAAGAAGATGATTACGTCCTACGCGTCATGCATTTAGTCATGCATATTAACCAATGACTTAAATTCTGCCAAGTCACTGGTTTTCCTGGCTAGCTTAGGCAACCCATTCCATGCTCTAATAGCACTAGGGAAGAAGGAGTATTTGTACAAATTTGTCCTAGCATATGGGACGAGGAATGTGCCTTTATCTTTGTGTCTTTCAGAGTATTTTTTTAGCGAGCCCCGAAAGAGGAATAGACGCTATTAGTTTTGTGTGGTTTGTCTGTCCGTCCCGTTTAGATCTCGTAAACTAGAAAAGATAGTGAAAATCGTTTGCGTAAATGTTTTAAAAATAGGGTACACGTTCTAAATAGCCTCCCGTGTTTGTTACTATTAATAGTGAATAGTTGTAAAAATGGTGTATTTTTTATATAAAAAAAACAAAAAACTGCTTGCATAGTTGATTTTAAAAATTACATTTTTCGCTTTCAGAAGAGAAAAAAAAAGCCGTTGTATCAGAACTTTGAAATGTCTAAAATATCATGATGTCGGATTTTCATTATCTTTTCTAGTTTACGAGATCTAAACGGGACGGACAGACAAACCACACAAAACTAATAGCATCTATTCCCCTTTCGGGGCTCGCTAAAAATTGTTTGTTTACATCTGAACAGATTTTTGCTGATACTTTCAGTGAAGAAGTCATGCCGAAGAAACTCTTTACCAGCTTTAGATTGTCTCCCACCTCATTTCTAGGCACGCCACTACCATACAACTAGAACTGGTTTTTTACTGAAATAATATTTGCAATATAAAGTTTTTACTTATTTATTGATTTCTTCTGTATTTTAGCTTAAACAATTCATTCTTACTGGTTCAGAAAAGGCATTGTAAAGTCTGCCTTAGACTCGTCTCTGGATATTCAATATAGTTTCAATGCTTTAATTCGCATTTAATTCTTTGTTTCATGTCACTAATAAAAAATACAGATAACTCTTGTATTCTTAAAAACGTGTCACATTTATGCAGTTACTTCTCTTTGCCACTCTTCCGTTTGTTTACATTTTTTTTCTCACGTCACTCCGTGAATGATGTGTAATAATGAAAGCTCCGCCTGCAGACTTTTTTCCTTGGTCTAATCGATAATGTCTAAGAATTGGGTTGGCTAATAGCAACAGGGTAAACCAATCAGTCGCTTAGAAAGCTGGCGTCAGCTCAGATTTACAAGAAGATTGTCCAATAGTATAAAATGAAACTTTATTTGATTATTCCAAATTTGTGTATCATTTTTTTTACATTTATTCAAACAGCTTAGATACTACACTTCTTATTAAGTGATGTCACAAATCTCTGCAACTTGTATCTTCTTATTAAGTGATGTGACAAATCTCTGCAACTTGTACTTTCTTATTAAGTGATGTGACAAATCTCTACAACTTGTACTTTCTTATTAAGTGATCTGACAAATCTCTACAACTTGTACCTTCTTATTAAGTGATGTGACAAATCTCTGCAACTTGTATCTTCTTATTAAGTGATGTGACAAATCTCTGCAACTTGTATCTTCTTATTAAGTGATGTCACAAATCTCTGCAACTTGTATCTTCTTATTAAGTGATCTGACAAATATCTACAGCTTGTATCTTCTTATTAAGTGATGTGACAAATCTCTACAGCTTGTATCTTCTTATTAAGTGGTGTGACAAATCTCTACAACTTGTATCTTCTTATTAAGTGATGTGACAAATCTCTACAGCTTATACTTTCTTATTAAGTGAAGTGACAAATCTCTACAACTTGTACTTTCTTATTAAGTGAAGTGACAAATCTCTACAACTTGTACTTTCTTATTAAGTGATGTGACAAATCTCTACAGCTTATACTTTCTTATTAAGTGATGTGACAAATCTCTACAACTTGTATCTTCTTATTAAGTGATGTGACAAATCTCTACAGCTTATACTTTCTTATTAAGTGAAGTGACAAATCTCTACAACTTGTACCTTCTTATTAAGTGGTGTGACAAATCTCTACAGCTTATACTTTCTTATTAAGTGATGTGACAAATCTCTTCAACTTGTATCTTCTTATTAAGTGATGTGACAAATCTCTGCAACTTGTATCTTCTTATTAAGTGGTGTGACAAATCTCTACAACTTGTATCTTCTTATTAAGTGATGTGACAAATCTCTACAGCTTGTACCTTCTTATTAAGTGGTGTGACAAATCTCTTCAACTTGTAACTTTGATTGTACTCGTGTCACGGATTGTCTCTCTGCAGCGATCATCTCATCCTTTGTAATGATCAAATGTACCAATTCGTCTTTG
Source organism: Biomphalaria glabrata (assembly GCF_947242115.1). Lineage (NCBI taxonomy): Eukaryota > Metazoa > Mollusca > Gastropoda > Planorbidae > Biomphalaria > Biomphalaria glabrata. The sequence goes on along the minus strand of NC_074721.1, from coordinate 973,505 downwards.
TTAATGATCAGTATTATCCTTTAGTTTATGACTTGACAACTAGATAAAACGTCCCCATGGCGATGCTCTCAATAGACATGGAGGACATTCAGTTGTTTGAAACATTGGAGACATCGTACAGTGCGCTATATGTTATAATTCAAATATAAACCAAGGCAAACGTTTTGATATAAACCAGGGATAAGGTTTGATATAAACCAGGGATAAGGTTTGATATAAACACAGGATAATGTTTCATATAAACCAGGGATAAGGTTTGGTATAAACCAGGGATAAGGTTAGATATAAACCAGGGATAGTGTTTGATATAAGCCAAGGCAAACGTTTTCATATAAACCAGGGATAAGGTTGATATAAACCAGGGATAAGGTTTGATATAAACCAGGGATACGGTTTGATATAAACCAGAGATAATGTTTGATATAAACCAGGGATAAGGTTTGATATAAACCAGGGATAAGGTTTGATATAAACCAGAGATAATGTTTGATATAAACCAGAGATAATGTTTGATATAAACCAGGGATAAGGTTTGATATAAACCAGGGATACGGTTTGATATAAACCAGGGATAAGGTTTGATATAAACCAGAGATAAGGTTTGATATAAACCAGGGATAAGGTTTGATATAAACCAGAGATAATGTTTGATATAAACCAGGGATATAGTTTGATATAAACCAGGGATAAGTTTTGATATAAACCAAGGCAAACATTTTGATATAAACCAGGGATAAGGTTTAATATAAACACAGGATAATATTTGATATAAACCAGGGATAAGGTTTGATATAAACCAGGGATAAGGTATGATATAAACCTAGGGATAAGTTTTGATATAAACCAAGGCAAACGTTTTGATATAAACCAGGGATAAGGTTTGATATAAACCAGAGATAAGTTTAGATATAAACCAAGGCAAACGTTTCGATATAAACCAGGGATAATTTTAACTAGAGTTATAACTAGATAGAGAGGTTGAGTCCATATATACTTTATTGTTGTACCAGTAGTTATGACTATTAGTTTGGTTACGCGTGTGTGTGCGCGTGTGTGTGTGTGTAAAACAAACGTTGATCTATTTCTGTTCTTTTGTGTTCTACACTAGACATGATAGCTGCAGGCCTTAAGTTGACTCATTAGGATTTTTTTTAACGACGTCTGTAGGCTTTGAGTTTCGTTTGAACTCACAGATGTCGAGAGATAGACCGACAAGAAACAAAGCTCAGCGACATTCTTTTCAATGCGAACTGAGAAATAGGCAATGGGCTAACATTTAGGATTGAAAGCAAAAAGTTTCGAGCTTTTTACGAAAAAAAATTGAAAATTTCAATAGATAAAAATAATTTGTCTTTGAGAAATGAACAGCTACAAAATTATTAAGAGAACAGTGAATGTAATGAATTCCAAAACTCTTAACTAGTAGAAAGGTAACGGCTAACAATTAGCAATGTCTGGCAAGGATTGATGCTAATTAAAAAAAACAAACATTTGGAATGCAATTTACAATGATTTAGTTCATTACTTTAACCTATCTCTTAGTCTGTTGAACCGTTGGCGCCCCACGCATGATCTGTTGACCATTCTTTTCCATTCCTCTGTCTTTTGCCATGGTTGGATAGTATCTCAATGAAAGGCCCGTCCATTTTTTTTCATGTTGTCTTTCCATCACATCCTCTGTCTGCCTCTTCTTCTTTTTCTGTCGCCGTTCCCTGAATTGTCTTTGTGACCTTGTGATATGGCCATTAAGTTTCAGTTTGCGTATTTTTCGACAGTGTATTAGTCTGCACGAGATGCGAAAACTTATGCAAGTCGCAACAGGGTGAGCATAGATAGTCATGTGAAACACTGCAATATTCCTTAATCTTTAGAATCGAAGGCATTCCCATAATTAAATCTATATGTATATATATTGTTAACTTGAGACACATGGCCTAAATTGTGCCGATGTGCCAAAAACTATAAACTCAAACTCACATCAGTAACGTGCTGTATTTATTGTCATGGACCTCTTTTTATGTCTAACTATAGTACAAGTTATAGTATAGGTAGGTCTCATTCCTATTTATGTCTGTTGTACAAATATACATTAATACACATCACAATGCTTATATCTGTGACAAACTATATAAGCAGATTACATACCTTTACCTATTCCATAGTCTGTTGGACCGTTTGGGCATCATGCAAGTTTCGTCAACCGTCTTTCTCCATTCTTCTCTGTCTTTCGCCTTAGTTAGGACCTCTCTCAATGGCGGGCCCGTCCATTCTTTTGTGTTGTCCTCCCATCGCTTTCTGTCTGCCTCTTCTTCTTTTTCCTGGTACTTTTCCCTGAATGAAGGTCTTTGCGAGCCCCGAAGATCTTGTAATCATAGATTTTTAGCTTGCGTTTTTTTTTTACGATAGTTAGCAGGTCATCCTGGGGTCCAATTGCTGCAGTAACCCTGTCTATAATCTCTTGGTTTGTGATGCGGTCTTTGAATGTGATAACTAGGATCCTTCTGTATCATCTTAATTCGATTGCTAGGATCCTCCTCTCTAGCTCTGCAGTCAGCGTCCAAGACTCACAAGCATATACAAATGTGGCCTTGACCAGAGAGCGCATCAGTCTGATTTTGGTGCTGAGGGCTAAGCCTTTGTCTTTCCATATTATTTTAAGTTTTGAAAGGGCTTCTGTGGACTGTGCAATTCGAGCCAGTAGTTCAGGTTTCGTTCCCTCATCTGAGACAATAGCTCCGAGGTATTCGAAGTTTCTAACACTAGCCAGCCTTTCACCTCCAATACTGATGCCCCTTTTAAAACCCTGTTGGCTATTGGTCATAATTTGGGTTTTATTTAGGCAAATAAATGCCGACTACATAACTAGGTATTTGTAATTATTGTACTAGTTATCCATCGACTCTTCTGATTTGGATTACGCCAAATTTCACCCGACTTATTGTATCTTTAGATTACTTATTCTGACCAAGTTAACAACCAAAGAAACAAGGAAAAGACAACCACTCGCGACTCCTTTCTCTCCCCTTACTGTGACGTGAACAATGTCCGGCAATGGTCAACGCTTTGAAATAATTAAAAGCAACCAAGCGGTCAAGTTAATGGCCATTATGTTGCGTACGGCACTGGTCCTGGTACCAGACAAATGATTTTTCTATGCATGAAGTCGGGCCGTGCGTGATTCTGGACTTGCGCTCAGAACCCTAATACTAATGGGTATGGTCTGCAGAGGTTTGTCTGCTGGATTAGAGGTACATTTTTTGCAAGGGGGTTGGGGGTGGGAGGGGAGTCACGTGGTCAAGCGTCTGCGTAAGCTCGAGTGGAAGTCCCGCCCCGTAAGTCTCTTCCAACCTTTAAACTCTGACCTCTGGCCAAATTCAAATCGACCCTGGATTTTGACAAACGACAAGTACAGATTATGCCTATAGCCACAATGATGGGTCAGTGATCAAATGGTCCCTCTGGGAGTCACTTCTTAGTGGTCGGTGGTCAGTGCTACTTTTGTTATGTTCTATGCTATATTATTGGTTCTTGTTAAAAAAACGTCTCTATGCTATCTTTAAGACGCTGTCTATTATCTTATTAATAAAAAGACGTTTTTAGAATTTGTTTCCATTTGTAGTAAGTCTTGTTGACGTTTTGTCAGGTAGCTGAGACCAATAGATCTATCTCTGCTGCTTTGATGACACAAAAACTTCTCTGCTTTTTTTATGGTGTGTTTGACGCTAGTTTAATGGAATAAACAAAAAGTTCTAGGCCAGCTTTATTTTCACTCCTGTCCTTTTAGAAACAAATTCTTCCCAAATGAAGATTGAAGGGAAGGATTGAACAGGAATATCGTAATATGAACATGTAAATGAAAAGAGAGAGAGAGAGCGAGAGAGAGAGAGAGTGAGAGAAATAGAATGAGAGAGATAGAGAGAGAGAGATAGAATGAGAGAGCGAGAGAAAGAGAGAGAGAGCGAGAGAAATAGAACGAGAGAGCTGAGAGAGAGAGAGGGAGAGAGAGAAATAGAATGAGAGAGCGAGAGAAAGAGAGAGAGAGAGCGAAAGAAATAGAATGAGAGAGAGAGAGAGAGAGCGAGAGAAAGAGAGAGAGCGAGAGAAATAGAATGCGAGAGAAAGAGAGAGAGCGCGAGAGAAATAGAATGAGAGAGCGAGAGAAATAGAATGAGAGAGCTGAGAGAGAAGTTTGTGGAGAGAGCGCGTTCCAATTCAACTTAACAAATACTTGAATTCACTGGTTTAAATTGTGTTCGAGCGGGTGGGGGTGGGGAGGTGGGTGTTAAAATACGGGCCGTTTTATTGTAAGTGCAAAAAATAATGTGTCGAGGTTCCGCCCCCCCCCCCCAAAAAAAAAAAGAAACAACAACATTATATACATGTATACCTCATTACCTGGGAACTAATCTATTGGCGTTGCCGGTAGGTAATGTTACTCTTAAAATAATTGCGCGCGCTTCTTAATCAAGAGCAGTAGCAACATATTGTGTCATATGTAAATGAAAAGGAAGACAATGAAGACAGAATCAGCTGTGGTGAACAGTCGTTCTGTATGGTAAACATATGTAAGTATAGAGAGTTGACAGAAGTATCTTGACATGGCTTTGGCCTGCTGATTGAATGACCTGATTGAATCAGATGTATACATAACTCATTTCAGAGCTCTGATAAGTCACGTGGCAACACACCAACACATCCAGAAACATGCATATTGACTACATACACATCTTGTCGCTTGTCTTATCTTCTTCTTATCTTACTTACAGACGTTACTTCAACAACTGAAAAAAAAGAAAAAAGATAATGTCGTCCTACGCATGTCATGTGTCAATCTAGTTATGCATGTTAATGACTTAAAACTCCGCTAAGTTGTTATTTTCCTTGCTGATTCAGGCAACCCATTCCATTCTCTTGTGGCACTAAGAACGAAAGAGCACTTGTATGATTTTGTTCTAGCGTATGGCCTTGACAAAATGTTGTCTAAATCGATTTTAAATATTGAAAAACAAACACCAAGTTTGAATTAAAAAAAAATATTTTCAATTATTTTCCTGTTATGAACTTTTCGATCCATATGTTTAGAAATGTGAAATCAGGGCCGGCCTTAGGGCTACTGCAACCTATGCGGTCGCAGTAGCCCCCGTACTTACATAGGTCCCGCGCTAGTTGTAAATTATTAAATTAAACCATTATAACTTAAAACAGGGTTTCCGTGGCCTCCCGATTTCCCAGGAGCTCCTAAAAATCTCATGCAATTGCAAAGTATACGAAAAAAGTCATGAAAATCTTCTGAAATTATTAAATTATCCTGCAAACTCATAAAAATGTCCTGAAAATAGACAAAATTGTCATTTTGGGGTGTCATTAAATATGAAAAACGCCTATCCTAATCGCGTTAAAAAAAACGGCATAGTCAACTTTCATTTAATAAAAATCATAATAAGGCGAATTTAAACCAAATCAAGAAGTTCCAATACTTAATTTACTGTAATAGTCAGTGGCATGTAAATATAGATCGAAATCTATCTCGATCTCATTGAAAAAAAATCAAAAGCGATAATTTGCTTGTCGATAGTAAATTTAAAAGGCAGATGTGAATGTTTATCGGCTTTTTGTTGATGGCTCGTAATTGAATTTGACCGTGACTTTGCATAGTAAAGTATGAATAAAATGCAATGACGAATTAATTTTTTAACAAAAATTCTTTATTTTCACTTATTACCCTTATCCCTGCCCAGACTAGACCCCGCGCAATCCGTTTCGCATAGGGCCCCCTTTTGTGAAATTAATCATTTACTAAAGATCTCATATTGTTATATTTTTCTTTGCGTGTTCTCAGGGAGGAGATGGGCGAGGCGTAGTTGGGGCACCAATGCTAACTCTTTTACAACTTCGCGTTATGTTTTAGCTCTTTATTGTTTTGTTTTTTTACGAGTCTGTGATGGATACTTATTGTTATCCAACTTTTTCCCTTCTGTCTCTTATTTTTTCTTTCTAATTTATGAATTTTTTAAAAAGTCCTTTTAAAACCTTCCTAACATGTTTATAACATTTTATCCTTTTTTTGGCACTGAAGAATCAATCGTCAAATGTTTAATCCACTGATCATCATCATCTGCCCATTGTGTTCCCTGGTGGAACATAGGGCCTCAGTTTAAAAAAAAAACATACCCTTTATGGTCTCTTGCTTGTATTTTGATGGCTTCCTAGCTCTTTCCTGTCCTCTCGACTACATCTAGTACACTGCGTTGCCACGTTCCAATTGGTCTTCCTCTACGCCAGCGGTTCTCAACCTTTTATGCTCGGCGACCCCTTTTTACAATCCCTCACTTAGCCGCGACCCCCCCCCCTCACGCAGACACACATACAGCAATAGAAGAATAGACAATAACAATCCATTTTTTCAATGGTCTTTGGCGACCCCCTGCCTAATCGTCGATGGACCTTCCAAACGGGTCGCGACCCACAGGTTGAGAACCCCTGCTCTACGCCTTATGCTCTGTGGGCTCTAACCTTAGGCCTGCTTAGCTCTGTTGTTTCCATCATTTCTTAGGGTGTGACCAATCCATATCCACTTTCATTCTAAGATCTGCACCTATATATTTCTCTGTGTCTCCATCTCCCAGCATGTGGTATTTTCTACATTGTTCTCAACCCACTAATGATCGGTACTAATTTACAAATTAGAATATTGCAAGTAAGGTGAAGTTTTCATGTTCAGATACATGGTAATTAAACTAGATAAATCGCGTACAGGTTTTGAATAATGTCCCGCTTCGAAGTCCAGCCCAAACAAAAGATTTGGTCCTACCGACTGACACAAGGACAAAAAAGAACCACAAAATACGACCTTTGTCTCCCCATCTCCCCAGTGCTTAGTCACGCGTGTCGCGCTGGTTATCTCACCGAGAAATCTGGGCCTCCCACTAGGGGTAAATATTTGATGACCAACAGCCTGACGCCCCAAAGCGATGGGTAGCGGAAGTGCATGACACATATTTTGATCCTCATACATGTATTTTACATTGTCTATCCCAGGCGTCGGCCAATTTGTGGTCCGCGGACTGCATTACAATATCATACATCTGTTACATCAGCCTTAATTATAACGAACAAGCTTTTGCAATGCTCATGTTAATTCAATTCTCATAACGAATTCTGTTCTCAAAGTTCTTTTTTTCTCCGAAGCTTATTCAGTCCTTCTGCCTATCTATTGGATACTAATTGTGTACACGTTATTTCTATGAAGGGGGCTCGGTGGTCGAATGGTTAAGCGCTTGGCTTCCGAACGTGAGGTCCTGGGTTCGAATCTCGGTGAAGACTGGGATTTTGAATTTCGGGATTTTTAGGGCGCCCCTGAGTCCACCCAACTCTAATGGGTACTTGACTTTAATTGGGAAAGTAAAGGCGGTTGGTCGTTGTGCTGGCCACATAACACACTGCTCGTTAACCGTGACCTTAACATCATCTTTCCCATAGATTGTAAGGTCTGAAAGGGAAAATTTGGCGCTTACCTTCGGATACATCAGCTACGTGGAGAGGGGGGAAACAGCTGTGTGAGCGACATTGATCTGACCATTCATTTTAAGTTCTATGAGATGATCCATAGCCTGTATATAGGTCATTTACGCCTATGTAATGCTGCTAGTCGCTGTCTTCCTCAGAACCTCAGTGTTTCGCCAGGCCTAAATAGGTGTTCAATGAACTACTGAAATAATCAACTAGTAAGCCACCAAGTGAATTAATGTACAAGTATCTGCAGAAAAAAATATTAGTTCTTCTTGGTGACGAAAAGAATTCTATAACATCTTTATGAACTTTGAACTGAATCTAATTAGAATCAAATATGCAATAAAAGCGCAACCATTAAATGATTTCTGGTCGAGTTTTTCTGAAGAGCACCACCAGATTTTATTTTACTTCAGTCTCATTCAGTCTCTTTGTGTGAAGCAAGATTTTTCTTATTATGCTGCAACAAAGACCAAGTCTAGAAACAGGCTTGACACCACACCAAATATTAGAAATCAGATTTATATATGTTTTTATCATATCTATGTATATGTTACCGGCAAAGTGTGAAATTTGGCATGCTAATGCCCGACACGTCCAGTCAAAGTGTGAAATGATTTCTCCATTTCCTACTCATAGTATAGAATGACTACAACTGCTTTTAGGCAAAGTGTTAAATGATGATTTAAAGTGTTTTTTTTTTTCATAATATAATTTTCTCGGAATAATATTTCTATTCACCAGTAATCTAAATACTATAGTCTTCTTCTTTCAAGTGTAAAGTTTGTTTATATTTGACTGTCGTAAAGTGTGCATGATTTGTGCAACGTAATTGTACTAGGTAAAAAGTTGATACAAAAGATGCTTCATATTGCGTTGTATGAAAATAGGTCTATTATGCAATCAAGGCCAGTACGACTACTAAGAAGGAATCACGTGACTAGATATTGATACAGCTGACAACACGTTTTGTTGTTGTTTTGATCGTGGGAAAACACAAGTTTATTTATCAGTGCAGTCCATTTTGTGTCTGAAATGCATATTGCGTCATTGAAAAAAAAAATGTTTATAAACATAATAATTATTTTTAAGCCTAGGACTTACTAACATTTTTCATTAAAAACTTTGTAAGCTTAGTTTTTAGCGTTCACTTTGTATTGTTTTTATATTCTTTTATTGCCCTCCTAAATATTTGAATGTGTCTGGTGGGCCTTACTGTGTTTTTTTTTCCTCAAGAAAAAATACTTTATAAAACAATGGTAAAGCTGGAAATGTAATACAAACGCGTACAAATAGAATATGTAGACCTTTCTTTGTTTTATCGGCAGATTTTTTAAAAATTATCCATTTATTATGTAAGTTACGACAACTGATTAGAACATTATTTTTATTTATTTTGTGTTTCAGAAGAAGCTTACACAAATATTTCTTTTTAAGCGCAGCATTTAAAGAGTTTATGAATTACTTTTGACTCTCTTTTGCTGTTATGTGTAGACAATTTTACGCGCTCAATGCTTCGCCATCTTTGAATTCTCCCCCCCCCCCCAAAAAAAAAATAAATTATTTTAATAACATTCACTTTTATTTTTATTGTAGGCCTACAACCACAAAATAATGATTACTCTATCACAATGAAATGTTCAATTAGTGAGTTTATTTTTTGCACGCATCAGAGACACAACAATAACATTCTAAAAAAAAATGGAAATATAGTTTTGACATTGAATAAGTGGGCGTGTCGACGGAAGTTGTAACATCGCCATCCATTTCCTGATCTTGGTAGAAATAAGTCTTACAATGTAAAGCAGCATCGTATTTGAGTTTGTAAAAACTTAAAATAAATAATAAAAAAAGATTTAAAACTTATGATATTTTATTATAATTTATAAACTAAATGGGTATTTTTAAAAAATCCGCATAGTTAACTATGTGAAACGCGTGCCCCCAACAAAGTCTTCCCGTACCCCTGGGGGTACGCGAGCCCCACTTTGGGAAACACTGCGCTAAGGAATGTGTGAACTGTTCAGTTAAGGGAAAAAGTAGTTTGGGAAACACTGCTGGAAGTTAACGATAGTCACTTTAGTACTAATTTCAATGTCTTCTTAGCTGTGTGTCAAACACTATATTCACTGTGTCTTCCATGCTGACTATCAAGTGACACTTTCACCGTCTAAAAAAAAACTGTGTGTTAATCACTGACGCCACTGTCTTCACTGCCGTGTTTCAAGGGGTTCAATCCAAGGACTAAATGGTACACCAGAATCTGCCCTAAGTACAAACCCAACAATCAATATACTCTTTGTTTTTTTATTGTGTGTCTTGTCATGCCTCCTTGATTCCCCCTCCCCATTATGATTTCATATCCTCCCTTCAAACTACTCTCTGTTTGGTGAAACTCCCTTTCACTTCTTGTGTTGAGATTGAGAGATAAGACGTGGAACACCGTAGGGTGTCATCCTTAAATTATGCATGGCGTCACAGCTGGCACTGGGGTATTGACCAGAATGACGACAACGCTAGGCGTATCCCACATACGGGCTCGTTTGTTCAAGCTCCACTCCTGTTGGTTTTTTTGTTTTAAGTTTTAAAGATATTTCAACATTAATCGCAATATTCTGCTAGAAAGTGTTGAAATTGTCAGGCAAATAATTAGATGTACAATGTAGTGCATTAATTATTGTTATTTTATTTCAAACTAAGGGGAATTCCCTTTATCTCTGACAGTCGATTTCTGATTGAAAAACAAAAAAATATTCTGAAGTGTAGCTGAAAATGTGAGGTCTCCTGTCGTCTTCCCTTCGTTCAAGTCTACAGTAGGATAAATTATTGAAAATGTTTCTATCACTGAACCTGTGTATGCACTTGATGTTTATGTGTAGATTTTGTGAGTGTGTGTGTGTTTTTGTGTTTTTTTTGTACAGACCCTTCTATACAGCTGTGCTGTTGTTCTATGTTATAATTTATGTAAGGCAGAATTAGTGAATTTGTAGAAAGTGGTTAACTAGTTTAGTTGACTCTCCTGTGTTCGCGGTAGGAAATAGTTATCCGGGAAAAGGCTTCCCGTGAGGGAAATTATATGTAGGAGTTTAGGTGAGGGAAAAATTGTATGGATGGTGGTGGATGGAGGATGCTCACTAACAAAACAGATATACCACTTATAGGAAAACCTTCTATATAGTGACGGAAGTAAAAAATATTATAAAAAAAGATTACGAAAGAATGTAAGAACACAGGAGCAAAAATACTATACGGGCAAATACCAAAAGGCAGGAACCTCAAAGGCAGACCAACGAATTCGATGACTTGATGTAGAGGCAGATCTATAAGTAATTGTTACGGGCCTGGAGATGAAAATCAAACGATAGATCTGAGTGGAAAGATGTGTCGAAGCAGGTTCTCCATAGGATGTTTTGCGACTGGGTGGATATAGAAATCTTATGATTATTTCTTGGAGATGTTTGCGGTGTACTGATATGAAGGTATCTTCATATGAAAGAAGGTTGTTCTAATTAGATGGGCATACTAGACATGCTTGTGTCATATTGAACACTACGTATATGATTTATAAGGTGAATGGGAGAGGACATAAAAAGCAATATATTTCGTAACCATAGACATAAATAAATATAGACTGGAAAAAAGAAATAGCTTCATGTAACTTGAAAACGTGTATATCTATTGTTGTCGGATTTCCGAATTCTGAAAAGTTGCATGATCTTCAGTCTTAGAGATTAAACAAATCTACACTCTTGTATACTCAAGTACACAAAATTGCAAGTCACAAATATTAGTTTCATAAAACTCTTTTATCGGCCAGTCTATATTTATTTATGTCTATGTTCGTAACTAAAACAGAGTAGAATTTATCATTAAAAAATTGGATTGATATTTTAAGCAAACAAAAATAGATGTCTAGAAATTGACCTTAGTGTTCATTTATAGTCTGTAGTTGATCTGAATTCTAAAAGTGCTTAGTTATTCCAAATATACGTTAATGAATAACTGGGTTAATTATTTTTAGTGAATCTTGAAATATTTGATAGGCTCTGTTACTTGTTTAAAAAAAAAAGGTATAATTGTTTTTGCTATTAAATATTGGTATGTTGGCAGGAACGCGAATTAAAAAATCGTTTCGTGGAAAATTAACCGCTGCCGTATGCATCTTGCAAGGTGCTTAGTTGTGCTGTTTAAATTTTCATACTTTTTTTCCTCCTACCAAAGTGGGAAAATTAGTGATGAGGGAGTCAGTCAGGGCCTTCGCAAATATAAAATAGAAAAAAAAACAGGAAATAAAAACTACAGAGCTATCGTTATTAATTATCAGGGTGTTAATGTTCTAACTCATCTTTAAGCCAAAATACTTTCTCCACTTGGTCAATGACCAGAAGATGATCAGTCGTCTGGGCAAGTTCGGACACTGGCCAACGGTCTCTCGCACACATACACAAAAGAGTTGTGCGTCCACTGTTGGTCATTACGTGACGTAACGGTCATTCTTAATGTTCTTTGGTTATTTATTAGCGGCCAGAGAATTAATGTTTGCTGTCTGATGGCCTCCCACGGCACGCAAGCATCCAAACTGGAATGGCCAGAGAGAAAGGAACAGGTCCGGTGACTGCTGCACACAGGGGTGGGAGCAATTAAGGCACAGACTGGATACAAGGGGAGATAAATGGGAAGACATTGAGGAAGACATCGCTTGGTGGCTGAGGGACTGGAGAAGGAGATCTTATAAACAGCAAGTTCACATCTCTACTAACTTTAACTCTTTCTCTCCTATTTGACGATACTATCGTTGATTTGACCCCATTAAATTAATGTTTGTCTTTTTATAAAAACTAATTTGTGTCATATAAAAAATCATGCACTCCCTTTCAATTTTATACCTAATAAAATATTTTCCCGATTACAAAGTTATTGAAATTTAATCATAACATGGAAATGATTTACAAATGAGCAAAATAAATTATTAAGTCCTAACATGAGCACATACTTAATGAGAGAAAGAGTTAACCGGTGTTTAATTTGACCATGTAAAGGGGTCGAGGAACGATGTGGAATAAACAGCAGTGTAAAGTTGTAAAGAAGATGCGGTAAATAATAATAATATAAGATCTACTTTTTATTGATAAATATAAAAACAAAAATGCAATAAGCATCGACATTGCAATGACTGTCCCATAACATTAAAAAAAAAAGACCAAAATTAAGTTAATTAAATATGAACACTTTAGCTTGGAGATTAAGGGGTTGTAAAATTGCAATATCTTCATATGTGATGTCAGCACAAGGAGCAGACATTTTCATGACCCTGGACCAGGGACGTAGCTAGGAATTTGCTACTATTTCAGGGCCCAAGGGGCTTGGCCTACTTGGGGTCCCCTACATTTTGCGTAATATTCAATATTTAAAGTAAAAAACACTTATTTGGGGCCCCACTCATGTGGGGTCCGGGGGGGGGGAGGGATTTTCAAATTCTCCCCCTTCCTCTCCCCACCCTGGCTACGCCACTGCCCTGGACATTCCTATAACGATTTTGAAAGGGCAGTACTGCCATATCATAAGTAGGCATTCTTAAAGGTACTACAATATAGTTTGTTTCCCTTTACTGAATGGCAGTACCAGAGAATTTGAAAACATGTTTTATAATAATAACATCCCTAATTAATGGTCATTGGATTATAGCTCCTGACAGCTAGTATAACTAAACCGCTGTAGGCGTATTATGTTTTGTTTACTGTAGAACTTAAACTTTTGATGTGAACAAATACTCAATGTATGCTTTTACTAACAATATACAGATATTCAACTTGAGATGAGAAATAGATCTAAAATGAAATGATATTCAAACAATGTCTAACTCACTACCAAAGTAAGTCGTTACTCTCTTGCGTCGCTGATCTGTCTCTTTGTCAAGTATCAAACCCCGTCACTAACCGTCAGAGCCTATATCATCATTCTACACCAACAAAAACAAATGCTCTATCACCTCATCGTTACCTTGGAAACACACGCACACACATTCACACACTGATAACAAACAACAATAATAATAATAACAAAACAATATTTAAATAATTCAGTACAACTCTTCACTGCGAACATCAAGTACTTCGAAATGTCGGCAAGGGAGATAAATCATAACTTTGTCTCTTGGCTATTCATTTAGATATATGTTATTATTGGAAGCAATGAAGGCCAAGCCAAATACTGTCTTTACCTTGACTTACGAGCCAATCAAATATAAAATATATTCAGAAGCAAAAAAAAGCGAATGCTACAAAATAATCGCGAAGTGAAAGAAAAGGTTTAGGATTGTAATGGAAGAAAATAAGACTGATTGCCTAAGCCAGCCCGCCCCCTGTGTTACTGAGATGAGTTTTTAGCATTGAATACTATTCAACGTTTCACTCGAAGCCCTCGGTGTTGCTCTCTATGGGGCAGCCATGACCTGCAACGACCATCGCTGTGTGACTGCTTGACTCGGACATAGGTCAGTGAATGAAAGTTCCCGGTCTTCGCTGTAGAAAACAGTAATGGTCATCTCCAATAAAGCGATCAACAAGAGTTATGTGTATTGGCGCTGTTCTCATCTTGATAACCGAATACCCTGGACCCTGTGGTCATCCGCGACTATGGGTCAAGCGGCCAAAGAAGTTAGCCTTTTTTCTAGGACTGCCGCGGAGTCCGCGGTCAGTCCCGGTCAGTCCATTCATTTGGCCAACGATTTCAGAAAGTCAGTAGTCTCACGTGGGACTCTTAAATCTGCTGCCCCCTCCCTAACTCCCCTTCGAGCAATAATGAGGAATAGGAAATAACATCAAATTTACATCCGTAGCTCAAAGCGTTTCTTCACTGTCATTTATTAAAAACTTTATTTGCCAGATCAGTTTTTGTTTTTTTAAAGTGTTATGCAATGCCAGTTCTTAACTGTTATGCCATGTCAGTTCTTGTGTCGTCATGACAGTTTTACGACATGTCAGTTTATTAGTCTTTTAGCCTTGTTCGTTTTTAACGATTGTGTGTCACATCAGTTTTTTTAAATTTCATGTTATTTCTTTAGGTGGTCAATTTTTTAGTAAGTCAGGTCACTTGTTAGTTTTATGACGTCAGTTCTTTAGTAAGTCAGGTCACATTTTAGATTTATGACGTCAGTTCTTTAGTAAGTCAGGTCACATTTTAGTTTTATGACGTCAGTTCTTTAGAAAGTCAGGTCACTTTTTAGTTTTATGACGTCAATTCTTTAGTAAGTCAGGTCACATTTTAGATTTATGACGTCAGTTCTTTAGTAAGTCAGGTCACAATGTAGATTTATGACGTCAGTTCTTTAGTAAGTCAGGTCACATATTAGTTTTATGACGTCAATTCTTTGGTAAGTCAGGTCACATTTTAGTTTTATGACGTCAATTCTTTAGTAAGTCAGGTCACTTTTTAGTTTTATGACGTCAGTTCTTTAGTAAGTCAGGTCACAATTTAGATTTATGACGTCAGTTCTTTGGTAAGTCAGGTCACATTGTAGTTTTATGACGTCAATTCTTTAGTAAGTCAGGTCACTTTTTAGTTTTATGACGTCAGTTCTTTAGTAAGTCAGGTCACAATTTAGATTTATGACGTCAGTTCTTTAGTAAGTCAGGTCACATTTTAGTTTTATGACGTCAATTCTTTGGTAAGTCAGGTCACATATTAGTTTTATGACGTCAATTCTTTGGTAAGTCAGGTCACATTTTAGTTTTATGACGTCAATTCTTTAGTAAGTCAGGTCACATTTTAGTTTTATGACGTCAGTTCTTTGGTAAGTCAGGTCACATTTTAGTTTTATGACGTCAATTCTTTAGTAAGTCAGGTCACATTTTAGTTTTATGACGTCAATTCTTTAGTAAGTCAGGTCCCATTGCAGCTTTATGACGCCAATTCTTTAGTATTTCAAGTCACATTTTCGTCAATTCTTTAGTAAGTCAGGTCACATTTAAGCTTTATGGCGCCAATTCTTGAGTATTTCAAGTCACATTTTGCTCTCTGATGTCAATTCTTTAGTAAGTCAGGTCACATTTAAGCTTTATGACGTCAGTTCTTTGGTAAGTCAGGTCACATTTTACTTTTATGACGTCAATTTTCAGTTCAATCTTAAATTTATAGCGTGTGTTTTTCACATGTAACCACCATTAAGATTGTGATGGATAATTTCTTTGTATAGACTGAATAGGTTGTAATGTAAGTCCGTTGCAGATGAGGTCATCAATAGGGGAGGGAACATTGAGGCGGTGGGGGGAACATCGAGGACGAGTGACAGAGAGGCGTGTAGTTTTGAAGTGAGTTGTATTTTGTTGAAATGGTTTAACACATTATTAGTTCACTTCTGTTCCTGCCAGTGTCGGATTTAAGGGTAGGCAGGATGGGCTACAGCCCCGGGGAATTCACAAGAAAGGGGCCTTCACGAAGGAAACAAATATATCGGAATTTCGACGGGTCAGAAACATTTCACGTGCTACGTTTTGAGAGAAACAAGTGTGAATGAATATTTTGTTTCTATAGTTGTAATGTATTTTGTTAATACAAAAAATTGAGACAAATTTCCCCATGGATAATAAAAATTATTATTATTATTTTAAAGAAGTCTGTTCACGTTTGATCGAAGTTCGGCATTAAGATAATCAATACGCCTACATCGGGTTTAGTTGGACTATGTTTGGAGGTACAAGTCAATGACTATGTTGGCAATCATATAGTAGCGATATTAAATATTAAAAACAATATTATTGTTTTCAGTATTCTCCCCCCAAACCCCTTTTCCCTGAGGTCTCATTCCCACCCCCTTTATCGTAGTTGAGGTAACGGTAACTAGCTGTAACTAGCAGTACTTCTTCTAGACAGCTACTGACTTCTTCCTGATTCAAATTTAAAATGTAGCGCAGTCTGCCAGTTGGCAATGATGGTCTGGACTCAAAAATCAACTTTTTGTTTTTTTTCAAGAGCGGCTTCATTCAAATTTTAATAAATAATAGCAGAGACAGAAAGTAAAACACAGAGAAGGGGGGAGTGAAAGGGGAGAGGTTAAAGTTTAAGTAAAATAGATAAAGAAAATAGAAAGTCGCATAAACTATAATAAAGTTAAGAATTCAAAAGTTAGATTTAACTATCTCCTCTCTCTCTCTCTCTCTCTCTCATACACTCATAAACAGATACACACATGCACACAAATACTATATATAGATAGATCTATACACACAAAGCAATGTAGATCTATCACAGAAGATAGTGGCTGATATCATTCCCTGGATCTTGTCCGGTCTATCTTACGACCACAGCAAGTCATCAAGTCCTTGGGCGTCAAATATACCTGCTTCTATGTTCGTGCGCGTATGTGCGCGCGTGTGTGTGCGAGAGGACGTTGGGGCGGTGACACGTGACCGCCTACCTATGCCTACCCTTGCTGGTAATCTTGCGACATGATCATTTCAAGTCTAGGGAAGATAGGATTGTAAGGATTCGTAGAAGTATTCCTTTAATGCCCTGGTGCCTTTAGGGCATCTGTTCTCTTGAGGGCATCCCTAAAGCGAACTCTCTATCGTAATGACAGTGTGTCTTTATGTTAAGAGGTCATGATCTGAGGTAGTTTTGGTGGTGGTGGGGGGGGGGAGAACGTCGGAGGAGCTGAGATCGATATAATTTCCCCCTCCCCCCAAAAAAATACTATTTGAATATTCACTAGTTGGTACATTCTCACCCAGCATGTAAGAAACATGTTCATATTTTTATGCTTCACTCTGGACTGAAAATCAAAATCCTGTTACGTCTGAATCTTGAAGCAGCTGTTATCTAAAGAAAGTGTTTTGTTTTATTCATTATTCCCTCAAAAGGTTCACTCCAGTAGTTAAATTTAGGATTTTAGGCCAACTCGGAATGTCGATGATTGGGATTCTAGAACTAAGTTACGTCTGAATATTGAAGCAGCTGTTGTCTGAAGAAAGTGTTTAGTTGTATTCATTATTCCCTCAAAAGGTTCACTCCAGTAGTTAAATTTAGGATTTTAGGCCAACTCGAATGTCGATGCTTGGGATTCTAGAACAATCCAAAATTCACTAAAAAAGATAAATGGCTGGGATATGAAATCCAACCCCGGAACTAAAAATAAATGTAATGATTGTAAAAAAACAAACATGGTCCCGTATGTTGTTACCGGTCATTGTCTTGTAGCACCAAGCTGCTGGTAGACAACTAAACTACTAAAACTTCAAAGAACTTCCTTGTGAACAAAACTAAATATAACTTTATTTATAATATAGATAAAAATCAACTTTTGATAAAATGAAATAAATGTAGTAGACTTTAGTAATAATATTTGTTTACAAAATCTAACTCACTACAATAACACAACCTTTCAGTCTCCCGTTCTGGAGTGGTCTCCCCTAATTAAAGACCAAGTGACGACATCGTCACCTATCTTGCATCATTCACAGCCAATCGCTAACCTCTTCCCACCGTCACCATAGAAACACACTCACACAAACACACACACACACACTCCATAACACAGTATCAAAGTGGTACTCAGTGAGATACCTTTGATGAATAGTATCATGCACTGTGCATGGCTAGCTCCAAGCATTAGTAACTCACAAAAATCACCGTCAGTTTTGACATTGTTAAGAATGATAAACAAATAAAATAAAGTAAAAGTTAACCCTTTGCCACTGAGGAGAGTCCTAAATATCCCGAAGCTCCAAATCTAAATCCATCATTGGGATTCGAACTCAAGATCCCTGGTATTGTATGCAAAGTGCTTTACCACTCCTTTACCACCACTCCTAAGAGCAAAAAAAAAAAAGCATGACTAGTAATTTATTATTGTAAAAGACTCCGTTACATTGGTGTTGACAAATTAAAAAGAATAAAAAACCAATATCAAGTTTACATGGTTACAAATCTTGGTCTTGCTAGATTCTTGCAATGTCTCTGCAGTGGTCAATGTTTCACTCTCTGCAACATATCGGTTATGCGTATCGACCTTTGCATCTAATTTGTCTTCCCTTTGGATCAGCGGGTGACCTTTGACTTTTTCCGGAAGGGAAGAGCAAAGACGGCGACTGCAGAAGATTATTGGCAATTTTGAACGGGCGACAGCGCCCTCTGTTTCAATGAGGATTTACTGCCCGCTTTCATTACATGGGGACGCTGGGACGGGGTCAGGGGTTAACAAGAAATTGATGCGGCTTTGAATGAAAACTAAAAAGAGAACAATCAGTAGAACGGGCTGAGTGACGATGTGAGCGTAGCTCCGGAGGAAGTTGTGTCTGGAGGGACAAGTCTCAGTGTAGAGAGATGTACTGAGGAATTGTGTCAGGAGGGACAAGTCTCAGTGTATAGAGATGTACTGAGTAATTTGTGTCTGGAGGAACAAGTCTCAGTGTATAGAGATGTACTGAGGAATTGTGTCTGGAGGGACAAGTCTCAGTGTATAGAGATGTACAGAGGAATTGTGTCTGGAGGAACAAGTCTAAGTTTATAGAGATGTACAGAGGAATTGTGTCTGGAGGAACAAGTCTAAGTTTATTGAGATGTACAGAGGAATTGTGTCTGGAGGAACAAGTCTAAGTTTATAGAGATGTACAGAGGAAGTTGTGTCTGGAGGAACAAGTCTCAGTGTATAGAGATGTACAGAGGAAGTTGTGTCTGGAGGAACAAGTCTCAGTGTATAGAGATGTACTAAGGAATGGTGTCTGTTGGAACAAGTCTCAGTGTATAGAGATGTACAGAGAAAGTTGTGTCTGTAGGAACAAGTCTCAGTGTATAGAGATGTACAGAGGAAGTTGTGTCTGTAGGAACAAGTCTCAGTGTATAGAGATGTACAGAGGAAGTTGTGTCTGTAGGAACAAGTCTAAGTTTATAGAGATGTACAGAGGAATTGTGTCTGGAGGAACAAGTCTCAGTTTATAGAGATGTACAGAGGAAGTTGTGTCTGGAGGAACAAGTCTCAGTTTATAGAGATGTACAGAGGAATTGTGTCTGGAGGAACAAGTCTCAGTGTATAGAGATGTACAGATGAAAGTTTCTTGGAAGCATATGATGTAAAACTCGTGACTGGGACTAACTAGGGTCATATGTGGCCCTTAACGACCGAACGCTCTTACTTTACGCAACAGATTTAGGGTATACAATGAATCCAGAAACAGTTTAGAATCCGAACAAAAATCTCAAGTTTTATCGGGAATCGAACTGGAGAGCTTCCGTTAGAGAAGAACCTGTTTAACGTTAGGATGGACATAAACGCTATGTGATATGATAGAAAACAAACAAAGACCATTGGTGGATTGTTGTTGGTGGATTGTCAAGTTGACTTGGATATTACTTATTTATGGGTTGAGCGTGTAATGATATCATAAACTGAAGAAAACATGACTAATTGAGTGGCTGTCGTAGAGTAAAAGTCAACATACTCGTTGTTTTTTTTTTACCTTTACCTATCCCTTAGTCTGTTGGACCATTGGGGCACCAAGCAAGACTTGTCGACCGTCTTTCTCCATTCCTCCCTGTCTTTTGCCTTGCTTAAAACCTCTATCAACGGTAGGCCCGTCCATTCTTTTATGTTGTCCATTCATACCTTTAAGGTTATTTAGTACTGTGACGTTTTAACTCACTTGCAATACAATGATGTAAGCTTACTCACTTGCAATACAATGATGTAAGCTTACTCACTTGCAATACAATGATGTAAGCTTACTCACTTGCAATACAATGATGTAAGTCTACTCACTTTCAGATTGTAGTTAGATAGCTCAGGAGACATTCTGATCATGAATTTTGAATTTTGTTTAGTAGATTCTTGAGATATATTATTCTGTCTCTGTCTCTCTCTCTCTCTCTCTCGCTCTCACTTATTAAAAATTATTAACATAAAGTCTTAATTTTATTTGTGTGCTCTTGTCAAGAGGGACAGTATAAAACTAAGACTGAAGGCAAGACTGGTTTTAATTAGATAAGAAAATTGTACTGGTCGAAACAAGGGGAAAATTCAGTATGACCACAATAGTCCACATCAGCTGCTGTTATAACGGTAACAATAGAAAGAGCAAGCACGAACAACATTCACACACACACACACATACTAAAACACAACCAGCACTTTATGACGTATTACTCTTCTAAGTATTTCTAGGGGATGACCCTGACTGAAAGAAGTTTATAAATATTTTCTAGCCTAAATGGAGAGATGCCGACCTTATTGGAAATTTGTTGTGATTACAAAATTCTTTTTTTTCTTTTAAAAACAACACCTAAGACTATGTTGTGGTCATTGTTTGCTGGCAGTAGGCGAAATGCACATTTTTTTTTCTGCTGAAGAATCATAAGTTCGAGCCGCATTTAAAGTCGGTCACATGGCACAAGTCTCAAGACGATGTCTTGACAAATCCTAGTACTAGTAGGGATGTACTGCTTTCGGGGCACTTTTAAGGGCTTAATCAAACAAGACATATTATGGTTAAATGGACTATGTCACTATGTTATAAAAAATTAAAGTCACACCCTAGAGAACCTAAAACAAAGCTTTACTAAACTAGAATGACACATGAACTGACGAAAGACTGTAACACACTAAATCAATGCTGTGAACACGACGCTACACATACATAATGAGATATCAACTTTTTCACAACGCACTACATAATAATATGGTTGTTACATACACAAAAAGGGGACGGGAAAGGAGAGGAGAGAGACGAAAGGAGACATACTTTATATAATATTAAAGGGAAAATAAAACTCTAATTAGGTATACACATTCTGAATTTAAATGAAGTGGAAGGTTATTCCATTCGTTAGAGGGCGTAGTGGCTGAATTTTAAAGCGTTTGGGATTTTGGGCTCGGGGAATGTGAAGTTTGGGAAATTAAAAGCGGTTTGTCGTTGTGCTGGCCACTTGACGCCCTCGTTAATGGTGTCACCTAGAAATAATAGCCTTCTAGATTGCCAGATCTAAATGGGGGTATTGTATTTATTGCTTTACATTCGTTAACGATTTTTTAAAAATTCATTGTCCACACTTGCTCCCACTTCTTTTTACTTAATATCGAGGCGAGCCGCCTCTGTATGTATATTATTTTTTTTTTTGGTTTGTTTATTTATTAATAACAAACATAACAAAGTTAGCCACTCACGCCAAACTACAAATAATGACAGAAACACGCCTACACAAGTATACATTCAATCACACGCACGCTAATCCTTTCCTTCTAATTACAAAGCAAGAAACAGAATTCAAAATTAATTGACATTGTTCATGTTGCAGTGGAATCTTGTCATCATTTGAGTCCAACAAAATAGTCATGGCTTCGGCAATGTTACCGCCGGCATTACAAGTGAACACAAGACTCCAAAGCGAAAACTTGCTATTGAATTCGAGAAACATTTGAACAATAGGACAAGACATGAACAATAGTGGGACAGCTTCGGATGCCGCTCAGGGATTTGCCGATTACAAACTGACCGAGCCCCCGTTGAACCCCGTAGTTTTTCAAAAATTAACCCCGGAATCTTCACGGTGTGGTCACTTCATTAGCATTGTCCGGTGTCGCGGTCTATCGCACTGTCCATCGAGTCATCAATCAACAAGAGGGCAAGGAGATGGGGGAGTCAGGACACTTCAATGACAGACTTAGCTCTGACCGTCTCCGGTCAAAACAAAACACTTCTCCCTTAGCCTTCTGTGTTCATTGGTCACCACTGTGATAGGTCATCAGTACTCCAGATAGATTGTTGTTCACTTTCAACACACTAAGCTTGAGTCTCACAGATCTGGTCAATAAACTGGGCGGGGTGTTAATTATTAGGCGTGTGCTTTGAACCTGGGACTTTAATCTGAGTTTGCGCCAAGTGACGTACACATGGACTAATTGCGATGAAGAACAGGCAGACACTTGGATTTCATTAACCAAGAACAAAACAAGATAGAGAGAACGGGGATATATATATATATAGATATATATACTCAAGAAAACATTAAGAAACTGGAACAGACACAAAATAGAGCAGTGAGATTCAGAACAAACGAATAGTCACATTTGACTAGAGTAACACATTTAGTAAAATCACTAAATTTAGAAAGTCTTCAGGACAGAAGACTCAAAAGTAAAGTAGCAATTATACATAAAACACTGAACCATAATATCTTCGAATACAAAAACAAAATTTAATAAAATACTCTGAAAGACACAAAGATAAAGGCGCATTCCTCGTCCCTTATGCTAGGACAAATTTGTACAAATACTCCTTCTTCTTCTAGATTATCTTTCCTTCAATGTTCACATAGGATCCATGGTGGATCTTACAAGCTAGTCGGGTCTGTAGTGATGATCTAACTAGCACATATGCTTACTACAATAGACTTTGAATAGACTAGAACTGGATTTGTAAGTTCTTGTTACATTTTGAGTACGTGCAAGTTGGTAAGATGGAATGATGATAAAATGTTACTGACACCAAACTGTATAGGCACTTGCCGTTCCATTGGGTACATCAGCTGCCTGGAAAGGTGTGTGTGTGGGGTGGGTGGGAGACTGATGTGAGGGCGACATCGTTCTGACCACAGCTAATGCCCTAGCATTCGTTTCATTTCCATGAGATGATCCATAGTCCCTTTCACGACTGAAGTAGTCCATACCATACCATACCACATAGCATGCCATACTATACCAAATCATACCTAATCGTACCATACCATACCTATTCATACCATACCACACCACACCATACCATACCATTCCATACTATACCACACCACTCCATACCATACCATACCATATTTAAACATTTTGAAAAAAAAAATATTCACAAACTACATTTTCTCTATGCGGAAATTAATTGGGGGGGGGGGGAGAAAGTTAATTAAAAGTTAATGTTGTTAAAATTTCTTTGAGTGACTGGGTTTCTCTCTTTTATTATTTGTTTTCAAATGGTGATATCTACAATGATTTAATTAAGTTTTATTATTCAAATCTTTCGCTACGATTTCCGGTCAGAATCCTACAGCTTCCTTGACAATTTACAATGCTTCTATTAGAAAATGATTACATAGAAACCTCGCTTGATAATGATAAATGTAAATTAAGAAATCATTTCTATGATCAAATCACTATCAAAATCAGACCTTGTACCAAAAAAAAAAAAGGGCGGGGGGGGGGGGGGGGGGGCGCGGCGCCCTGTACATGAAATAAAATCTTTCAAATCCCCTTTCTTTTGTACTTTCGAGCACCGTGACAGCGGCGTCGCGTGGAACAAATGACTCCCCGGTAGGAACACTACAGATTCTTGCAAACACACGCCGCCGAATTGTGACTTTGGTTGAAATGTGGGGAGGTCGTGTATTCAAGAGGTGCAGTGTAATGGAGAGAGGACGGGAGCTCGGAGGAGGGCGCTGGGGCTGCCTGTGGTCACTCTTATGGAAGAGCGATCTTCGCTGACTTCTTCGTTTGAGCCACGATCCGTGACGTCATTATTTTCTCTGCAATTCAATGAAACCTTCTTGGTTTTTTTTTTTTTTTAAATAGGTCAGAGACCTGTCCTCGGCTCTCCCCACCTCTACCCAAGTTTACACTCACAGGTCCCTACACACACTAACATACACACACTGACACACACACACACACACAACGTCATTACCTGGAAGATCAATGGACACGAATTCTTACTCTTTTTTTTTTTCCCCCACCAAGGAGCAGCGCTCTATGAGAAGGGAGGGGGGAAATGTGCGTACTACAAAACACTATTTGATCGCACGCAGACAAGGACTGAAAGAAATCGCCCCACGGCGCCCCACAGCATGGTGCTATGCAGTAAATCGCAAAAGCCCTGCACTAAAACGTCCATGGCGGTGCTGTAAAGAGAAACACCGAGTGAACGAGGAGGAACGCGCTGTAAAGCTATTTATAAACAGCTTCTTGTTCCCTGTCGCTCCATCCCTTCTTTCAGTGTCTAGAGATTTAGAGAAAATGTTGAAGGGAGTACCGGGCCTTTATCCACTAGGTAACGGCAACGTGTCGTTAAAATGCCATCTGTGAGGACTTCAAAGACAAACCACCATTTTGTTGAAATCCGGATCGTTTTAATTTTAAAAAAAAAATGGAAAAATAATTTTGGAGATATTTTTCTGACAGATCTATATCGCGTGGTCTCTCATGTAGATCAATAACTCCTGCTATCGGATCAAGGCCGGAATTATAATATGAAAATATGTTTATATCTTCGATACTCTGTGAATTTGCTGATGCTGCACATGGTGACAGGGTGAGCAAAGGCGTCCGAACGATGTCCAGTCTAGATTTTTACCTTCAATGTAAGGGATTTTTTTTTTCGCTGAGCCATTGCAGCGCTGTACTGAATCTTCCAAATAGTTACAATCTAGCCCGGCTCGCTCACAAACATTTAGTAGTGGGAATAATGAAGCAACTCTTAACTTCCTGTTGTTCTGTTGGACTCCATACACCAGTGATGCCCAAACTACGGCCCGCCGGTCAAAAAAGGTTGGGCATCACTGCCATACACAACTGAAATTCTATCGTCTGACACGAACTAGTTGATAAAGTGCAAATGTAATTTAACGTCCAAGGGTGGGCACTCCGAAAGTTATTGTTTTATATAGTGACATTTTCTTCGGCGATCTCATAGTGACATCTTTACTTTTGATGCCCGTAAATAACTCGACAAATCGACTTAAATTGTGTGGGATTCAATTTTACGCCATATTTGTGTATATACCACCCACAGCCAACACAGAGAAAGCAGCAAAACATTAACTAGAAATTGTACATATA
The DNA here is from genome assembly GCF_947242115.1 of Biomphalaria glabrata. Taxonomy (NCBI): domain Eukaryota; kingdom Metazoa; phylum Mollusca; class Gastropoda; family Planorbidae; genus Biomphalaria; species Biomphalaria glabrata. Next base: position 948,193 of record NC_074721.1, on the reverse strand, counting down.
CTTGGGACTATAAGTTCTGATGCTGTCCGACTAGTTATGGGAGATTGCAATCATCTTTCGTTAGCTCAACACTTGCCAACTCATAGTCTTAATTGTCCCACAAGGCACGATAAAACCTTGGACATGTGTTATAGCAACATAGAAGTGGCCTACACATCTCGATCGTCATTTCGCCTCGGAGAGTCGGACCACACAATGACCCATCTTACATCCACGTACAAACCGGTTTTAAAAACAACCAAACCCGAAGTACGGTCCATTCAGTCATGGTCTGACGACGCTGTTTTACAGCTACAAGGTTGTCTGGAGCAAACAGATTGGGACATGTTTGTAAACAACTGCCCAGACAGATGAACTTACCACAACTATTAATTCGTACATCCAGTTCTGTGGAAACTATAATTATATCAAAGAAGAAAATTAAAAACATTCAGTAATAATAGACCCTGGATGACCAAAATTAAAAATTAACATTCTGTCATCATCGAGAAGTACATAGAAGTCTATTTATAAAGCGCTGGTCATGAGTGTCTATGTTTTTTTTTTTATCGTGTGTAAATGTTGTTCGTATGTGCATATATATCGTGCATCTATATTGTTATTGTACAGTAGTTACGCTGAGGTTGTCAATTGTAGTCAAAAATGAATTTCCATTTGTTTGGATCAATAAAGTTATCTTATCTTATCTTATTCCCTAATACATGTTCCGTGTTATTTGACTTGCAGAAGTTCAAGTAAATTAATATATTTTCGTAATTACTGTTTACAATAGGTGCCTTGAAATTATCAAAAGGAAACTCCTACTAAAAGCCCAGATTCTAAACTAAAATGTTATTTAATCGTAATCATCTTCTTTTTTTGAAGTAACGTCTGTATTATATAAGATAATATAATATACTCATCAACTTCTACTAAAATCTATAATAGACAGATGAGGCCTGAGCGCGTAACACGTGACCTAAATAAGTTCAAAGTTATACTTTGTGTTGGTTTGTCTATCAACGTTTGATAACCGTTTTCACACCTCTGACCAGCACTGACCAGCACTGACCATAAAACATGCACAACACCATCCTTTGACTATCACTGATAACATTCTACTGTTCATATTCCCTTCCCCAATCTCACGGGGCTGGGGAAAGAAGGGGAGTGACAAGTACTGTACAGTGCACGGCTTAGTTTATGACTCGGACTGACTGGTCAATGGTCATCAGTGTGTTTGTGGGGCCTTTTTATGAGTTCGCAGGCAAACGTGACACGGTGGTGAAATAATTGCCGATTCACCCAATTGCTGCCCTATCGGCGTTTAATTTTTGTCACTCTACTGTCAAAGTAATTAAGACTAGAGAACAGATTTTACGTTGGTCAGTTTCATGAGACTGGACTGAACAAGGTCACTGTGAGAACCAGCTCTGACTGTTTGAATTGTGTTTTGCTTATTAAAGAGACAAAAAGGAGATTTATAGTGTCTTGAAGTTGGCCGCTGAAGCTAGTATTAAATAAGCAAAGGAAATTAATTTTTGAATGCAAACATTTGTCACAATTAAACGCCAAAAACTTTATTGAAAATCATACTGATACATAGTTCACATTAAATAATAAAATATCATCACAATCACTTGACAAATACTCAAATATCAGAGAGAACGAGTTGGGGATACATACTTATGTCAGAGAAGATAAAACAGATCATTTCGCTATTACCACTTTTGGTAGATAGTGACGCGTCCACTATACAATTGTAAATACAATTTCTATAACAGTCAATATATTTTTTAAATGGTTTTTATGTATGTGAATAAAAATGCATGTATGGTTTGAAAAAAAAAAAAAAATGGAGCTCATTAAAAAACAACAAAAGACCTAACTGGGAGTTATTTTGATCTCAATAGAGGCGACCGTGAAACAGATTTTCAATAGAGCTTTTAGTTTTAGAGATCTGAACGTGACAGACAGTTGGAAGGACATCACCAAAACACTAGCGGCTTTTCACTATGGGGCTAACCCCAAGACCTGTCTTATCTTGTATATATCCGCTCCTGGCGCCTGATTCTGTCCAAGTCCCTGTTTCACACATAATTGTTAACTGCCCCTGAACCTACAAGTGTCTCTGTGTAGTTAGCGCTTTTCAGGAAGAGGCACTGGCACCGGAAGTCATGACTCGCGATAAATTGTAGTCACATCTTATCTTATAAATTACAGACGTTACTTCAAACGAGAAAATAATTACGTCCTACGCATTTCATGTGTCAGCCATGCATGTTAGTCAATGACTTAGACTCTGCTAAGTCGTTGGTTTTCCTTGCTGATTCAGGCAAGTCATTCCATGCTCCAATGGTACCATTGGTACCTTCTTTTTTGAAGTAAAGTCTGTATTATATAAGATAAGAAGATGGAAGAATGTGCACTTGTACGAATTTCTCCTGGCATATGGAATAAGAAATGTGCTTTTATCTTTGTATCTTTCTGAGTATTTCATTAGGTTTTTTTTTTTTAATTTTTTGTATTTGTAAATCTTGTATGTGTTATAGCTACTTTACTTTACTCCTGTCCTGAAGTGTCTCTTTAGTGATTTTACTAATGGTGTTACTCTAATCAAAAGTGACTTATTTGTTTTGTTATACCGCGGCTCTAATATTTGCGTTTATTCTTGTTTCTTTATGTTTTCTTGAGTTTAGGGGGGCCGAAACAGAGTGTGCATTTTCTAATATTGGTCTTATTAAGCTAAAAAAGAATTGAAGTTTTATGTTCCTGTTTTTTTTTCCTATAATTTCTTTAAATAAAGCCTACTGCTCTGATTTATTTTTAAATAATGTTATCAATATGGGAGTTCTATTATAAATTTTCATGTATTATTACACCTAGATATTTTGAGTTTTATTTTGTGTACATCAAAAAAATAAGTAACTTTTATTTTAGTTTTTTAGGTTTTTTTTGGTTACACTTAATAACTTTTTTTTCTGGTGGAAAGACATGCTCCAATTTGATTCCCATTTTTGTAATGGACCTCATTCACCAATCGTAAACAAACACCATTTAGCCACGTGATTCTATATCTCTTCTATACAAATTACGAAATACACTAAGGCTGTCACGTGATACATTTTTTCCGTTGTTTTATCAATATTATCACGTGGCTAAATGTTGTTTGCTTACGATTGGTGAATGAGGTCCATTCTTCTAGTTCTGTTTGTAAAATTTCATTCATTGCGTTGTTTTTATTGTTCTGTATATTATGCAATCATCAGCAAATAATCTACAATTTGTTCCCGAACTAATACAGTTTGGTAGGTCGTTTACGTAAATTAGAAACAGTAGTGGGCCTAAGACTGCTCCTTGAAGTGCACCCAAGTTAACTTTTATTGGTGTTGATTTAGAGACATTTATTATGACATGTTTCTTTCAAACTTGAGTTTGTTTAATTGTAAAAAAAAAAATAAAGGCAATGTCTTCGATTACAAAGATGAAAGATGAGTGCAGTGTTTCACATGACTATGCAAATCTAGTTGCGACCTGCTTTTTTTTTTTTCCACATCTGATGCAGCCGTTGTCCGCTGGGAGTCTATGAAATAGGGGAATGGGAATAAATCCATATTAAATAGGGGGGTGGGAATAAATCCATATGTTTTTCATTTCAGTATCATAGAGAGGATTAAAAAGGTTTCCTTATATTAATATAATCGATTGAAGTTAGTACATTACAATATTCATACAAATTGAAATATACTCCCCAAAAGCAAATAATGTTCCTGGGGTAAAAAAAAATAATTGATAAGACCTGGGAAGAAATCGTCAATCTTCAAAGTCTTTCGGTCACCCTGTAGGTGTTTTTTCTTATTTGATCTGAGCGCTATTAAGGGCTCTATGTTGCAGGCTGTGTTGGGTGGAGTCTTGACTGGAGGCAAAGTTACACCCCCTCCATTGGTGGCTAAAGAATGACACCCACACTGCAATCTAAACTAGACGACGCCTTCGGTTTTTCTTTTTTTTTAAGCAAGGTAAACCGTTAATAATTTAATGAGATCCAATTACAGAGCAGTAACCCTATTGACTTTAAGCATTAAGTCATAAACGAATTAAAGAACCGGGGAGTAGACCGCAGAAACTTAGTGACACAATGAACCTAGGAGGTCAGCTTGACCAGTTGACGACGTCATTATGACAGTTGTTTTTTTTTTTTTTTTTAAACTCTCAACACTCTTCCTCTTCGCTCCATTTCATCGTGTCTCCATTCCCTCCCCCCCCCCCCCCAAGCCTATTTTATTGCTCTAATCTGGTCTGTTTCATTCACTGGTTGAGATAGTTACGCTGACTTGTGTCTTTTGTATTTCAAGTTTTGAGCACAAAACGAAGAACTTCACATTGCTAGCTTCAGTCTAGGCCCCATACAGCATGCTTAGTGTCTAGCCACGCATTGTTTATATAATAGCACAACCATAATTTTAAAAAGAATTATGTATATAATATAAATATGAAATTTAAAAAAAAAAAGCAATATCAAATAATAATCAAAATAGTAAACTGTTAAACTGCTGGCAACACGCTAAAGTGCTAACATTACGCTAAACTGCTAGAGCTGTTTGTCTTTGTGTCATTTGTTGTAATTGTATTTTTTTTTTTAATTATTATTATAATTTTTTTTACATGTCATAAAAGGGGTAAATTGCTATTGAATATATTCTTATTGCACGCTCAAAAGAAAATAACTATACTCAATATTTCCTATGATTTTGTTCCACCTGCAGTAACGAATCATCAGTGGCACCTTTAGTAACTAAACTTCTGTAATAGGCTTTATACATTTGATATGCGCTGATAACATAGCAAAGAAATCCAATAAGCCAACAGAAAGCCCTGGTTTACCTTGAATGCAAATTGAGGAATTGTTAACCGGAAATACCTTGGCAGCTCGTGGTCGAGTAATTTAAAATATTCTACTGTCCCTAAAAGTCTAAATCTAATCATGTATTTTTTATTAATTATTAGTTACCACTTGACCCTTTCCCTTTCACCTTTACCCGATTGGTATAGAGAGTAGACGACATTAGCGTGTCATCGTTTTAAAGTCTTAACTCTTTCGCTTTTAATCAACGGTGACATCGTTTTAAAGTCTTAACTCTTTCGCTTCTAATCAACGGTGACATCGTTGACTTGACCTCATCAAATTAAAGTAATATTTAATTTTATAAACTTGAATTTGTGTTATATAACATGAACATGCGTTTCCCTGTAATTCTATACCAAATACAACATTTTCTGATGACAAAAAAAAAACAAAGATTTAGAAGCTTAATCAGGGTAGTGAATAGTAATTTGCGAAATGAAGAATTCCTTCGAAATGTGGAATAATAATAAAGGAGAGAAAGAGTTAAGATGAAATTTAGCAGAGAGTATTGCAGGTTTAATTGTGTGTGTGTGTCTGTCGGTCTGTCTGTATGTCTGTCTAGTGTATGGAGTTAAAGATGGAAGGACAAAGACACTGTCTCTTGTTCTTTTCTTAAATGAATGCCCGAGTTAAAGGCGGAAGGACAAAGACACTGTCTCTTGTTCATTTTCTTAAATGAATGCCCGAGTTAAAGATAGAAGGACAAAGACACTGTCTCTTGTTCATTTTCTTAAATGAATGCCCGAGTTAAAGATGGAAGGACAAAGACACTGTCTCTTGTTCTTTTGTTAAATGAATGCCCGAGTTAAAGGCGGAAGGACAAAGACACTGTCTCTTGTTCTTTTGTTAAATGAATGCCCGAGTTAAAGGCGGAAGGACAAAGACACTGTCTCTTGTTCTTTTGTTAAATGAATGCCCGAGTTAAAGGCGGAAGGACAAAGACACTGTCTCTTGTACTTTTCTTAAATGAATGCCCGAGTTAATGATGGAAGGACAAAGACACTGTCTCTTGTTCTTTTGTTAAATGAATGCCCGAGTGAATTTTTTTCCCCTAATGTTCAATAATTGCAAAGGATGGTAATGAAAGGAGGGGTGAAATATGGAAGATGTTCTATATATAGGCAACTTTTTCATGATAGAACCAATATTTAACAAAATGTGTCAAGAATAGATTTTAAAAATTTTTGCTCTATGCCAAGTAAGTCCAGGTCAACCATTTTCAGCACATAGAAAATCCAGATAGCGATTTTAGCACATTGGAAAACTTTGATAGACTTTAAGCACCGTTATGGAGTGTATATGTTTGGTTTCATGGCGTCGCGCTGTGAAAACTGGCGCACATGAGCCTGAGGAGGCACACGAGGAGGCAGAAAACCCCAGTGCACAGCCCTCAGGCCCCTGGATGACAAAAGTGGTCATCATCGAACCACGATGGACGAACTATATATATATATGTTTGGTTTGTAAACCCAAACAGCGAGCACAAACTAAACCGGTGTAGACGTGTTACGTTTGATTCAATCAAGAAGTGTGCTTAAAAGTTCTAAATTAAAAGTACAATACGCCCACATCGGTTTAGTCAGGGACAAGACTCACTTCATCCCCATACGCACCATGACGGGTAGTAACGTTTGTATTATATAAGATAAGATTACACACTCAAATACTCGAATTTCAAACAATAGCCACAACACAGGCACACTAACACACACTCACTAACACACACACCCACTAACACACACACACACTCACTTACTAACACACACACACTTACTAACACACTCACACACACTCACTAACACACACACACACACACATATATACAAGTATAATCTGAGCAGACGACATATTCTAAGTTCTTCCGTTTTCGTTAAAACAAAATTAAACAAAATAAAAACGGTTTTTTAAAAAAACAAAAATGAAGAAGCTACGTTAACACCTGACGGATCATAGAACCATCAACTTGGCTGCTCTTAAAGTTAAGTAACTCTGACGGAGTGTCAAGACCGTTAATCCGTACTGTCGTGAAGTTGGGTCGATCCCGACGGGAAGGGATTGCATTGGCGCATCAGTGTCACACCTGCGGAAGTCTCACCGTCTGCTAGCGGGAGACACCTAGGTGGACGTGGCCCTTGAACAACATGTTAAAACAAATTTTAAGTTTACATTTTTTTTTTAAATTTTAACACATTGTTTGGATTTCTATTTTTATTTCACCTTACCGTTTCCGGTTTCTCTGCGATGCAAGGGCGCTCATTCATGGAAACCCCAAATTATACTTAGTAGTAAAAGATAGATCATCTATGTACTTAGCTAGAAGTGCTTACATAGAGATGTGTTTAGAACTCATCTATGTACGTAGCTAGAAGTGCTTACATAGAGATGCGTTTAGAACTCATCTATGTACGTAGCTAGAAGTGCTTACATAGAGATGTGTCTAGAACTCTTCTATGTACGTAGCTAGAAGTGCTTACATAGAGATGTGTCTAGAACTCATCTGTGTATTTTGCTAGAAGTGCTTACATAGAGATGTGTCTAGAACTCATCTATGTACTTTGCTAGAAGTGTTTACATAGAGATGTGTCTAGAACTCATCTATGTACTTTGCTAGAAGTGTTTACGTAGAGATGTGTCTAGAACTCATCTATGTACGTAGCTAGAAGTGCTTACATAGAGATGCGTTTAGAACTCATCTATGTACGTAGCTAGAAGTGCTTACATAGAGATGTGTTTAGAACTCATCTATGTACGTAGCTAGAAGTGCTTACATAGAGATGCGTTTAGAACTCATCTATGTACGTAGCTAGAAGTGCTTACATAGAGATGTGTCTAGAACTCTTCTATGTACGTAGCTAGAAGTGTTTACATAGAGATGTGTCTAGAACCCTTCTATGTACGTAGCTAGAAGTGCTTACATAGAGATGTGTCTAGAACTAATCTATGTATTTTGCTAGAAGTGCTTACATAGAGATGTGTCTAGAACTCATCTATGTACTTTGCTAGAAGTGTTTACATAGAGATGTGTCTAGAACTCATCTATGTACTTTGCTAGAAGTGTTTACATAGAGATGTATCTAGAACTCATCTATGTACTTTGCTAGAAGTGTTTACATAGAGATGTGTCTAGAACTCATCTATGTACTTTGCTAGAAGTGTTTACATAGAGATGTGTCTAGAACTCATCTATGTACTTAGCTAGGAGTGCTTACATAGAGATGTGTCTAGAACGAAGAAACGTTTCGTTCGAACCATAGTTCGTGAGGCCAATGATGTTAAAGGATAATGTTCAAGTCCACAGTTGCTAACAGTATTTGAATGCCGCTTTTACTTTGAGCAACTTAGCTCCCCATTGGAGCTGTGAGGACATCCTCTAGGTCCTCTCCGCCCCCCCCCCATACACCTGACATAAAAACACCATCACATAAAAGCGCCTCTCGTTTTCTTTTGTTGATCTTATAAATCACATGCTTTCCTTGAAAAACACAAATATTACCACAGCCTACACACACTCGTGTGTTCATGTAGTCCACTTATTTAATTAACTCTTTCTCTCCTAATTGATGATACCATCGTTGATTTGACCTCATTAAATTAAATTAATGTTTAAAGCATGCATTCTCCTTTAACTCTATACCAAATAAAACACTTTTTGATAACAATCGAAAAAATTATTGAAGCTTGATCAAAACATGGTAGTGAAATACTAATGAGCAAAATGAATAATTCCATCGGAACGTGGGAAATAATTACGGAGAGATAGAGTTAAAGATTTCGACTCTTAAAGTGCTTAATTCATTCTGAGAACAGAGCTCTTGCTTGAATGGCCTTTGGAGAAAATGTTTTCTTAAACATGTCTATCAAACGGAATTAAAAAAAAACAAAATACAAATTGAAATAGTAAATAGATTATTTTATTAAGTTATGACTTTTTTTTTGTGAGTCATTAATTAATGGTGTGTATTTTTTTATTATGAGTAACGAGCTTCTGTCCGCAATGGTATGTACATTTAGTACTTATTGTCTTATTATTTAGTTTATAGCAGTCGTGTTAATCGTGTTATGTCTAGATCACGGTATATGGTATAATATATAAAGGTCTGTGGTCTAGATATTTTTGTTATATAAAAAAAAAGGGGGGGGGGAAGGAAGTTGTTCCAGTTTTGTTTTCTGGATATTTTTTAGTGCATTATGTTTTTAGTCCGTTGTAGTACCTGAAACTTATCTTAGTAGGAAGTTCCCATTAGATTTCTTTTTCCGAAAACTCATCTCCTTATTTTTACATTGTTCAGTTGTTTTTTTGGTGGGTGTTATACTAAGCGATCATCTAAAAATTCTCTTTGCGTATTTCCATACAAGAATTAAGCCATTAATGTAAAATAGAAACAGTCATCTCTGTATTCTGTTGTAATGTAATTCATATCTTCCTATTCTATGTCCGTCGTAGTGCTGTCTAGAGTCTTGAATTTGTTACTGGTTTTGGCAAATGTTTTTGTTAACTTTCATTGACTCTTCGATGATGTATTAAGCATAGACAGTTGTCTTATTATTTAGTTTATATTTGTTGACCTGTCTAGTCTATGTTTTCATATCATTTTCACATCGTGAGTTTTCAATATATCAAGACTTTGAATCTGAATTTTTCTGTTGAAACATTTTCTTTCAGTTAAAAAAATCAGACGTTTACTAATATGGTTCATATTTTCATTGTAATGTTTCAGTGTAATCCAATTTCTGGTCACTGACTGATCACGTCTAGATCACTCCTCTACCCTGACTGATTACGACTAAAGTAATAATTTTAATAATAGTAGTAATAGTTTATAGCTGTATATACAATATATTTAATTACTTTTGGAATGTGCATTATTTTTTCTTATTTTGAATGCTTCGGTAAAGAAACAATTGTATTAGAAATAGCCCAATACGGAACACTTTTTAAAATAATGTCAGCGATTGTTCATTTAAGATCCAAACTCTAGATCTAGTCATGGTCAGGAACTCCAGCCTGCAGCTACATAACGATATTCTTCTTGTCGTCTGCGCCGCTTGTTGATCTAGTCACGTGGCTTATGATCCATCCTAGAGATCCTATTGGATAGATTGTCTGACATGTCCCACCGACCAGCCTCAATCTTGTTGGCGATGGCTACGGGCGGCCGTCACTAAACACGCGCTACAAACTGTGACCCCCATCCCCCCCCCTCTTCTCCTCTCCACCTTCGCTACTGGTTGTAATTCGCAGCCCCCCCCTCCCCTCCTCCACAAATTCTTCGAACTATCTCATCTTATCAACAACCATCCACTGGTCTTCCTCCCCCCCCCACCAACCAGGGAAAAAGACCCCCCCCCCCTGTCCCCCTGCCCCCCAACAAAAAGGTTTAATTAATCGAAGGTGGGTAGTTTAGACTTCGGCACCCACATTTTTTTTATGGCAGCGGTGGGGGCGACGGGGGCGCTGTTAGCAGAAAGGAGCAATAGACGCAAGATGAAACCCAGTTTGACAATTTGAGAAGTAGGCTACTTGTAGGGCTCGATCGTAAACATTCTGCGAGGGAAGTGAAAACATTAGGGCAAACTTGAGGCAATAACGTTCATGGGCATTATCGTTAACTGGAATCTTGTCTCAGACGTTTTAAACAAAGAGACGCATCGATTTGTTCGTTCATGAACTCATTTGGAACTAATTAAACCTGAACAGCGTTTTAAGTCAACAATTGCATCTTGATCTCCAGTGACTGCAATATCATAGTCTTAAATAACGGCACGCGACTCTTGGCATGACTTATAGCCTGCATGACTTACGACTTCGCGTGGCTTATGGCGTGCATGACTTTAATGTCCTAGTGAATGTAGCTCTCCGATGAAGAGGTTTAAATTTAAATGTGTTCAAAACGAAAGTGATCAAGTTTAATAAGGCGGAAGTCTTACAAGACACAGTAAGTGTTGCGTGTTGTGTGTGGTGAATTTGGATACTTATTCTTTATTTCGTCACGTCCAAGCGTTATGGACATCAAGATGGATGTTGGACCTTGATCGTTTGAAGCCCCTTGGCCGAAAAACAATTGGGTTCATACTTTATGGCTGCCGAAATACAAACTACCTATGTCTAGTCAGACAAGTTGTAATTCATTGCTTCCGTTGACATTTTATGACCATGAACAAAATAGACAAAATTAATAAAACAATTTGTAGAAAAATTGTTAAAGAAACATTTATAAAAAATAAAAATGCAAAATAATTTTTAAATACCATCGTTTTCATAAATATAATTAGATTCAGGTAATTATTATTATTTTTTTTGAAAGAGAACATTTAATATTTTTGTTCTCCTGATCTAGATCTATCAAAGAGAATTCTTTAGATATCCATAATAATCATTGTTGGCGTTGAAAAAATACAACTTTTCTGGCAATACTTTATAAGACACTTATTTAGTATTTTATTTTGTCTATGCGGCAGTCTATGTGATTGACAACATTTCTATGAAACTCGACGTGTCACAAACTCTGAAGATGAGTTCTTACTACTCAAGCATGATGCAGCCGCCCGGAAATATCTCCCCGAATGTCCTTTCCAGCAGCTGCAGTGCCGGTTTGAGCAGTATGGACAGTGGTGCTTTAGGGAATGACATGGAGTCCAGCAACATGTTTTCCGACCATTGTGGAAAGTACGACAACACTTACATATCATCTTCTTGCTTGGCACAGAGCTCTGGTCACATGGGGCAAATATCTTACGATACATATTCTCCATGCTATTCGCCTTCGTATCTAAGGTACTCATACGACTCCAGGGTTGAGAATCGAACCCCGAACTTGCAAGATAATGTAGGTATAAACTTGAAAAACCTCGAGCATGACTCTCACGATGTCCAGCCTCCCTTAGCTCATCAGCTGCACCAACCACAACACCATCAGCAGCACGGCATACAAGTCAGCTGTCATCAGCCGAGCCACCACCAAGAAGAAATCCCAGAAAACCGGCACATAGACACTCAGCAACAACAGACCACTCTCCAACCTCGGGGACTTGAACACTGTTCGCAACATCTTCAACAACAAACTCCACCGACAATACATTCTTTGACTCCTCCGGTCGCCCACCAATATCCTCATTATCCTATGAATGGGGCGCCAAGCGCCCCAAATCAACAGGACATGTATTACGATAATAGGATGTTTGAATGTAAGGGCATGATGCCCGATATCTGCCCTAGTCAACACGTCTCATCGTATTATTATCCACAACAAGGCATGCCCGATCCCAGCCTGTCACCCAATGGATATAATCCGGGCATGCCTAATTCAGCATGTATGCCTGGTATGGGCTCCCCAAATATGCCTATGTATCCATGGATGAGGCCAGCAACCAGTGGTAAGTATTGACATCATATTTATTATTTTAATAGTTTCTTCAAGCGCTAAATATTGTAATGGTACATCAATGAATAGAATGTTTATTGGTATTCTTTCAATATATTTGTGGAACTCCAGAGGGAACATCAGAAAATTGAAATATAAAACAAATATACAAGAAAAAAAATAAATAATTGCTTGCATATACTAGAGATAATATTATTGATCAGGATAAAATATTCTTTAAAAAAATAGTATATGGAGAAAATAATTATAATATAACCCATTATAATATCTATTTTAAGAATATATATTTCATAATTTTTTAGCTCTGAAGATTCCGTTTTGTATTAATAATTACAAACAACTCGGTATTCTAGCGTATTGAAGTGACTTCCTTTATTTTAACATAAAAGCAAAGACAAATTAAATAAATAGCCTGATCAAAAGTAAGACTTTTAATGTGTCAGTTCTTTCTCTAGTTTTTTTTTTTTTTAAGTGTGTGGGGGTGGGGGTATTGTGGGAAACTAAGAGGGAGGGTTATCAAAGTTGGAATAATAAATACCTTGTTTTTCTTACCAGTTTTTCTAAATCCTTAATATATATAAAAGGGGGGATTTCATTTAACTTTTGAAAACTATATATTGCAATAAGCTGACTTTGTGAGAAATGTTATTTCTATCTAGCAAGATAATCTCGTATGTTCTAGTGCACTCCGAAGCTTGTAAGCAAAATGACACCGATCTAAGTTCGAGCGAGTTAGATTTATTTTATTTTTTTACATTGCAAATGAAATGTCTAGAATACTATAGCATGGAATTTCCCATAAGACATGGACCTGAACAATCCCAGGAATGAATACTAAATACATACATTTATAGTTATACTATTACAAATTTGAATTTTAATAACAATAATTGTTCATGACACTACAGAGACATGGAAATCACTACGCCAACGTGAAACAATTCTTCACTAGGAAAGAAACAAAAACTCAACATTGAACTGTAACACATTTTATAAACTGGTAAAATAAACACATTTTTTTGTCAATATAGACACAGCTGCCTTTCATTATAGACACATCTCTCTGTCAATATAGACACATCTCCTTGTCAATGCAAGTAACATAAAAAAAAGTTAAGTTCCCCTTTCAGACCCCATGTGGTGTATTGTTCTAATGATGTAAAGGTTATCAGTTTCTAAGGCCCTCGGTCAACGAGGGTGTTATGTGGCCAGCACAACTACCTACCTTCTTTACTTTTCCACAACTAATGTACCCTAACCTGACCACAACTCATTGGAGCTATGTGGACCCAGAGTTAAATAGCATCATAGAGGCGCCCTAAAGATCCGGAAATTAAAATCCCAGTCTTTACCAGGATTCGGTTTGGAACCCAGCGCTTTACCACTCGGCCACTGCGTCTCCTTGTTAATACAAAATGTCTTCTATTCTGAGTTAATTAAAACCGATGTTTGGTCTCGAAGTAGTTAAGTTTGGCTCAATTTATCAAATAGTTTTTAAAATTCTAATTTTAGCAGAAACTCTACTACTAAAATCCTAGTCATTGAAGTACTTCATTGTATTTGATGCTCTATATTTGTTCTTATCCGTGTTAGCTTTGACTTGGTTGCGACAGAATTTGTGTTGATATTTCTATTGCATACACAACTATTTTTGAAATAGACATTTGTGTAATTAGGTCACTTACGAAATTGTTGCATACGTTACATTTTATTGCTCCCCCTTTTTTCCCGCCTCATATGACAGTGCAACGTCATTAAGCCTAACTGTAGACACGCATTGTCGCAATAGTATTGTGTAGGTCTCAAGAAACGAAGAGCTACGCAACTTAAAGTGACTCAGACGATTAGAATCTAGTAAAATAATTTAAAAAAACAACAACTTAAGTCTCGATATAAGACAGAACTACCTCAGAACAGTTTGAATGCTACAAAACATCTCATGAGAAGTAAGGCAAGCAAGCCCGTGCCAACAGGTCATGTCATCGGCCTGTCATAGGTCATGCCATCGGTCTGTCACAGGTCTTGTCAGGGGATTATATAGTAAATCGTGTTATAGGTCATGACAGGAGTTTTAACTTACAGCAATGTATCCTGACTACTGTATTAGTTAATGTAATAGGCCTACTGGACTGACGAACTGTCACAAGATGTTCGGGTGTATTTAGTACCTGACTATGAGATCATACAGTCACACGGATGCAAGTCCACTAAAGATGAGCTTTCAGAGAACTTATTATCCAGATCGGGAACAATGTAGTCTCTGTTTTCAAATCTTTTGTTGACTCTATGACTGCCCTGCGCTGTTTTCTGTAACTAAACTATCTACAGTGTCTTATTATAAATGACGTCACTGTCAGTGTCGCGTTCAAAGTCCGTCTTTCTTTGGGGCGTCGCTGACTATATGTAACAGTAGATCGTGTCATAGTTCTTAATAATTATTTTTTTCTGTTAGTGTTTGCCATTAGACAGACTGTCTCCTAAACACTCATGTTGATCTTACAAATACTTGTGCTACACGACCATTACTTGTATGGCTGCCTGGTCGTGCGGTTTGCGCGCTGGACTGTCGTTCAGATTTATCGATGGTCCCAGGTTCAAACACTGCCCGCTCCCATCCCCCGTCGTTCTGCGGGAGGTTTGGACTAGGAAGTAATTATCTTCAACTCTGGAGGAACATCCGAAATATGTAAAACATTTTTACAACCAAAATATATAACCACTGGTCTTTTTAAAGCATTAGGATTTATTAAAAGAAATTTCTATAAATCAAATAAGAACATAAAACTAAAATGTTATTTAACCTTGGTTAGGCCAATAATAGAAAATTCATCCTCCGTTTGGGACCCCTCAACTCAAGAAAACATTAAGAAACTGGAACAGACACAAAATAGAGCAGTGAGATTCATAACAAACAAATATTCACATTTGACTAGAGTAACACCTTTAGTAAAATCACTAAATTTAGAAAGACTTCAGGACAGAAGGCTCAAAAGTAAAGTAGCAATCATACATAAAACACTGAACCATAATCTTCAAATACAAAAACAAAATTTAATAAAATACTCTGAAAGACACAAAGATAAAGGCACATTCCTCGTCCCATATGCTAGGACAAATTTGTACAAATGCTCCTTCTTCCCTAGTGCTATTAGAGCATGGAATGGGTTGCCTGAGCTAGCCAGGAAAACCAGTGACTTGGTAGAATTTAAGTCATTGGTTAATATGCATGACTAAATGCATGACGCGTAGGACGTAATCATCTTTTTTGAAGTAACGTCTGTATTATATAAGATAAGATAAGATAAGAAGTAGGGCCTATGATGTTTTCAGCTCTCCGTGTCTTCATCAAGCTGCTTTTGTTACAACACAGGTTTTTGTCTTACTTATTCATCTGATTTGGCCCAAACTAAAGATGCATAACTTCTAGCGCGTGAATTAAAAATCTAACGCTTCCCATGATGTTATAATGTAACAAAATAATAAGTAGATTTTATTTTACTCTTCCATGTATTATGAAGTATAATTAGCTTTCGATCAGTTCACAATTAAACCAGCATTAGTTCATAGTACTGTATTATTTTTAAACTGTGCATGTTGATTAAAGTAGGTCAGACTCAAAATGAATAGAATTCCACTCATTGTCTAGTTGTTGCCTTTTTTAAAATGTTTTTTTTTATACGTAATGACACTAAGAGCTCAATTTCTTTTTAGAAAGGGTCCGTGGGGAGGGGGGGGGGCTGGGTGGGAAGGGAGGGGGGCATTTTATCACCTCCGATCCCCCATGTCACGACGCACACATGTCCACTGCTTCTAACTCCACCCATAAATATCCCAGCTACCCCCCTCCCTCCACTGCACTCTTGTGGCGTCCACAAACACGGTCGTTCTTAAATCAAATACTCCCCACGCATGCGTTCAAACAGTTCATATATTACTCACTTCGCTCTCTCCTTCCGTCCATCTGGCCACTCTCCTATCTGTGAAAGGTGTGCTGAGTAAGGACATGGCATCGGTTTGACCTTTTCGCGCGTCAAGTTTTTTTGCATGGGCTTTAGTTGTGGACATTCCTCTTTCTTGAATGTGTCCACTTAAAAACAACGATACATCAAAGATTAGACAGTGTTTATATTTGTTTACAAAATACTCTCGCATGAAACGTGTAACCTCTCTGCTTACTTTTCTAACCAAGACCAAGAGAATTTTTTTGCATCAAAATATTGGCGTAAACAGCCTTTACACTAAAATCTGATGAGCTCCTTGGTTACGGCTACGTTCTTAGATCTATTTGCTTGCGAATCCTGGACGCTGACTCCAGAAGAGGATCCTAGCAATGGAACTAAGGTGCTACAAAAAGATCCGAGGTATCACTTACTAAGACGGCATCACTAATGAAGAGATTAGAGACAGGATTAATACAGTAATTGGACCTCACAATAACCTGCTAACCACTGTCAAAAAAACATAAAACTTAAACGCTATATCACTCAGAGGCCTTCCTTCAGGGAACAGCACCAGAAAAAAGAAGAGGAGGCAGAGGCAGCGATGGGAAGACAACATAAAAGAATCTACAGGCTTTTTAATGAGGAACGGAGAAAGACGGTCAACGAATCTCGTGTGGTGCCCCACGTATAAACAGACTAAGGTGGAGATACACCCTCTCCCTTTGTGGTCCTCAATCAAACGAGGGCATGACAAATCTTTCATGTGTCATTAATACAGCACTTAATAAAATAAAACTTGTTATCTGATCCTTTAAGTATTCTATTAGGTTAGACCAGGCTTAACAAACAGACGCCTAGAAGTTGCATACACTTTGTTTTGTGCACCGAACACTAAGTACGTCTTAAATAGGGGAAGGGAAGTGTTCTTTCATTGTTTTTAGTTCTCGTAACTAATTCTGAGTTTTAACATTTTTTTTTTACATTTTTGTTATTCTCCTTGGCCTATACATAACTTTCTCTAAACCAGACTGATAATTATTGACTAATTTGGAACTTTAACTCTTTCTTTCCGTAATTATTTTCCACGTTCCGTTGGAATTATTCATTTCGCTCATTTGTGTTTCACTACCCTGTTATGATGAAACTTCAATAATTTTTGTGTATGTAATCTGGAAAATGTTATATTAGGTATAAAACCAAAATTTAATTTAATTTAATGGGGTCAAATCAACGTTGGTATTGTCAGTTAAAAGAGAAAGAGTTAATTGGTCAACCCTCCCACTCATTGTTTTTTTTTTCTTTTTGCCGTCTGAAAAGGTCATCATGGCACACACTGCTTGCTGAAGTCTTCAAAGAAGAAAAAAAAATATTGAAAACATATAGTGATGATGTAACGAAGAAAAAAAAACATGCAATACGTGTGTGTGTGGGGGGGGGGTCACATGCTGCGTATAAAACAAAAACATTCCCGGCTGCAAAGTAATGAAAAAAACATTCTCCAGTCTAAAGTAATAAAGTGATATATGTACACGCATCCACGTGACATTTGTACACGCATCCACGTGACATTTGTGCACGCATCCACGTGACATTTGACCAGGCATCCACGTGACATTTATACACTCATCCACGTGACATTTGTACACACATCCACGTTACATTTGACCACACATCCACGTGACATTTGACCACACATCCACGTGACATTTATACACACATCCACGTGTGTTTCGTGCACAAAATAGTTCAAGAAATAGAAAGCGTGCCTTGTACTAAAGAGACAGGCTACTGTGTATTAATTTCATACAAAGGTTTCAGTCCTTTAATTCTTGCATCTTTCAGTTGACCAAAAGTTATTACTTTTGTTTTTCTTTCTTTTCTTTCATGTTTTTAAAACGAAAAAAAAAGTTGTTTTTTATATTTCTGATGTTCGTAAACTTAATCACAGAACTTCTGTGCAGGCCGCAAATGTACATACAGAGGGCCGCATGTAACCCCAGGGCCGCATTTTGATGTGTCTTGTCATGTATGACTGCACTGTTTGTTAGTCATAAAAACTATTCTCTCTTTGTCTCCCTCCCCCCTTTCTTCCTCTCTCTCTCTCTCTCCATGTCTCTCTCTCTCTCTTACACATCACACACAGGGAAAAAAAAATAGTCTAAATGAACAAAAACAATTGACATGAACCGTGACATCTAGCGACCAATCGATGAATGAATAATAGATCACGCGTGTTTTGGACCATAAGATTGGTTTGGCTTAGAACTTGGAACAAAAAAATCACGGATAATATTTACTGCGAAAACTAATTTTAAGTAACAATATAACACCTGTAGTTAAAGCCACTGAATAGAATTGATCCTTGGTCCTCAGTCAGATATTTACCTGTCGAACTATTTAGATTAGTGTTTATCAAACAATTACGCTGCATATTTTTAAGCTACAAAGGAAGGGTGTGCTAGAAATGCGGGAAAAAAAAATAGTCATGAAACCTTGATATGACTATCCCTCTTTAGTAACTCTTTAATTCACTCGGTCAGACTCTATCACCGCCACTCATTGATCAGGGAACATGAAATGCACCAAGATACCTGTGTGTAGTCGCTGAATGAACTCTTCATGTTGTCTGTTGTATTTGTGTGTATTTTTCTGTTGTGTTGTCTTTGTATGAGAAAAGAGTCCTTGTAATCACAACAAATTTCCGTAAGGATCAATAAAGCAGTCTTAGTGTTAGTCTTAGTCTTTTAATTCAGTTTGTAATCTTTCAGTTTCTTGTTTTCTTTTTTTTTGTCTAAACTCGGCTCTCATCTGCTAACAATGTTATCGTCTACGTCTACCATCAGTAAAATGTGTAAGTAGACCAGAAACTCTGAGAGTGTTTCTTTTGGTACCCATTTTTTAAATAGATTTATTAAGACTGTCACCGTAATGTTAAAGATTCAGACCCCACCCTCTGACATCAATTTCTGTAAATATTTAGAGAAAATTTTCACAATGTTTCTTATACCAAGGTACCGGGCTTTGTCCGGGAGGTGGGGTTGTCTACGAAGATCTGATTTTTGAATTGTGAACATATAATATTTACATAAGATTTTTACCAAATTATTAAATTTTTACTACCTTTACTATTTTAACTGTGAATAGACCTTGTTTTTAATGATTTAACTGTATAGAATTTAGCCCTTGTTATGCAAAGGAAGAGTGATCCTTAAAGGATTACGGGCACGACATGGCCTAAATTGTGCCGATGTGCCTAAACTCAAAACTCAAACTCTTATGCCAAGCCATAAAAAAATTAGACCACCTGAGTAGGCATATCTACAAAGGTACATAAAAATGATGTCACGTTTCACATTTGAAATGCAGTCTATAAACATCTGCATTTTCCTAAATCATTTTCAATATTGTAATGAACAGATTTTTTTAGCAACTAAAATAGTATCAGGTTTGTTAAGAGCATTTAAGAATATGTCTGTTGTCTTGGCTGTTATCTTAATAGAATCAAAATATTGTTATAGACTTCCATAGTTGTGTTACGATTTTTTGTCAGATGGTACTATTTATTTAAAGCGAATTTTTCTTATTTGTCAACAATAAGCAGTTCTGGTTGATTGAATACGATTGTCATGGCTATTAACTCTTTCTCTTCGTAATTATTTACCACATTCTGGTGGAATCAACGTTGGTAACGTTAGTTAGAAGAGAAAGAGTTAACGTTAAACCCTAGTTGAGGAGGTAGTTGCTTGGCTCGCGTGGCTCCCGGGACGAACGTAATTTCCCCATGAATGTCGAGAGTTCAATTCTGTTGATGGCTTAGTTTCAATATTTGGTTGCAGTAACCTCGATGTAACAGTCAGGACTTTCTTCCATAGCGAGGTAACCGACTCACTTCTATTTTTTTACACCGTGGGCATTGGTCAATAACTTCTAGTTTCAGATTCTGTTGTTTTTTTTTAACTAACTAGTTAAACTAACTCATTATTGTAGATTGTTAACAAAACACATGAGTGTTGGGCTCTACATGTTCAGATTTTATTTAAAGAAATGATGCAGTCTATTTGATCTTGGCTCCTTTACATTGTCACAATTTAGTTGTTAGTTGTTGTTGTTTTTTTTTATTGTTTGAAGATAAAAAAAAAATATAAATAGAGTTGTAGAAAAAGATACAAAGAAAATCAACAAAAAATATTTTTCTATCTTTTCATTAATGACAATGTCTTCGATTTCGAAGATTAAGGATGGGTGCAGTGTTTCACGTGACTACAAAAAACCTAGTTGCAACCTGCATATTCTTCCGCATCTCGTGCAGACAAAGCCGTTGTCCACCGGCGGTCTATTTAAATTTTCTTTCCATCTTCTGCGTCTGTCTTCAACAATGGCTTTCCTTTGGGTCTCAAATGTGTGTCGCGCAGCCTTTGTTAGAGCTCTCCAACATTTCATTACTGTATTTACAAAACATTCAACAACATTTCAGGGTACTACATTTTTTGTTGTTGTTGTTGACAAGAAATCTAGTCTTTATATTTTGTCAGGTTCTTATGGCGTATTGCTTTGAGTAACCAATATGGTTTGTGTATTAAATGTTTCTGAATCCCCGTGTCCAAAGTAATCTTTTGAGATGGAAACTCTAAAATAAAACCTACAGCCATCTGCTGCCTACAGCCGTCTCAGTAGTACTTCTAAGCCACCGTGGTAGAATTTTGGCCTAAAAAGAGTGGTTTTGGTCTGCAAAATCCACATTCCACTATAAAAAATACCTCGCGCAGGCTGTATGCCTTACAGTGCTTCACAAAACCTACGTAACTTAAGATGTCGAACTATCCAAGAGCCAAGTCGCAACTGGGTCAACGTGACCATGTGAAACACTGCAATCATCCTTAATTTTCAAAATCTAAGACATTGCCATTTTAAGTTGACTGTTAACTTTGTAGTAAAATTCTAGTAGACTCTAAAGAAAGATTTCATTGAATATTTTTGTGACTACTAACTTTAAATCTTAGTCACTTCAACCACATCTGTTTCAGTACTGTCAACTAACTACCACACACCCAACTGTGAAACACACTTGATCAGTTCACGCAATGAAATAATAACAACGAAAACGTCACCCAGTTGGTCAATCCACAGTTATTCACAGTAGCAACGTTGGTCACACAAGACGGGCACACTTACTGCATTCTATCACACTTACTGCATTCTATCACACTTACTGCATTCTACCACACTTACTGCATTATATCACACTTACTGCATTCTATCACACTTACTGCGTTCTATCACACTTACTGCATTCTATCACAATTACTGCATTCTATCACACTTACTGCATTCTATCACACTTACTGCATTCTATCACACTTACTGCATTCTACCACACTTACTGCGTTCTATCACACTTACTGCGTTCTATCACACTTACTGCGTTCTATCACACTTACTGCGTTCTATCACACTTACTGCGTTCTATCACACTTACTGCATTCTACCACACTTACTGCGTTCTACCACACTTACTGCGTTCTACCACACTTACTGCGTTCTACTACACTTACTGCGTTCTATCACACTTACTGCGTTCTACCACACTTACTGCGTTCTACCACACTTACTGCGTTCTACTACACTTACTGCGTTCTATCACACTTACTGCGTTCTACCACACTTACTGCGTTCTACTACACTTACTGCGTTCTACCACACTTACTGCGTTCTACTACACTTACTGCGTTCTATCACACTTACTGCGTTCTACTACACTTACTGCGTTCTATCACACTTACTGCGTTCTACTACACTTACTGCGTTCTATCACACTTACTGCGTTCTACCACACTTACTGCGTTCTACCACACTTACTGCGTTCTACTACACTTACTGCGTTCTACTACACTTACTGCGTTCTATCACACTTACTGCTTTCTACCACACTTACTGCATTCTACTACACTTACTGCGTTCTACCACACTTACTTCGTTCTATCACACTTACTACGTTCTACCACACTTACTGCGTTCTACCACACTTACTGCATTCTACTACACTTACTGCGTTCTATCACACTTACTGCGTTCTACCACACTTACTGCGTTCTACCACACTTACTGCGTTCTATCACACTTACTGCGTTCTATCACACTTACTGCGTTCTATCACACTTACTGCATTCTACCACACTTACTGCGTTCTACCACACTTACTGCGTTCTACTACACTTACTGCGTTCTATCACACTTACTGCGTTCTATCACACTTACTGCATTCTATCACACTTACTGCGTTCTATCACACTTACTGCGTTCTACTACACTTACTGCGTTCTATCACACTTACTGCGTTCTATCACACTTACTGCGTTCTATCACACTTACTGCGTTCTACTACACTTACTGCGTTCTATCACACTTACTGCGTTCTATCACACTTACTGCGTTCTACTACACTTACTGCGTTCTATCACACTTACTGCGTTCTATCACACTTACTGCGTTCTATCACACTTACTGCATTCTACTACACTTACTGCGTTCTACCACACTTACTGCGTTCTATCACACTTACTGCGTTCTACTACACTTACTGCGTTCTATCACACTTACTGCGTTCTATCACACTTACTGCGTTCTATCACACTTACTGCATTCTACTACACTTACTGCGTTCTACCACACTTACTGCGTTCTACCACACTTACTGCGTTCTATCACACTTACTGCGTTCTATCACACTTACTGCGTTCTATCACACTTACTGCATTCTACCACACTTACTGCGTTCTACCACACTTACTGCGTTCTACTACACTTACTGCGTTCTATCACACTTACTGCGTTCTATCACACTTACTGCATTCTATCACACTTACTGCGTTCTATCACACTTACTGCGTTCTACTACACTTACTGCGTTCTATCACACTTACTGCGTTCTATCACACTTACTGCGTTCTATCACACTTACTGCGTTCTACTACACTTACTGCGTTCTATCACACTTACTGCGTTCTATCACACTTACTGCGTTCTACCACACTTACTGCATTCTATCACACTTACTGCGTTCTACCACACTTACTGCGTTCTATCACACTTACTGCGTTCTACCACACTTACTGCATTCTATCACACTTACTGCGTTCTATCACACTTACTGCATTCTATCACACTTACTGCGTTCTACCACACTTACTGCGTTCTATCACACTTACTGCATTCTATCACACTTACTGCGTTCTATCACACTTACTGCGTTCTATCACACTTACTGCGTTCTATCACACTTATGCGTTCTATCACACTTACTGCGTTCTACTACACTTACTGCGTTCTATCACACTTACTGCGTTCTATCACACTTACTGCATTCTATCACACTTACTGCGTTCTATCACACTTACTGCATTCTATCACACTTACTGCGTTCTATCACACTTACTGCATTCTATCACACTTACTGCGTTCTATCACACTTACTGCGTTCTATCACACTTACTGCATTCTATCACACTTACTGCATTCTATCACACTTACTGCATTCTATCACACTTACTGCGTTCTACTACACTTACTGCGTTCTATCACACTTACTGCGTTCTACCACACTTACTGCATTCTATCACACTTACTGCGTTCTATCACACTTACTGCGTTCTATCACACTTACTGCATTCTATCACACTTACTGCGTTCTATCACACTTACTGCATTCTATCACACTTACTGCGTTCTATCACACTTACTGCGTTCTATCACACTTACTGCATTCTATCACACTTACTGCGTTCTACCACACTTACTGCGTTCTATCACACTGCGTTCTACCACACTTACTGCGTTCTATCACACTTACTGCGTTCTATCACACTTACTGCGTTCTACCACACTTACTGCGTTCTACCACACTTACTGCGTTCTATCACACTTACTGCGTCCTACCACACGTGACATGTTCATGTTTATTAGAAGTTCAACCACACTCAGTCATCTTCAAGGCGAATTATGATTTTAAAACTAGAACAAAAACACATTTAATGATCTTACTGAAAGATAACAACTATACGTAATCATCTTCTTTTTTGAAGTAACGTCTGTATCATATAAGATAAGATAAGATTTAGTAAATTTATTGCAATTTTTTGTTGTCCAATATCGCTTATTGCACGCAAAGAGAATCCTAGATCTGCTGGTGTTTACTAGGAGCGTACCATTAACTAAAAGACGATCATCAAACGTAGCGTCGTTCTTTATGGTACAAACAAAATAAATAGATCAGTAGATGGAACAGGTCTACAACAGTTTTTAAAATCCAGTAATCTTTGGTTCATATTAAATGAGCTGGGAGGGGTAGAGGAGGGGTAGAGGTGTCAGAGTTCTCTCCTCTCCTTCCCCGCCCCAAACAATGTGTAAGAAAATCAAGCGAAACTCTTCAAGTGTGAGGTTAAATTGTAAACAGCTTGTCAACTCAAAGTCACTTGTCAGCTTCTGTTTTATTTTGTACGATTTTAAAGGAGAAATGAAATTGTACCAGTCAGAAAATGAGATTTATAGAAATAAATATTTTTATACAATTCCACTTATCCGTATCAACATTTTTCACGGGTAGAAACAATGTGGGTTGACGCGGATCTCGAAAACGGCTCTAACGATTTTCCTAGAAATTTGATAGTTTACGTATATCTTTGTGAAAAAAAAAATACTAGCTAATTGTCGACATAGGGAAAACTCTGGTTTGACCTTTAAGGTTTTTCGAAATAGAATAATCTCTGAAATTATATTTGGTTTGGACGTCTTGACGTCAATTTGTATTCCCGCATTAATGAGTCAAATAAAAAGACTTTTAGGAACATTTAGCGCACCGTCTTCCAAGCCTGAACCTTTAGACCTATCACCAAACTAGACCTATCACCAAACTAGACCTATCACCAAACTAGACCTATCACCAAACAAGACCTATCACCAAACTAGACCTTTCACCAAACAAGACCAATCACCAAACTAGACCTATCACCAAACTAGACCTATCACCAAACAAGACCTATCACCAAACTAGACCTATCACCAAACAAGACCTATCACCAAACTAGACCTATCACCAAACAAGACCTATCACCAAACTAGACCTATCACCAAACTAGACCAATCACCAAACTAGACCTATCACCAAACTAGAATCCTCCTATACAATGTATCGAGATCCTGTATTCTAGTCTCACTGTGTTTGAGTGTGTCCACGTCTGTATCTGTATTACCAAACTAGAATTGTACATACTCTGAATAGATTTATACATGAGCGTGGATTTCATGTTTTTTAAAATCTTTCATTCATTAGTTATTAAGAGCAAAGTCATCGCTCTGACAACAAGCTGCATGAAGGAGACTTTTTAAAAAAAAGTATTTTGTAATATCTTACTTGTTTAAAATCTTATAAATTTATAAGCGTTCCTAAAAAGAAATATGCTAGGTCTATAAATGCGTTAACTTAGTTGCTACGTTCAATAGTTTTCTTGGCTGAGTCTGGCATTGGCACTAGGGAAGAATGAGCGCGTGAGAAAAAAATGAGTAGGTACTTATATGCCTTTATCTTTGAGTATTTCGAAGTATTCTATTCGGTTATGTTTTTGTATGTGTAAGTTATGTATTTGTATGTGTAAGTTATGTATTTGTATGTGTAAGTTATGTTTTTGTATGTGTAAGTTATGTATTTGTATGTGTAAGTTATGTATTTGTATGTGTAAGTTATGTACTTTTGCTGCTTTACATTTTAGTCTCGTGGGAATGTTTCTGAGTTTAGTGCTACTCTAGTTATTCATTAGTATTCATTTTGTGCTAAGCATCGAAGATTTGTTTGGCTCTGTTATAGTTTTTGTTTTGTTTTTGTTTTTTGTTTGTTTGTTTTTTGTTCTATACGTTTCGGAAGTTACTCCAGAAATAAAGACTTTTACGTCCCAGACCTTCTGTAGGACGGCACTTGGTGGTGACGGGCTAAGTCCGAAGTCGAGATAATTGTCACGACGGCCCGGAGCGCCTACCCGAGAGAAATCATTACAGAAAGCCTGAACACTAACCTGTGACTTCGCAGCAGTTTAGACCAATAGCTCGTTGCCACGTCACAGGTCTGACGTCACAATTGTTCGCAGTTGTATAATTGTGAAAAATTGTGACTATGAACGATAAAAGACATAAAGTACAGTTATTGTATGGCTGCCTGGTCGTCTCGATGGCCCTGGGTTCATACCCCCGTATTGTTACAGGTCGTTGACTGCTTGTGCCAAACTGCTAGTAGACAACTAGACCGTTGTAAGAGTAATGTATCTTAACTAGTACAACTTTAAATAACTTGAATAACTTCCTTTTGTGAACAAAACTAAAGAAAACTTTATTTATTATATTATTTTTATCGCTCTTATATAGCGCTACTTTCATGCTTATCGCATGCTCAGAGCGCTTTTGGTACAATCTCATTTGTGTGTGTGTGTGGGGGGGGTATCTAGGAGTTGGTTTTCCGTAAACACAACTCTGCCCGAGTCGGGTTTCGAACCTCGAGCCCCCTTCTAGGTAGCCAAGCCAAGTTCAAGCGCACTTGGCCTCTCGACCACGCTTCCCAAAATATAAACAAAATCAACTTATGATCTAATGAAATAATCGTAGTAGACTTTAGTAATATCTTAAACAAAATCTAACTCACTGCAATAACACAACCGTTCAGTCTCACGGTCTGGAGTCTTCTTCTAACTAATACCCATGACGACAATGCCACCTATGTTGCATCATTCACAACTAATCGCTAACCTCAAACATTGTGAAGATGCGTACTATAACTTCTGTGATTAGAGTTTGAAAGGATAAAACCATTCATTGCAAGTTCTGTGTGTGTGTGTATGTACTTCGGTGTTTGAGTTTTACAAACTCGCTAGTGATTGGTCGAAACATTCATCAGCTTTTTTTTTTTTCAGTTCATTAACTCTATTTAAAAAAAAAAATAAAAAATAGAAAGAACTTCACACTTGACGTAACAAATAAATTGTCCCCACATTTCTTGGTCTCGTAACATTGAACTGTGCATAAGTAAATGTTAACCTTTTTTCTCTATGCTCTACTTGATTAGCTCTTTAAAAAAATAAATTCTTCATACCTTTCAGCTTCTTGTGAGATCTCTCCGTGCAAAATATATCCATTGAAAAATGTTTTTTTTTTATGTTTCACTATTAACTAATACAACGCGCCAGAATCAGATAAAGTAGATCTAAGTGTAATCCCTAACACTGACACCATTGAGAATAATTTTTGAAAATTTGAACAAATTCCAGACACCCACAAGTCTGTACCAAGAATATTATGCACTGCTTTGTTTCTAACACATAATAATTGTACAAAGTGTCACATCACTCTCTCTCTCTCCTTTCAGAAATGTTGTTCATTAATACATAACGAAATCCTTTTCGACAGCAGAATGAAAGACACTCTATCGAAAAACGCTCACCTAGAAGTGAAACATATGTACTCATCTACACTCACGAGTATCCTTCGTTTACTGCGTTAAAAAATGATGTGACTTCACTATGTTCTGTGTCTGGTCTAGCTCTAACTCACTGAATGCCTACATCTGAGCCAAAGATTCAAATGAACCCAGCGTTTTTGGGCCCCACACCTCAGACAATGCTAATAAACATAACTGTTTTCTTCTTTCTCTTTCATTTCGAGACTATTAATGCTTACTACCCCCCTCCGCCCCTGCCCGCCAGGTTTCGATCAGCCATTATCCACGTCCATTTTAAATGTCTAACATTCGTAAACCGGCCCTGAGAATGATTATAGCTACTAATATCCCACAACTGATGGGCCATTGCCAGGCGTGGAGGCGACTATAAAAACACAATATTGCACATCTTTGCTTAAGAGTTAAGAGAAGGGCCGGCGACTACACACACACACACACACTCACACACACATATCTTGCTGAGATAAAATGTAGTTCTGTATAGAATTAAGAAGAAGGAGACAACTCGTAAATACCAAAGTTGTGTGTGTGCGTGTGTGTGTGCGTGTGATTCCTGTCTCACATCATGTCTATTAATTTTAGAAAGATTTTTTTTTGTTTGCCAATTTTAAAGGAATGTTTTTAAAGACTTGATATCAGGTACAGTCAAGTAAAGAAAGTCAAGTCAAATCATTCTAAAGTTATAACAATTTAAATAAAAAAAAGAGCAACAATTTAATTTGATCTATGTGAAACAATTAAAAATCTTGAGGATTTTGCTCATCAATGAAACTACTAGAAGTCAAATATTGGTTTGTCTGTGTTTGTTTGTGTTTGCGTTTGTCTGTGTTTGTGTTTGTGTGTTTATACAAACCAAACAGTTAATTTTATTTCTATAATCTGAGAGAAAAAAAAGGAACAGTCTGTTGTTTATTATGGAAGACTAATTCTTATCCTATGATAAGACAATATCAACTGTCATTTAATGACCAGATAGTCATGCGTTTATTAAAATGACAAAGTTATCGCTTAGTCCTCAAACAGAACAATGACACTGCTGATAAGTTTTTAGTTTCTTCATTTCTTTCATTCTTTTTGGAAACAATGTTCACTATATTGACACAGCTTCTCCGCAGTAAAGCCTGTCAATAGAGAAACATGTTGGGTCATCTCATAGAGTACAAAGCATTAGTACAAGTGTATGGATCAGACATTGAAAATATGAATTGAATTGGCAAAGCGCGGTCAAGAGGCTAAGTGCGCTTGAGCTTAGCTTGGCTTGGCTACCTATGAGGTTCGACACCCGACTCGGGCAGAGTTGTGTTTACTGAGCGCCTAAAGGCAGCACGGAAAAACTTTCTACTAGATACCCCCTCCCCCCCCCCTCCAAACTGGTCCACATCTGAGATTGGACCAAAGCGCTCTGAGCATGCTATAAGCATGAAAGTGGCGCTATGTAAAAGCCATAATTTATTTATTTATTTTTATTTCTAAACGGTCTCAGATTGTGTATTGATTTCAGCATTAACCTTTCTCTGATTTATCAAAATAGAATAAACAAAGGTTAGTATCGAAGGGTACAGGCTAACATAATTTAAAGTTACTAAAACAAAATATAATTCATTTAGAATGTATTTGATCGTCGGGAATACAAACGCACTTTTAATTCTTAGATCTAAATACAGTTTTTATTCTTTGAAAGTTAGGAAATTATTTTCCAAAACAAATTTCAATAACCTTCTTAGTTATGGTATCTCGAATTGTATAATTCAGGTTATTCATCGAAAGTATAATTTCAACAGAAGTATATCCGCAACGTTATTTAAATGGTAATTTGATTCCTGCCCTTTTAAAGTCATTCTTTGAAAGACAACATTTTATTGATTAACTTTATATGTGACTGTTAGTTTATCTGTTAAAATCTTTTTAAATTGTGCCAAAATATGTCAAGACTCGTGTATTTATCTGCCCCTCCCCACTGTTTTTGTCTCCCTTTCCTACTTCCACCATGACATAAACCATTCGGAGACGAATGATGTTCTCGCCGCTGACAAGTCCTGACTGTTATTGCTCGTAAAGATGATGCCCCAATTATCGTTCTGGCCAATAAAACTGGGAGATTGACCATTTTAGTTTTCTGGTTTCAGTCGGCGAGAGGAAAAGGTGGGATTTTGAGAGTTGGGGGTTAATTTTAGGGAGTTGACAATGAATGTAAAGAGAATACTAATAAAATGATGACTTAGGGTTATGTCACATACGCCTACACACATACAAACATAATTACGTTATGTCTTAGGTATTTATAGAATGAATGTATCATAAAGGAATTAGTCAAATATTAAATATGTATTGCTAAGTGCATGAAGTAATTGTCATCCGATAGCATTCTTTTTGCTTCTTAGAAATGAAGTATACTTATAAACATTTTGAAAACAAGATTTAAAAAGTTTCTTGTTAATCTGTAACAGTCTTAAGCTATTCCGATTTGTCTGTATACAAATATATGTGTGAATACAACTATGCCTCAGGGCTCACCCACGAGTTCGTCTGTAACACAAACTCTCTTTATTATCTTTGTTATGAAATTCGATTTACTATTAGCTATACTTTGTGCTTGTTTGCCTAAATCAATTATACTGGCAGGGTCGGCCTTAGGCATAACTAGGCTGCTGCCTAGAGCATCATATTGCTGGGGGCCTCGCATAAGACTCGAAACAAATTTTTTAGAGAAGAAATAGCGAAACTTGTGCTCATTGCGATTGTTGGACTACAACAGGTTTTAAATAACGTGCGTATTTTTTTTCTCTGTTTATTTTTTATTTTTATATTTCAGTTGGGGGCCACCTAATTCACTTCGCCTAGGGCCTTCAATTATCTAAGGCCGGCCCTGAAACTAGGAATGGATGTTTGTTGCATCCATGACAACGAATTCAGTTATTTACAAGCTCTTCTCCCTTGTTAGCGTTACCGAACATAATAATTAATTACCAATAGTTAATTAACTAATTGTTACAATTTTTTTTATTGATACTTGCGTTGTCAGGAAAAAGAAATAAGTGTGCAAAAATTTCAGCTTGATCCAAGATTGCGTGTCTAGAAATAACGTGTACAAACGTTTTACCAGACAGACAGAGGGAGTTGATATAAACTTCAGTAAAAGATACCCATATATCCAGGATTTCACTTACCATCACGAGGGACGGCTGCATGGTCGAGTGGTGCTTGCTCGACTGTCGTCTCGTTGGTCCCGGGTTCATAACCTGTCGCTGCCATCGCCTGTCGTCCTGCGAGAGCTTTGGGCTAGGATGAAGATTGTCACAAAATTTATTGTAGATGGGCACGGAAATTATTTTTTTTCTTCTGAAAGTTGTCTAACTGTCACGTTTTGTTTTTAGCGGCCCCCCGAAAGGGGAAAAGACGCTATTAGTTTTGTGTGAAATGTCTGTCCGTCCGTCCGTCCCTTTTAGATCTCGTAAACTAGAAAAGATAAGAAAATCCGACATCATAATATTTTAGTCCATTGAAAGTTCTGATGCAACGGCTACTTTTTTCTTTTCTAAAAGCGAAAAATCTAATTTTTTAAATCACTTATGCAAGCAGTTTTTTTCATAAAAATACACCACTTTTACAACTATTCACTATTAATAGTAACAACACGAGAGGCTCTTTTGTAAGTGTGTATAATCCATACCATAATTGAAACACATTTATGCTAACAGTTTTAGACATTTTGTTTTGTTTTTTTTTTATCTTTGTACTGTTACGTTATCTAAGTTCTGTCCTACTACTACATTTACCCAAAAATAATGTTTACTTTTTTTTTAAAGAAAAAAAATCTATTTAGTATGCATACAAATTGGACATAATTTAAAACAATTAATAAGTAGGTTTTCATTTCATCGATATAAAAGTAGTATAATGTACCAAAGAATGATTTTTTTTTTTATTAAGAGATTGACCATTTACAAAACAATTCGATCAATTAGATATTCATTATAAGACATTAGTTAGGCAGGGTTGGTATTTCACTTCACATTCACTTTCACCTATCCTTTGGTCTGCTGGACCGCTGGGGCACCACACAAGATCTGTCAACCTTCTTTCTCCATTCTTCTCTGTCATTTGTCTTTGGTAAAATTTAATTCTTCTTATCTTATATAATACAGACGTTACTTCAAAAAAGAAGATGATTACGTCCTACGCGTCATGCATTTAGTCATGCATATTAACCAATGACTTAAATTCTGCCAAGTCACTGGTTTTCCTGGCTAGCTCAGGCAACCCATTCCATGCTCTAATAGCACTAGGGAAGAAGGAGTATTTGTACAAATTTGTCCTAGCATATGGGACGAGGAATGTGCCTTTATCTTTGTGTCTTTCAGAGTATTTTATTAAATTTTGTTTTTGTATTTGAAGATTATGGTTCAGTGTTTTATGTATGATTGCTACTTTACTTTTGAGCCTTCTGTCCTGAAGGCTTTCTAAATTTAGTGATTTTACTAAAGGTGTTACTCTAGTCAAATGTGAATATTCGTTTGTTATGAATCTCACTGCTCTATTTTGTGTCTGTTCCAGTTTTTTAATGTTTTCTTGAGTTGAGGGGTCCCAAACGGAGGATGCATATTCTATTATTGGCCTAACCAAGGTTAAGTAACATTTTAGTTTTATGTTCTTATTTGATTTATAGAAATTTCTTTTAATAAATCCTAATGCTTTGTTTGATTTTTTTGTAGTTTCATCAATATGTGGATTCCATGATAGTTTTTCATTTATTATAACACCTAGGTATTTTGCGTTTTTAGTCTGTGATACTGGTTTGCCATGAATAAGATAAGTGGAATTAATTTGTTTTAGTTTTTTTGTTACTCTTAACAACTGACATTTTTCTGGGTGGAAAGACATGCTCCAATTTGATTCCCATTTCTGTAATTCATCTAATTCTCTTTGTAAAATATCTGTGTCTTGTGTTGTTTTTATTGTTCTATATATTATGCAATCGTCTGCAAATAATCTGACTTTTGTTCCTGAACTAATGCAATTTGGTAAATCATTTATGTAAATTAAAAATAGTAGTGGACCCAAGACTGTACCTTGAGGTACACCTGAGTTTACTGTTATCGGTGTTGATTTAGAGCCATTTATTATTACAGTTTGTTCTCTCCCTATCAGAAAGTCTTTAATCCACTGATGCAGTGGACCATTAATTCCGAAATATTTTAATTTTTTAAGCAAACTATGGTGGTGAACTTTGTCAAAAGCCTTAGAAAAATCTAGTAAGATAGCATCTATTTGTTCACTATTATCTAAACCTTTTGAAAAATCATCAATTAGTCCTATTAGTTGTGTTTCACATGATCTATATTTCCTAAAGTCATGTTGGTATGGTGTGAGGACATTATGTTTGTCTAAGTGGTTTATGATGTTGCTACATATTATGTGTTCTAGGATTTTACATGTGATGCTGGTAAGTGATACTGGTCTGTAGTTCCCTGGGTCAGATTTTTCTCCTTTTTTAAATAGGGGGGTGACATTAGCTTCTTTCCAGTCCTTTGGTACTCTGCCCTGGTTAAGTGAAGCCTGAAAGAGTATTTTGAACACTGGGGCTAGCTCATTACTTAGTTCTTTGAGTAATCTAGCTGGAATACCATCAGGTCCAGAAGCTTTATTTGGTTTGGTGTTGGCTAATAGTTTTTGAATTCCATTTTCTTGTACTACTATATCTTCTATGTTGTCTACTTGGTTCAAATTCAGTAATATGTCTTTGTCTCCAGGGGCTGAGAATGCTGATGCAAAGTATTTGTTTAGAATGTTTGCTTTAGTTTCATTATCATTATGTATTATGTTATGTTCATCTTTTAATGGCGCTAGGCCTGTTGTTTCCATTTTCTTAGACTTAATGTATGACCATAGGTTTTTGTTGTTATCTTTAGATATTACATTGTTTATGTATTCACTCTGCAGCTGTCTGCTTACTTTTTGGGTTAAGTGTTTAATTTTTATATACTTTTTGTAAACTCTTTCTGCATTAGTTTCTTTAAATTTTCTATAGAGGTTTTCCTTCTGTTTACAAAGCTTCTTTAGTCTATTATTAAACCAGCATTTATTCTGATGTTCTTTCTGAAAATATTGAAACCTGCCTTTTTACCTGCCTGGGTGGACCACTTCGGGGGCCGATTTTGAGTTTGTGTTTCCACACAAACTGTCTTTGTAACCTTGTTAAATCTAGATTTTAAGATCTTTTTTTTTCTCCAAAAAGCACTTCTTTGCAGAATAAAATAAAATACGCATATGATGTTTTAAATACTTTAATATTTGGGTTTTAGATCTATCCTACATTGGAGGAGGATTTCTATGTTATTGAAAAACTTCTAATTTGTGCTGAAATAGTTGCTACTTGTTTATGTTTGTGTAACGTCGTGAGAATGTGTTTGATTTAATGTTATTTTATTTCAACAGTGCCTGTGTGGTTCTAGTTTAATAAAGCCTTGTTTTAGGTTATTATACAGTGTTACTTCAGCTCTTATTGCATAATGCGTTAATTTTCTAAATATTATCTAGTGTTCCACTTTTGCGATAACTATTTTCTTTTTTAATTACCTCGCACATTGCGTAAAGAAAATTGGTAGAAAGCCTACAGCATATTTGAAAGCAATACTCTACGTGCCGCCATTGGTTCGGCATCTTGATGAATTGACTTATGGAGTCCGGATGTCATGTGGACTGTTTACAGTCGCAAAGTCAGCAAACTCTGGCGCCAAGGCGCCCATCATGGGGCCCTTCCGCCACTTCAGTTTCAATGATTTATAGGTGTCGATTGTTGACTATTTGTCCAGTTGGATGAGAAAAATCAAGTGTTTCACCAAATGTCTCACCAACTGCACTGTGGCTCAAATTAAGATTTTTTTTTTGTTTTACTCTTTTAACTTATTATTCGATGTTCTGCATGGAAGGTTAAAGAACAGGGAATCCGAGTTTCTTCTTACATCGAAATGTGTGTAACAAAAAATGTAAAGCTGAAATTGTAAATTTGCTAACATTATCTGGCCCTTTTTTTTTTGTGTCCGGTTATTATTACAAAGCTTATATCAACTCACTCTGTCTGTGTCGTAAAAAGTCTGTACACGTAATGTTTCCGACAACCAATGTCGGATCAAGCTGAAATTTTACACAGCTACTTTTTACCTGTCAACACAAGAATAAAATAATATTAATTATTGTGTTTATATCTTTAACAAGAGAAAGAAATTGTACTTGACTGAGGTGGTGGTATAAGCTGAATTAGTCAATTTTATGGGTCGCCGCTTTAAAGTAAGTTTAAAACAAATAATAGATAACTATACAATTTTCTATTTCATACACACCTCACTAGCAGAGTGGTTAGAAAGTCGTCTTGGGGAGGCTTGAGTCATGAGTTTGAATTCAGGTCGTCCTCCGCCTTTTATTTTTATAAATGCTTTTAAATGCGATTACAGTAAAATACACCCAGATACCCCTTTCTCCCCCCCCCCCCCCAAAAAAAAATTTCCCCACTAGTCCAGATAAGTGATAGGATCATAGCGTATAGATAAACATGAAATAGTGCTTAGCAAAAAAAAAATAATTGGTAAAAATATTTCTAATCGCACAGATTAACTGTTGTTTGTCTAAATCAATTACTAACTTAATTATATGACTGATCCAAACTAATTGATACATTTATAAGGTATAAGCTTTTTTTTTAACGTATTTGTAAATGTTTTTAGTGTTTAGTGTTTGCGTTTGGTGTTGTGTGTTTAATGACCATATTTTGTTTGGTCTCTAGTATTATGGTTTCAATCGTTGTTTGCTATCTGGTGTTATCATCCAGAGAGTTTAACTGTTTATATAAACTCAGCGGTCGTTGTGTTATTTTATAATAATAATAATGTTTATTATCCATATGGAAATTTGTCTTACATGATAACTATAGAAAGCCAAAATATACATCCACACCAGACTCATAATTTACATGTGAAAAGTTTATATCAAATCGTTACATTGTATTTATTTATAGAATTTCGTAGAGTAAGGTCAAGCAAAGTTTGCTGGAATGCTCAAATTTCACGTTCAAATGTAACACTGTCCTAGTAGCTATATCTCATTGTTGAAATAATGCTCTCGCTTAGCTCCAAGGGCCAGTGTCGTGTCTTTGTACATGGATCATTTCATATCACTGGATGTCATCGTTGTTTGGGTCAGTTAGTTTGACCTCGAGGCTATGAGTTCTCAGGACAACCTTGTTCAGTTGATCAACCGATGTGACCCCCGGCGACGTGTTCCCTTGCGATCTTCGAGCCGATTGGTCCATGGAGTTAGTTTCAACGGTCTAAAGTCCAGAGTCTAATTTTTTTTTCAAAGCTTTTTTACTTTTGACGAATAGAATGGTATATTTGTCGAAAGTAAAAAAGCTTTGAAAAAAATTAGACTCTGGACTTAAGACCGTTGAAACTAACTCCATGGACCAATATGGCGTTCTCTTTAAAGCAGTTTGTCAATTCTACTGTTCATCCATGTCAACTCTCTTAGCATGCTTATAAGTTCACTAGTTATTTAACGGCCATTAAAAAGTAAATAGTGGTTCTCCAAAACCTTTTGTTCCCCGCAAAAAACTAAACACTTTAAGGATGAGTTGTTTTACAAATGGGGCTTTATAAGAGACATTGGCCGCGTATGAAGACATGGCACACATGTGACATCTTTCATATGGAGAAAAGAAAAGGTTGATCTTCTGAGTCAGTTTGAATACAATGTATATAAGTAGGACTTGCAATGCATTAAAGATTGAATGTAGTACTCAATATCATTTAACATTTAAAAATACAAAAAAAAAATTGAAATGTAATTTTTTTTTCTACAATATTTTAGCTATTTTAAAAAAAAAAAAAGTTTTATTTCCCTTTAACGAAACCCTGGCTGTGACGGATACTGAAAATTTGTTCATTTTTACTATAATATTCATCAGCATTTTTCGAATTTTTTACAAAGCTTATATCAACTCACTCTGTCTGTCTGTCTCGTAAAACGTTTGTACACCTTATTTTTCCTACACCATTTCTCCGATCAGGCTGAAATTTTGCAGTTATTTCTTCTATCTGACAAAACAAGAATCTATTGGTAATTAATTTATTTTGTTTGATATCGAACAAGGGAAAGAGACTTTAAAGTTTGAAACTAACAATACATAAATATGAACTCTATTTTCTTAAGCACTTCCCTGGCACAGTGGCTAGTGTGTGGACTTGAGGACGTTTGAGCCCTCGAGTTCGAGTTTAGGTTGTTCAACTTTTTTTTTCAAATAAATGCTTTTTTTTTTAAAGCGATCACGGTAACATTCACGCAGATAACATTTCTTTCTCTCCCCACCCTCCACTCTTTCCCAACGGTCTTGACAATTAATAAGATCTTAGCATAGTAAGAAAGCTAAAAGCATGAAATTGCGCAAGGCAAAAAAACAATTGGTAAAAGATATTTCTAAT
The DNA here is from genome assembly GCF_947242115.1 of Biomphalaria glabrata. NCBI lineage: Eukaryota > Metazoa > Mollusca > Gastropoda > Planorbidae > Biomphalaria > Biomphalaria glabrata. The sequence continues at coordinate 911,018 of NC_074721.1, read as the reverse complement.
TGCACAGAATTATTATTGTTAGTCTAGATTTATTACAAAAGGGATGTTTGTAAATGTTGTTTGTAAATGATGTTTTAACGATTTAACTGATGATGTGTATTACTAGTTTGATGCGTAACCGATGATGCGCGCATGGTAATGTCCATAACTGCTTACAGCTTGTAAAAGTTGTGATAAGGCAAACAAAATCATTTCAAAACCTTATTCTATAAAAATGTATTGATCTGTAAAGAATACATTGATCTGTAAAGAATACATTGATCTGTAAATAATACATTGATCTGTAAATAATACATTGATCTGTAAATAATACATTGATCTGTAAATAATACATTGATCTGTAAATAATACATTGATCTGTAAAGAATACATAGATCTATAAAGAATCACTAAACAATACATTGTTTTATATTTTACATGTTTCGGACGTTCCTTCAGATCTTATCTTATCTTATCTTATATAATACAGACGTTACTTCAAAAAAGAAGATGATGACATCCAGACCCAAGGCCTTAGCAGGTCGGCGAGGGATGTCAGCGGGCAGGGTTTAAACTCGGGACAATTATGACTATCGAACGACATACCACACGACCGGGCAGCCATGTAAAAGAATACACTGGTCTATAAATGATATATTGATATGCTAAAAATATATTGATCTATAAAGACTATACAGATTTGAAAACAATGCATTGATCTGTACCAAAGATATTGATTCATAAAATTCGCGACCAATAGTTACAAGGATTCATTTCTTTGAAGAGGTAGTGGGATCTTTCTGGTACATACAAAAGGAGCCAGATCTTATTTAATGTTTAGATATGGGCTATTCAATATAAATCTTAAATAACTTGAAGTATTAGGCCTATACATTGTTGTCAACTCTAATTTTAATGTTTCAACATTTATAATGAACATCAAGTGAAATATAAAAAAATCTTCTCTACTTAGATTAAAAAAAATATATATATTTGATTTCTTGTCTACTTTCAGCGGAAGTTCATTTTGAGCAGAAGCGAACACGCCAGACGTACACCCGCTACCAGACACTGGAGCTAGAAAAAGAGTTCCACTTTAACCGGTACCTGACAAGACGTAGGCGAATAGAAATAGCTCACATGTTGGGGCTCACTGAGCGGCAAATCAAGATCTGGTTCCAGAACAGACGTATGAAATGGAAGAAAGAAAATAACCTGGCCAAGCTGACCGGCCCTGACAAGCCAATCAAAGACGAGTGCAGTAGCCCACGTGACTGCTCGAGAATCAAACACGAGGACTGTTCGTCTCTAGATTCACAGTAGATCCGCGTCTATTTCTTAGAATAGAGAAAAAACTGGGACCAAATTTTAATGACGTGATTGAATGTCAAGGCAGACTACAGACTATACCAGTCAGAAACAAGACAATACATGGCATTCGAGTGTTTGTCATTAAATCTGTAACATTTTTTTAAACTGTAATAACCAAAAGAACAAAAAAATGGTAGCACTTGTCAGCAATATCCGTATTCCCCCCCCCCCCCCCCATTTAATTGTAGCAAAAAGGAAGAGGGGAGGGGGGGATCTATTTCTTTTTTAAAAATAAAAATGAATAGCAAGAAAAAATAAAGTATCGATCCAGGAAGAAAGATGTGAAGCATCGATCCAGTGTTAATTTTTTATTTTTTTTTGTTTGTTGTCATTTTAATTTTTGCTAGATACACTTTGTACATTTTTTTTCTAGCTTCAACAGTTGTTTGACCATACATTACATAACCATGGCATGTACACTGTGATCAAATAGTTGACTCCAGAATACTCCAAACAATAGCCAATATAGCGCTAAAAATTCAGTTGTTTTTACTTTTAAGCAGCTGTTAGTACTTTGCCAACTTCTGTAAATAGCGCCCCCGAGCGTTGAGTCGTAATACAAACAATTTTAAAACAAAAGATTGGGCTGTTAAATTGGTCTTTTTAGAAAGAAAAGTGTCCAATAGAAGCATCGAATTATCAGAAATGATCTGATTGGTCATCTGATTATCAGAAATGATCTGATTGGCCACCTGATTATCAGAAATGATCTGATTGGCCACCTGATTATCAGAAATGATCTGATTGGCCACCTGATTATCAGAAATGATCTGATTGACCACCTGATTATCAGAAATGATCTGATTGGTCATCTGATTATCAGAAATGATCTGATTGGCCACCTGATTATCAGAAATGATCTGATTGGCCACCTGATTATCAGAAATGATCTGATTGACCACCTGATTATCAGAAATGATCTGATTGGCCACCTGATTATCAGAAATGATCTGATTGGCCACCTGATTATCAGAAATGATCTGATTGGCCACCTGATTATCAGAAATGATCTGATTGGCCACCTGATTATCAGAAATGGTTCAGAGGCGTACACCGAAGACAAAAATACGGCTACATAAAAATGATGGTGAATTGTTATTTTAAATCAGGGTATGTACGTAGTTCCGTTTGTAACCACAATAAATAGTCCCTCCCAGTCCTTATTATCTATCTACAAGTATTGCTTGTAAAATTATATGCATGCATATAATGATTGATGTTCAGGTCTCAGGCATTTTGGTATCCTATGTTTGCTAATGTGTGTCCAATATGTTTATGAAATAGTTTTAGTGGATTGATGTGCATGTTGATGTCAGTTCTGTGACTGAGCTGAAACTAGTCGTGTTCTTATAAAATAGATTCATTCTAGTCTACGATGTCAATGCTAGTCTATTTAGCCATTATTGGATACGTTCACGCTAAACTAGTCATTATTTTTTTATGCTAATTTGTTGAGGCTAACCTATATATTTTTAAAAAGTAATTGAAAAACAGAAACGCTTATTCAAAGCAGATTTGAAATAACAACTCTTATTACATAGAAATAAACAAATACAAACACATTTTATAACTCAAATAACCCTGTTACTTGGAATGATTGCCATCTAAATATGACAACTGTACAAAATGAAATATAAATGTTTGAAATGATAAAGAATTATATAACAGGATTGAATATATTAATATATTAAAACTTAGTTTTGAAACAGTTCATGTATTATTTAGTATATGGTCTGTTTCTATCAGAATACACAAAAAAAATTTCATAGCTCCAAAAAATATATGTATATAGGCCTATATATTTCTGTACAGTTTCGAATGTATAAAATATAGGTAGATCAGCAATGAAAACAATTTTTTATTATCATTAAACATTAATTCAAGGTTTTGTAATGGACCTCATTCACCAATTGTAAACAAACACCATTTAGCCACGTGATTCTCTATCTTTTCTATACTAATTACGTAATACACTAAGGCTGTCACGTGATACGTTTTTTTTTCGATGTTTTATCAATATTATCACGCGGCTAAATTGTGATTGTTTACGATTGGTGAATGAGGTCCATTGCAAAATTGTCAAATATACGTTTTACTTTTTGTTGCGGAAGAAATGAGCCAAGTCTATAGAAATGAGCCAAGTCTATAGAAATGAGCCAAATCTATAGCACGATGACGATGCAGGTTTTTCATAGCAACTTTGGATGAGAATCTCTTTTCTCGAACAAATATATTGGTCACTGTATTTAGAAAAGCCAAATCCTGTGGGTCTATTCTATAAAACCATCCACCTTTGTTGATCAGGGGCGGACTGGCTTTATGGGCAACTGGGCAAATGCTCGGTGGGGCTGGCGAATGGGCTACATTAAATGTCAGCCCCGTAAATGGGATTGGCCTCGCTTTACCTTTTATAAAAGATCTTAACACTTAACTGTCTAATACTAGTCATATATTCACATATTCCGAAATAATGGTTTCGCTTAGGCCTATACAAACTGTATACCGTGCTTCTGTGAGTGTCAATTCTCTTTACACAAAGAGATCCACAAACAACATTAGACCTATATTCTTAATAGTCCTATAGAAGTCGGACTAGTATGAACGTATAGTTACGTTCACTTGGGTGCATATGCAATCAAATTTTGAGCCGAATCGTATGGTAATGCCCTGGCCGATTTTGACACCCAGTCCGCCCCTGATGTTGGTGATGGGGCCGTTTATGTGGGCCTGTATAGGCTGGCCAATGTTTTTGATTGGCTAATTTATGTGGTCATGGTCCCTTCTGCATGTATGTACACAATGTGTCGAGTAAATCCATTCACTCTTGGCTGCATGCCATAAATTGTTCTTTGTTTTAAATGACAGAAATAAATAAAAAGAATGTTTGAATTGGTAATATTATGATATAAATAAGCATATTTAATTTTTTTTTATTTTTTTTTTTTGCTATATATTTTTATAAATGTATTGGTCAAAAGTTCTATTGAAATTAATGTAAAAGAGCTTTTTAAAAAATTTAAGTAATAATTGTATCTTTATTAGTTGTAATACTGAGGTGCTTCTTTTTTTAAATTGAGTTAATTTCCTATAAAATATGAAAGAAGTTAAAAGGAAATATACACGTCTGCTTTGTGAATGTAAACATTACTTACTTGACGCCACCAAATGATCTCCATAGTCCCCTGTTCTGTGCTATCCTGTCCATCCTGTTCCAGGATGGTTCCCTGTTCTGGGCTATCCTGTCCAATTAGTTCCAGGATGGTTCCCTGTTCTGGGCTATCCTGTCCATCCTGTTCCAGGATGGTTCCCTGTTCTGGGCTATCCTGTCCATCTTGTTCCAGTATGGTTCCCTGTTCTGGGCTATTCTGTCCATCTTGTTCCAGGATGGTTCCCTGTTCTGGGCTATCTTGTTCCAGGATGGTTCCCTGTTCTGGGCTATCCTGTCCATCTTGTTCCAGGATGGTTCCCTGTTCTGGGCTATTCTGTCCATCTTGTTCCAGGATGGTTCCCTGTTCTGGGCTATCCTGTCCATTTTGTTCCAGGATGTTCCCTGTTCTGGGCTATCCTGTCCATCTTGTTCCAGGATGGTTCCCTGTTCTGGGCTATCATGTCCATCTTGTTCCAGGATGGTTCCCTGTTCTTTGCTATCATGTCCATCTTGTTCCAGGATGGTTCCCTGTTTTTTGCTATCGTGTCCATCTTGTTCCAGGATAGTTCTCTGTTCTGGGCCATCTTGTTCCAGGATAGTTCCCTTTTCTGGGCTATCCTGTACATCTTGTTCTAGGTGTTAACAAACTTTAAAGTGTCTGCCTCTATTTGATTTGATATTAACCAATGATATTTCTTCGTAAAATCGTGGTTGTGTTTGTATTGAATTTAATCTCAACGGCCATATGGTAAGCTTTTCGGAATATCCTGACCTCCAAACCTACCCGCCATCTTGCCTATAGTTAATTTGAGATTGAGTAATTAATGGTCGTGGCTTTTTTTTTTAATTTTTATTTTGTTGGAAATATTGTTTGAAAGTAATATTGTGGGATGTTAGTTGTGTAGCTTCCTAACAGGAGTCTATCGACTTTACTTAATACACTGTGGGAATACATTTTGTAATACTCGAGTTGATATTTTATGAGCCTGATATTTTGTGATTTAGTACTTAGTACTTTAACTGGAAATGTTGCATAGCTGTTGTTTTTTTTTTATCCAACAGGTCTCAGAAAGAAACATACTTCGCATATTATTTTATCACAATATCTCTCACATTGTATTATAATTGATATAACTTTGGATAATGTGCACGACACGACTGGACATTGAAATGGCATTTCCGATATGTCCAGTTTGATGTTTTACTTTGCTAGCCGGCATCTTCAGATTCAGATTTGTAGACTTTCATTTTAAAAGATAAATTCTATAAATAGTAGCTGACTCCAAAAAAAAAGTGATAACATTTTGTATAATAAAATATGATTAGTTTATATAATAATAAATACGTTTCTATGTAAAACTAAATTTTGTCTTGATTTATTGACTTAACTCATTAAATAAATTATTAATATTATTATTACAATAAAAAATATTGGTTAATATGCATGACGCATAGGACGTAATCATCTTCTTTTTTGAAGTAACGTCTGTATTATATAAGATAAGATATAACTTCAGGTCGTCATACTTGACTGCACATAGTAAAACTCTTTACTTGCATAAATTACAACGAAAGAATTGTAACACTTTTTTAAAGGAAGCAAAGGGGAAAAAAAAAAACAAGAGCTAAATGACCAATAGAGTCTCCAATAGTACTCCTGTCGAATGCGACCCACTCAGTTAATTTGGTCATCAGTGTAATCACCTTCTTATCTTATTTTAGACGTAACTTCAAACTGAAGATTATTGTGTCATAGACGCATCCGTGTGTTAATCTCATCATGTGTTATGGAGTGTGTGTCTGTGCGCTTCTATGGTGACGGTGGGAAGAGGTTAGCGATTGGTTGTGAATAATGCAATATAGGTGGCATTGCCGTCGTTTGGGTTTAGTTAGGGGAGACAACCCCACAACGTGAGACTGAAAGCTTGTGTTATTTTAGTGAGTTTGATTTTGTTACAATACTATTACTGAAGTTTGCTAAATTTATTTGGTCTCATTATCAACTTGATTTTTTTGTCTATATTATAAATAAAGTTCTATTTAGTTTATTCACAAAAAAAAGTTACTCAAATCATTTCAGTTTACTAGTTAAGTTACGCCTACATCGGTTTAGTTATCTATCAGCAGTTTCGTACTACAAGTCAACAACATCATGTTAGTTAAAGACCTAATCTCTGCTAAGTCATTGGTTTTCCTGGCTGATTTTTCATATCTGTATTATTATTTGTATTCATAAGATCAGTCTATCACTTTCTTGCAATAGGTTACAACGTTAATTAGAAGAAAAAAAAATCCTAGACACTTTTTAAAAATACATTTATATTTAGTAGCAAAAACTCAAACCCCCTGCAACTATGCCCAAACTGGGAGAGGCTTCGGAAGGCAACCCTGAGGAAAAATCAAGAATCGATGACCCTTAGGCTGCTTTCAGTACATAGTGCTACACCCTGCGACGCCACTGATCCCTAACTGTCTTGACACTTGCCTTTCCTTTGAACACATTCGCTGTGAGTAAACTGTTGTGTCGGCGACATCGTTCCAATCGTAGCTAAAGCGACTGTAGGACGCCGTAGAAACAGTGATCTATAACAGACGAGACGTAAAGCACACACTCAAGCGATGAATTACATTTCTTTGTGTCCTTCCTCACAGACATCTAGGTCTAGATTTGTGTTTTACATAGACTTAGGTCTCCCGCGGCGTTCGGCACATAGGCAGCAAGCTCTCTCTCTACAGAGTTCGGACTTATGGCGACTTCTTCATCTTCTTTCCACGGATATTAAGTTTTCTAAGAAAGTGAGACGCCAGATGTAGACGGCCTTGCTTTCACCCTTTTACATGTTACAGAAAAATGTTTAACATCTTTCGGATGTTCCTTCAGAGTTGAAAATAATCTACCTCCTAATTCCTTCAGAGTTGAAAATAATCTACCTCCTAGTTCCTTCAGAGTTGAAAATAATCTACCTCCTAGTTCCTTCAGAGTTGAAAATAATCTACCTCCTAGTTCCTTCAGAGTTGAAAATAATCTACCTCCTAGTTCCTTCAGAGTTGAAAATAATCTACCTCCTAGTTCCTTCAGAGTTGAAAATAATCTACCTCCTAGTTCCTTCAGAGTTGAAAATAATCTATCTCCTAGTTCCTTCAGAGTTGAAAATAATCTACCTCCTAGTACAAACCTCCCACAGGACGACGGGAGATGGCATCGAGACGACCGAACGACAGTCCAGCGCGCAAACCGCATGACTATCACAATAATTATGTTCACTAGTATTTTAAAAGTGGATTTTTTAAAGAAATTTGGATAAATAAAATGGTGGGAAGCGTGGTAGAGAGGCCAAGTGCGCTTGAACTTGGCTTGGCTTGGCAACCTAGAAGGGGACACGAGGTTCGACACCCGACTCGGGCAGAGTTGTATTTACTGAGCGCCTAAAGGCAGCACGAAAAACCAACTCCTAGATACCCCCCCCCCACTGGTCCATAAATGAGATTGGACCAAAAGCGCTCTGAGCATGCAAGCATGAAAGTAGCGCTATATAAAAGCTATAATTAAAAAAAATCAAATACGAACATATAATAGAATATGCATCCTCTGTTTTGGAAATTTGAACAGACACAAAATCGAGCAGTGAGATTCATAACAAACGAGTATTCACATTTGACTCGAATAACACCTGTAGTAATCAAAATGAAAGAAGCAATTACATATAAAACACAACCATAATCTTCAAATACAAAAACAAAATCTAATAAAATACTCAGAAAGACACAAAGATAAAGGCACATTCCTCGTTCCATGTTCTAGGAAAAATCTGTGCCTCTTCTTCCCTAGTACTATAAGATCATGGAATGGGTTGCCCGAGCTTGCCTTGAAAACCAGTGACTAGGCAAAAATTAAGTCATTGGTTAGCATGCATGAATAGATGCATACCGCGTTGGGCGTAATCATATCCTTTTTTTTTTTTTTTTAAGTAACGTCTGTTCTTATCTTATATAATACAGACGTTACTTCAAAAAAGAAGATGACTACGTCCTACGCGTCATGCATTTAGTCATGCATATTAACCAATGACTTAAATTCTGCCAAGTCACTGGTTTTCCTGGCTAGCTCAGGCAACCCATTCCATGCTCTAATAGCACTAGGGAAGAAGGAGTATTCTCTAACCTAAAGAGCTTATTACAAAAGGGGGCATAACTCTATGTTTAAACGAGATAGTTGGACCTAGAGTGTAGAAACTATCATTTCAATGATTTATTTAGCCGAAAACAAAATCTAAACTTTCGTGTAAAGAAAAAATTAAATGATATTAACACTGAGTCAAACTTTCGCAATTCTTTTAAGTCCATATCAAACTACTGTGTCTTGTACACTCTTTGTGCCAAGTCTTCTGACAAAGATCATCTCCTGAAGCAAGTGAACAGCTCATGTGATGGTCTTAGCACAATATGGAGATGGTTTAGTGGGAGGGACCATTGGTTAACGCTTCTTGTGGTTAATGTCTATTGCTTTAATTAGAATCACGTGACTATGACGAGAACCACGACAAATACCCCCTCTCTCCCTAGCGTGCCCAACGAAAAAGTCCATATGGTGTCCAACTGTCCGGGTCGCTATCTTAATGGCTACGTGTGTGGAAGAAAGTTTCTTAACTTGACGATAAAGCAGCGATGCGTGCAGCCCAAACTCCAACTGAATGGCGGTATAGATCTAGAGTACACGCTGTGGATTTTAAAAATACTTTCTATGGAAATATCAGAGATAGAGGATATCTTGTTCTGGATAAGACTATATGGTTGCTTAATTTTTGTTTGTTTGTTGTTGTTTTTTTTTGTTTGTTTTTTTGCAATACCTGGGTGGTTTGAAAATTGTTATACATACAAGACCTCATTCGTTAGCCTACCATGCCTAGCCCATTCCTAAATACTCATACTTTAGCAAGAATAAAGTTATATGGTTACATTGGAGATGGTGATAGATCTCATCAGCCAGCTACGCCCCTCAAGAAACACTTTATATAGAATAAAGTTATGTTATACAATCTAAATATAACGGAGCCCTTTGATCGTCTGCTTAACCTTGTCAAAGCCCAAAAAAAAAAAAAACTTAGATGGTATGAGCTTGTTACAAGATCATTGAAAAAAAAACTTAGATGGTATGAAATTGTTACAATATCAGATTGACTTGAAAAAAAACAACTTAGATGGTATGAACTTTTTACAAGATCAAATTGAGGAAAAAAAAACTTAGATAGTATGAACTTATTAAAAGATCGGATTGAGGGGAAAAAAACTATTGGACACAATAACAGGTAGAAGAAAACCATAAAGTAGAAAAAAAAGAGAGGCCTGACTCCTGCTTTGGAAAATCACCAGGAACAGCATAAGATCGAGACAGTTGGCGATAAGTTACATGAATAACTATATTTGTCTCACTATTTTTTTTAATCGCATTACTTTACGAATTCCTTGGCATTGCTTTACACATTTCGTAAACGGCATCGCTTAAATATTTCTTAGCATTTTTTTACACATTTCTTAGACGGCATTGCTTTACACATTTCTTAGCATTGCTTTACACATTTCGTAGACGGCATTGCTTTACACATTTCGTAGACGGCATTGCTTTACACATTTTGTAGACAGCATTGCTTTACACATTTCTTAGCATTGCTTTACACATTTCGTAGACAACATTGCTATACACATTTCGTAGACGGCATTGCTTTACACATTTCGTAGACGGCATTGCTTTACACATTTCGTAGACGGCATTGCTTTACACATTTCGTAGACGGTATTGCTTTACACATTTCGTAGACAGCATTGCTTTACACATTTCTTAGCATTGCTTTACACATTTCGTAGACAACATTGCTATACACATTTCGTAGACGGCATTGCTTTACACATTTCGTAGACGGCATTGCTTTACACATTTCGTAGACGGCATTGCTTTACACATTTCGTAGACGGCATTGCTTTACACTTTCCTGTCATTGCTTTACATATTTCATAGTCGGCAGTGCTATGCGTTTGTTTTTATTCTGGTGGCATGTGTATGGCCTTTTTATTGGTTTCTTCTTATGGAAATTTCTCATTGTATTATAAGAATTATGGAGTGCGGTGAGTGGTTAAGCGCTTGGCTTCCAAACCTGGGGTCCTGAGTTCGAATCTCGGTAAAGACTGGGATTTTTATCTCGGGAATTTTAGTAAGACCCTGAGTCCATCCAACACTGATGGCGACATGAATTTAGTTGGGAAAAGTAAGGGCGGTTGGTAGTTGTGCTGGCCACATGACACCCTGCTCTTTAACCGTTGGCCAAATACACGGAGGACCTTAACATCATCTGCCCTATAGATTGCAAGATCTGAAAGGAGAGCTTTATTATTAGATAGACAGTTTTTCGTTTTAATGACAGTGCTTCACTTTTTTTTTTCGAAAGGCATTGGTTTTCCTAGTCCAGCTTTCTTGGGACCATTCAATCAACACGTCGACCCTCGTGCTGTTGGGTTAGGCCCAATAACAATAATCTAATTTTATTTTAAGAACTAGCCTTGCTTCTTTGGTGGGTGCGCTTTCCTGTTTCTTGTCTGTATTGTGCTCCTTCTTCCCTAGTGCTATTAAAGCATGGAATGGGTTGCCTGAGCTAGCCAGGAAAACCAGTGACTTGGCAGAATTTAAGTCATTGGTTAATGTGCATGACTGGATGCATGACGCGTAGGACGTAACCATCTTTTTTGAAGTAATGTCTCTATTATATAAGATATTTGATTTTTCAAGTGGCCAAGTCTTACATTGAATCCCATTATGTTTCTGCGTTGACTAAATCTTACTTTGTTTACAGAGCGCCAGAAGAGTGTTGCCCAGAGTGTAGAAGTCGGTAAGTAGCCTGATCACGAAATATTGCCGAAATGGACACAGACAACATTAATCCCAGTCTACTGTTGGCAAACTTCACGTAAAAACTGAACAATCTGTCTAGACTCCAGCTAGTGTTAAATACTGTATGCCATTGCTACATGCTAGTTTGTAACAATTTGTAAGTGGGCTTACATTTAGGTCTTTGATTGTTGGATACCTTAATTTTAACTAAACAAGAACTTAACCAATTTGCAAAATTGAATGGGAAATGTATTTCAGCCAACAGGGGCGTAGCTAGGAATTTTTCATCATTTGGGGGCCCGGGAGGCTTGACCTCTTTGGGGTCCGTGCATTTTACGTAATATTTAATGTAAAAAATACTCATTAGGGGGGCGAGGGGATTTTGAAATTCTCCCCCACCCTACCTGCTACATACGCCACTGCCAGTCAATAGTTTTATAAATTTTACTTAACGGTGCATCAGAACGTGTGCTGCATATTTGACTAAACTAAAGTAGACCGTGGCAGTAGAACCAGCCTGCCCCACTATTTGCTGCACACAAGCCAAGCGGGACTGGAGAAAATCCCCACTGTCCTATTTGGAATCCTCTTCTGTCACACAAAGCTCTTGGTGTGAGCGGCAATCCAGAAGGGGGGGGGGGAGAGCGATGAAAAGGCGGTGGTGATGCGTATGTTGGCGGGGGGGGGGGGGGGAATGGAAGAGTAATAAATTACACCTGACACGGGAGACTGTCACAGCCTTCTATGATAAGAATGAAGTAGTAACATGTCGACAGCTGATTCGACTCAAGTTTTATTCTCTTTATTTTACTCGATTCAATTAGAGATTCTATTATTTTCTGTTTACATAGCGAAAAAAATCTTAGATTTTAAGTCTTAATGCAAAATGGACAAGACAGAATAAGATCGAGACAGTTGACTTGAAGTTGAAAGCTACAAAAATAAACACAAACATGTGTATAGTTATCTTATCTTATCTTATATAATACAGACGTTACTTCAAAAAAGAAGATGATTACGTCCTACGCGTCATGCATTTAGTCATGCATATTAACCAATGACTGAAATTCAGCCAAGTCACTGGTTTTCCTGGCTAGCTCAGGCAATCCATTCCATGTTTTAATTTGTTTTGTAAATTTCAGCACAGTTTATAATAAGAGAACGGCTCCAAGAAGTGTGCTAGAAGTCTAAAAGATTTCAAGCCTTTGTCAGTTACATCGCGGCCAAAAACATTGTACTGAACATTGTTTTCCTTTTGCTTTATTTTACATGTTTTGTGTGTGTGTGTGTGTGTTTTGTTTGTTATTCGAATGTTCCTCCAGAATTGAAGATTTCTACATCCTAGCTCAAACTTCCCTCATGACGACGGGGGATGGGGGAGGGCAAGGTTCTAGATCAGGACCGTCCAGAAGACAGTCTAGAGCGCAACTCACACACCAGGCAGCCATTCAACCCATTATTACCATTTTACCAAGTCTGCAGACTTCTTGTACTCACATATAAGAAATACAAAAAATTATATAGCCTATATGGCTCTTACTGTCTCGGAAGACAATGGATGCGCCCAGATGAGTCACTGGCTTTGGTTACGTCTTGAGATGGGGCAGGGTCTGGAGAGACTGATCAAGCCAATTCTGGAGCGGCAGAGTTTGCCACAGTTCGTGCATGTATATGCATCAGTCCTAGGGCTAGCTGACAGGGCAGCTTTCTTTTTCTTTCTCTTGTTTGAAATTAGTCTACTATTTAGGGTATTCCGTCAATGGAGATAAACAATATCAGAAAATGATCCTGAGTGATATCAACCATTATTGAGAATAATTGAATGGTATCTTTTTTTTTTTTTTTTTGTTGCTTTCTGTTATTAAGAATGTTTATCAAACACTAATTCTTGCTTAGAAATTCAATACATCACAGCTAAAAATGTTCTTTAATGTTTGTGTCTCCTTATTACTATTATTACTTGCAAATCTTGGACGCTGACTGCAGATCTTGAGAAAAGGATCCTAGAAATGGAATTGAGATTCTGCAGAAAGATCCTAGGTATCACATACGAAGACCGCATCACAAATGGAGAGATTAGAAACATGATAAGTACAGCAACTGAACCCCCACGATGACCTACTAATTATTGTCAAAAAACGCAAACTTAAATTCTTTGGCCACATCAAAAAGTCCCTAGGGCTTGTAAAGACTTCAGGGAACAATACCAGGTAAAAGAAGAAGAGGCAGACAGAAAAAGCGTTGGGAAGACAACATAAGAGAATGGACAGGTCTCTCATTGAATGAAATTATATTCCAGGCAAAAAATGGAGAAAGTCGGTCAACAGATCTTGTGTGGTGCCCAAACAGTTTATCAGACTAAGGGATAGGTGAAGGTGAAAAAATGAAAAGGTTTACATTGATTTTTTTTTATGTTTGCCAGAAATAAACAGTCTAATAACATAAAGAATGCTAATTAATTTTTTTTTAAATATTAATTTCTCAACATTGTTACTGTCAACATCTTTTGTTTTCGATTTTTCAAAGCGCTACTGTGGGACCCTGATGGTCATGTTCCAGAGTTCACTGAACCCTTTCGAGCCATGGTTGCTATGTCACTAGATCTGACCTGAGAAGAGAGAGATTAAAAAAAAAAAACACTATGCGAAAATCAGAAACTCAACATTATAACTAAAATAGATGTAGATGTATCTACTTTTCAGTACAGCAACGGGCGTATTGATTATATATATATTTTTTTTACTTTCAAAAGTTCGTGCTTTGCAGTTAACACGCACAGAGATGTACGCTACTGAATGGATAGAAAGATAGTTAAGTCATGGATAAATAAAACACACTTATTTTTGTCTCTCAAGATAGGGGCAACTACTCTGATTATATTTCTTTGTGGTTATTTCTGCCGACTTGAAATTATAAAATTACAAGTTAATTTTTAAATATAAAATAATTCCCATCTTTACTGAAACATTAGATTTGTTTGCCCGTATATTTATTAAAAATATTTTAAATTTGTTTTAATTAGATCTAGATTTTCTAGACCTTTACAAGTAAAATTCATTCACAAAGGTGCTTTAAAATTTTAAGTAAAAGATTTTGCTACTGGCACTGATATCTACAGAGCGGGATATTTTATTTTACATTTACAGAGAAAACGAAATGCCTTATTATTAATTAAAAATAGTTTACGTTTATCAGTATATCTAAAATCGTTTACGGATTTGTCATTGAGAACTTCTAGATATAGAACTAAATCTAGTTTCAGGTAGATCTAGATTTTAAAAAAATGTAAATGAAATACCTGGCCACATTTCGCGGCAAAACCAAACATGGCGGGTGAGTAAGGAAACAAAAGGAAAACAATACAAACAATAACATAGATCTCTTAGCTAGTTTAGCTAACAAGTCATTTTTGTCTAAATTTATACATTTAATTATCTTAATTTACATTGCCAATCAGATATATCTATCTAGATGACGCGTAGGACGTAATAATATTCTTTTTTGAAGTTTAGTAACGACTGACTAAAAAAACTAAGTCTAACTTTAACTAACGTCTGAGTCGTCTGTACTGTGTACTGTAACTGTAGAATGTTACAAGTAACAATTAACAATGTAGTGAAGACTTAGAAGTTAGTCTGTACTGTAGTCGTAGTGTAGACAGGTCACAGTGTAACTGAGTGTAGTGTTACATTGTAGTGTTACTATGTAACAGTCTGTTACTACGAGATGAACTAGATCTAAGTCCTAAGTGTAGATTATTTAGTAATAGTAAATAGTAGATAGATCTAGTTAAATCTAGTAAATATTATTATTATCATAATCTAGTCAATCTAGAATAGGATTCTACAATTCTAGTACTAGATCTATTTACTTTAGATCTAAGTATTTTACTATTTAGAATTTAGTAGATCTAGTTAAATTTAGTGAAGACTGTTACCTGTACTCTGTAGTCATAGTCTATACTAATTAAGATAAAAATGTATTAATTTTAATATTATATAAATAAGAAAAATGATAAGATAAGATTTTATTTTAAGATAGATTCATTAGATTGTATTTGTAATCTTGATTCGTAAATTTTCATAAATCTAGACTAGATCTAGATTCTAGATAATACTAGATTACTAATGATTTCTTACTAACTAAGTTATAGATAGATCTAGATCTATTACTAAGTCATTACTATGAGTTTAGACTTTTAAAGTTAGTTAGAATCTATATTGACTATATTTACATTAATTTAGAGATCTGGTCTTTCCGTGGGGTGCCTCTGTTATGCCGACCACCTTTTAATTTTAGCTTACCAAAAAAAGACTGCCTTTGCCCCTTTGGAGAGCACCTGGTTGCATGTGGCATTAGAATGAGACAGCTGGAGATCACTCACAAAGGCTGCAGGATACACATTAGAGACCATAAGAAAATCTGCTGCCGGGGACAGACGCAGACAGCGAAAAGAAAATCTAAATCGACCACCTGCGGACAATGGTTATGCTTGCCCTGAGTGTGGCAAAATATGTTACATATTATGTAGGTCACAGCTGGGGCTGTGCAGCCATGGGAAACACTGCATCCCTCACTAATTTCGGACTCGAAGACAAGCCTTATTACATATAATATGAGATCTAGATCTAGGCTAAGTTATAGAGACAGCTCACAGAAGACCATGAAATGATGAGTAGATCTAATCTAGAAAACTCTATTAATAGTCTAAGTGACAGTAAGTCTATAGATCTAGATTCTAGATTTTTTTTAGTCTTACAGTTGTATTGATATAAAATAGAGCAGTGAGATTCCTAACTAAGACAAGAATATTCACATTTGACTAAAGTAACATCTTTAGGCTTTAGTCTAGTACCTTAGTTGAATCACTAAATTTAGAAAGCCATCAGGAGAGAAGACTCAAAAGTAAAGTAGCAATTATTGAGATTGATTGGCCTCCTTCAGTCGTAGAACTACTATGGTTCATCTCGCACACTTCCTCGTGTGGCTAATAAATACATAAGACATAAAACACTGAACCATAATCTTCAAATATACAGTCTAAAGTAAACAAAATATATCTAATCTCAGAAAGACACAAAGATAAAGGCACATGGGTTATCTGAGCCAGCCAAGAAAACCAGTGATTTGGCAGAATTTAAGTCATTGGTTAACATGCATGACTAGACTCATGACACATATGACATAATCATGTTCTTTTTTTAAGTAAC
This sequence comes from Biomphalaria glabrata, assembly GCF_947242115.1. NCBI lineage: Eukaryota > Metazoa > Mollusca > Gastropoda > Planorbidae > Biomphalaria > Biomphalaria glabrata. The sequence continues at coordinate 894,430 of NC_074721.1, read as the reverse complement.
GTCTGTATTATATAAGATAAGATATATTTCTCGACATTTTAGATCTATTTATATCTATTTTATCAGACACCTGATATATGATTATAAAATTTATCTAATACATGTATTATAAATCATAATTATGAGTCTCCAGCCTAAGACACAGTCTTTTAATTTAGATATGCTAGATCTAGAAGTATAGATTACTACAGACTATAGATCTATCATCTTGATTAGGTCTAGATCAGTGTTTCTCAAACTGTGTGCCGCGGCACACGAGTGTGCCGCCGAAGATTTGCAGATGTGCAGCGGGAGTTTTCAGAACGCCGTACGTGCATCATTACAAAGGTCTACCTAATATTACATTTGTATTTTACGTTGCAACGACATCCCCACTTGTAACGACCAGTAATAGTAGTCCACACTCTCCTATTTTCTCAGCCCTGCTAAATCGGATCGCTCCATTTTAACGGAAAGGGGTGTTAGCCTTTTAGGTTATTAAATTTTCCGCTATACTTATATTTTTATAATGACTAAAATGTAGGCCGCCTAAGCGGTAACGATAATTATTAGTGATGCGTTTCATGTACATTTTTTAGGTGTATGCTAATAATAACAAATTATCACTAAGCGTAATTCATTGTTATCCATGGAGAAATACGTTAGTAAGAATGAAACTGCGAAAGCGTTAAATGAAAAGCAAGAAACCAAACGAAGGTACAAAGAAGATTACATCGAATATGGTTTCATATCTTTGGGACCTGAAGATTCTCCATTGCCATTCTGTCTGATCTGCAATGCAACTCTATCGAATGAGGCGCTTGTTTCAAGCAAATTGAAGAGACACTTGGAAACAAAACATCCAGCTGTAAAAGCACAACCGAAGGAATACTTCGAAAACATCAGGACTCAACTAAATAAACAAGCTAAGAAACTTACAAACTACCTAGAAAAGGGATTGATTGCAAGTTATAAAGTTGCTCAGTTATTAACAAAGCGCAAGAACGCACACACAGAGGCTGCATCTGTCATTGCACCAGCTTTAGCAATAGTTGTTGAAACTATTCTAGGACCGGATGCCGCCGAAAAAGTTAAGAAAGTTCTTTTGTCAAATTATACTATCTCGCGCAGACTTATCGTCAGATTTACAAGATGAAATCTGCGAACAATTCCACGTGAGTGACGATGAAGTGTCTCTGCTGTGGTCTCTTCAAGTTGATAATTCTACTGACGTTAGCGGAAAAGCCCAGCTGCTAGCTTTCATTCTGTTCATAAAGGATGAATAATGTGTAGACGAATTCTTAGTTTGCAAAGACTTACAAACTACTTACAATGAATGTGCTTCAACTAAAGAAATCATCTCCGAAATTCAGAACACATTGACACAGCTGCAGTCAGCGTCGTCCCGAGACATGACGTTAAACTGCACTCCTCTTTCCTTAGCACTTTTGGAGCTCAAAAGTGCCCTACTTCTTTTCTATCATTGTGTCTGCCTCCTCTTTTCCTAAGTCTGCCTTCATTGATCATCACACTGTCTCCTTAACTTAAAATTCTCACTACGTCCTAGACCAGTCCGTTTGCCGTGGACTGCGACGGGTAAGGGGGGATAAAGAGATCCTGGTGTTTGAGTGGTGGCTATCTAAGGATAAACCACAACAACACAATACTTTGGCTCCAAGTTCCCCTAGACCTGAGACCCAGATGGCCCGCTCTGGGTCAACCGGCTGGTCATGCCGAGCTACCAGCATAGGTCGTCGACCTATGCTGGAGGGCGGTGGCTGGAGGGTCAATCAGGGAGCTGCTGTATCGGACACATGTCCGATGTAGCAGCTGACTGAGTATAGCACCTGTGTAGCCCTGGCGGGCTCATTCTGGACATCCGAATGGCCCGTCACTTGGTGGTTAGGTGCACAGAGGAGGGAAAAAGCCTGACAAAGTTGAGCCCTTTTATTATCTATAAGGGACTCAAGTCAGTAGTGGGAGAGCCCAAGAGTGTGTCTAAGCTACACAAATCATTGGAACTCCTTGTAGAAGTAGACAGCAAGACACACTCTGATGGGCTTTTAAGATGCAGAAGACTCTGTGATCTCCAAGTGGAAGTCATGCCACACAAGAGTCTGAACACCAGCAGAGGTGTAATCAGCTCTAGGGACCTACTGGAATGTTCCGAGAAGGAAATAGTGGAGGGCATTGAAGGAGTCACCCATGCCCGGCGCATTACCAGGCGCAGGGAGGGTGAGGAGGTCAAAACCGCCACTATTATCCTCACATTCGGAACTAGGACACCGCCAGAGTATGTGAAGGCAGGATACCTACGAGTTCCAGTGAGGCCCTACATACCTAACCCCATGAGGTGCTTCAAGTGCCAGGGTTATGGACACGGCGCGGCAGTCTGCAAGAGGAACACTGTGTGTGCCAGATGTGCTGGAGAGGGTCATGAGGACAAGGGCTGCACAGCCCAGTTCAAATGCCCAAACTGTCAAGCTGGCCACTCAGCCTACTCCAAGGACTGCCCTGTGTGGAAACAGGAGGTTGCCGTGCAGGAGTACAAGGCAAGAAACGGATGTACCTTTAGCCAGGCGAAATCGGCTGTACTGGCCCTACCCAAGGGCCAATTCGGCTTGACAAAGACCTACGCCCAGGCTGTTGCTAAGAAAGGAAGATCCATAGCCACACAGACGGACACATTGACCCCACCACCCCCTCCTCCTCCTCCAACTCAGAAGAAAGAAACACACCTCTGAAGAAACAAGAAAGCCCTGTTGTCATGCTAAAGAACAGGTTCTCTGTGCTCGCTGATGAGAGCATGGAGACTGAGCAGCATGTCAAAACCAATACTCCGGGAGAACCCAGAGACATCATGTCTGACACAGGTTCTCCTCAGAGAACCCAGCCAGACACCCCAACCTCTACCGAGTTAGAGGTTGACCAACTCCCTAAGGGGAGAAATCAAAGCGGAGAGGATGCCCGAGGTGAGAGAGGAGGAAATAACCTCCGCTCTAACCAGAGGGATCTCCCCTCTCCAGAGAGAAAGACTTCCCCCAAAAGGGGGTTGTCCTCCTCTCCATCCAAACCCAAGAATAAAAATACCAAGGTCACTGGAATAAAGGGAAACCCCTCCGGGGGCCTCCCAAGGCCAAATAGCTCCAAGTAGGTCATCTAGAATAAGCCATGGATTCCAGAATTGTACAGTGGAATTGTAGAGGCCTCAAGGCCAATTACGAGGAAATGCAGCTACTGATGGACTCTGAGACTCCTGTAGCTGTCTGCTTACAGGAAACATTTCTGAAAGATTGCATCAGCTTCCGAAGCTACCGTGCTTACAGCAAGAATGTTGAGGATGCAGAGAGAGCATCAGGTGGAGTCTGTATCCTTGTGAAGGATAGCATCCCCCATGAGAGGGTAGAACTACAGACCACACTACAGGCCGTAGCAGCTAGGATAACCCTTCACAAGGTTATCACTTGCTGCAGCCTGTATCTACCACCAGGCGCTCCATTAAACCGAACAGACATGGAGGACCTATTGAAACAACTCCCCCGGCCTTATTTAATCCTTGGGGATTTCAATGCCCATAACACCATGTGGGGATCCAACAATACCGACACAAGAGGTCGTATGCTGGAGGATATCTTCCTCCAACATGATTTATGCATACTTAATGATGCATCACCGACCTACTTGCACCCAGGAACTGGATCACTCACATGCATTGACCTCACCGTATGCGTCCCCGGACTTCTGGATGACTTTAAATGGTCAGTTAGCAATGATCTACGGGGAAGTGATCACTTCCCAATCATCATTACTAACAATCTCCCTTCATTAGGACGACCTCAGCGGTGGAAACTGAATAAGGCCGATTGGGAACAATTCCAAAAAAGATGCTCCGAGGATATCACAGAAAATATCCTTGATGAACAGAACCCAGCTGATACCTTTGCTAGCAAGCTACTAAGTATAGCCAGGAAAGTTATACCCCTAACCTCTGCAAATCCAAAACGGCCTAGCAAACCATGGTTTGATACAGCTTGCAAAAGTGCTATTGGCGATAGGAAAAAACAACTGGCTGCATTTATAAAGAATCCTTCCCAGGAAAACCTAAAGCTATTCAGGATAGCTAGAGCAAAGGCTAGACAAACCATACGGTCAGCCAAAAGGAATTCCTGGAGAAGTTTTGTCGGCAGTCTGGATGCCAAAACTTCTGCTAGAGCGGTTTGGAAGGCAGTAAGGCGAATCAAAGGGAAAGAATCAAATGCAATAGGGCATTTGAAAAACCAAGGACGAACTGTCACGTCCCCCAGAGAAATAGCTGACTGCCTTGCATCCTCAATAGCAGAAAAATCATCCACTGCACACTACACGCCAGAGTTCCAAAAAGTCAAAACCAGGGAGGAAAGACACCCCATTGATTTCAGGTCAGAGAACAATGAAGACTACAACAAACCGTTCTCGCTTGAGGAACTGAGGGAATCGCTGGACAAGTCACATGACACAGCGCCTGGAGAAGACGAAATCCATTACCAGTTCCTCAAGCACCTTCCCGAACCCTCATTGGCAGTCCTACTAGGGGTCTATAACTGTGTGTGGCAAACAGGCGCTTTCCCAAACAGCTGGAGGAAAGCCACAGTTATACCGATACCTAAACCGGGAAGAGACGGCTCTGACCCAGCTAACTATCGACCAATAGCACTAACAAGCTGCATCTGCAAAACCATGGAAAGAATGATTAACAGTAGGCTGGTCTGGTACCTGGAAAGGAATAAAGTGATCTCAAACTACCAGTGCGGATTCCGGCAGGGGCGGACAACAACTGACCACCTGGTAAGGCTGGAAGCTTATATTAGAAATGCATTACTCAGAAGAGAACATCTAGTAGCTGTATTCTTCGATATAGAAAAGGCCTATGACACAACCTGGAAACATGGCATTCTACGTGACCTGGCGCTTATGGGGCTTAAGGGACACCTCCCCCGTTTTGTGGAGGAATTCCTGAAAGATCGAAAATTTCAGGTCCGATTGGGCAACTCCGCTTCTGACACTCATGACCAGGAAATGGGTGTACCCCAGGGCAGCATTCTGTCAGTCACCCTGTTAAACATTAAAATAAATAGCATCATAAATGCGCTGTCCCCTGGCATAGAGTATGTATGTCTTTGTATGTCGATGACTTTGTCATTCTTACTTATGGGAAAAACATGAACACCTTAGAAAGGAAATTACAGTTATGTAAACATAAACAAAATTCAGGGTTGGGCAAACTATAATGGTTTCAAATTCTCAGACTCCAAAACAGTTAGTATGCATTTTTGTAATCTAAGGGGACTCCACCCAGACCCTGAACTATTTATACACAAAAAGAAGATCCCTGTCGTGAAAACTACAAAATTTTTAGGCCTCACCTTAGATTCCAAATTTAATTTTCTCCCCCACATTAAGGAACTTAGGAAGAAATGCCAAAAGTCATTAAACATACTAAGAGTACTCAGCCATACGGACTGGGGAGCTGACAGAGATACCTTGCTGCTGCTCTATCAGAGTCTAATTCGATCCAAGCTAGACTACGGATCCATAATATATGGAGCAGCAAGGAAGCCGTACCTAAAAATACTGGAACCAATACAAAATGCTGCCCTGCGTCTCTGTCTCGGCGCATTTCGTACATCACCTATCCCAAGTCTCCATGTGGAGGCTGGAGAACTCCCCATGGATATAAGAATGAAAAAGCTTGCAATGCAGTATATAGTCAAGCTAAAATCCAACTCCACGAACCCTGCTTTTGACTCCATATTTAACCTCACAGAGGTAGAATTATACAATCGAAGGCCTAACGTCATACAGCCGTTGGGCCTTCGAATGAGAGAACCCATCCAAAATTTAACCCCACCCATTGACCAAATCTCTAAAATAGAAACCCCTCAGAATCCTCCTTGGCTAATGAATAAACCCAAATTAAATTTATCCCTCCTTAATTTCAAAAAAGAAAATACAGACCCAAGCATACTACAAGTCCACTTTAGGGAACTGCAGGAGAGCTACGGAGATTGTGGCACCATCTACACAGACGGATCCAAAATGGAGGGAAAGGTCGCGTGTGCCTGCTCCTTTCGGAACAAAACAATCTCCCGTAGACTCCCCGATGGCTGCTCCATCTTTACGGCCGAATTGCACGCAATATTGCTTGCACTTATGGCCGTAAAAGCATCAGAAAGGAGTAAATTTATAATCTGCTCCAACTCCAAATCTGCATTGCAAGCTTTGGTGCGGATGAAGACTGACATCCCATTGGTACATAAGAGCCTGAAGCTGTTGGACCTAATAACAGCCGACCGTAGGGATGTCACCTTCATCTGGGTCCCCTCCCATGTTGGCATTGAGGGAAACGAAGCCGCAGACAGAAGCAAAGAGAGCCCTAAATCATGCGGTGTCAGGAACCCAAATTCCCTACTCAGACCTGAGACAAAGTATTGCTTCTGCCACCTATCGAGAGTGGCAGAACCGATGGGAGGCTGAGACTCACAGTAAACTCAGGCAGATTGTGGCGGATGTCAGGTGGCGGCCCACATCTAAGGGTCTGACAAGGCGTGGTAGCACGACCATGTCCAGACTTAGGATTGGCCACACCTACATCACGCACTCTTTTGTACTGAAGAAAGAGGAGCCCCCACTTTGTGAGTACTGTGACTCTCGCCTCACCGTGGAACATATCCTCGTTGATTGCCCCAGATACCAGGATGTCAGAGCGAAATATTTTAGAGTCACTAATTTAAATACACTATTTGATAATGTCGACCCTGGGAAGGTACTGGGCTTTATCCGGGAAGTGGGGCTATCTACGAAGATCTGATTTATGAATTTGTGAACATGCACTATTTCCATTAGATTTTTACCAAATATTTAAATTTTTACTACCTTGACTATTTTAACTGTGAATAGACCTTGATTTTAATGATATGACTGTATAGAATCTGGCCCTGTTGTTTAGAGAGAGAGTAGTCCTTAAGGGACTGCAGGCACGACATGGCCTAAATTGTGCCGATGTGCCTCAAATCAAACAAACAAACTGCAGTCAGCATTGCAGCATTACTTCCCAACAGTTAAAAGTCATGGATGGGTCAGCTTTCCATTTGGAAAGAATGAAGTTACAAATCTTACAACTAAAGAAGAAGAGCAGCTCATTCATTTAAAAGAAATGATGCAGTCAAATTTTATGATATGCGGTTTGTTTGTTTTGGATTTCAATCAACAAGTTATATCCTGCAATCAGTTTATATCTTCATGGTTTTGTGAATTTGGATTTTCAGTACTGACTGAATCAAGTCTAAGAAAAGAGAGACTTCTTACAATAGACAATGAAATGCGAGTTTGTCTATCGACTTTGGAGACTCAATTAGATCGCATTTTCTCTAAAAAAAACAGGCACACCTTTCACATTGAATGTAATACTTAAAAACAGGTTGTTCATCCTGGTGTGCCGCGAAATTTTAGTAGTTTTTTTTTACTGTGCTGGCAGACAAAAAAGTTTGAGAAACACTGGTCTAGATCATCTATGTATGTCTTAATAAAAATGTATCTGTATAATGTTATGATTATCTACACCAATAACATTAAACTCAGACTTAGGTCCACTACTTATTTCAATTTACATTTCAATGATTTACCAAATTGCATTAGTTCAGGAACAAAAGTCAGATTATTTGCAGACGATTGCATAATATAAAGAACAATAAAATAACACAGAAAAGAGAACTAGATGAATTACAGAAATTGAAATCAAATTGGAGCATCAGGTCTTTCCACCCAAAAAAATGTCAGTTATTAAGAGTAACAAAAAAACTAAAACAAATAATAAATTCCACTTATAAATCCTTAAAATGACAGACAAAGTAAAATGCACAATACCTAGGTGTCAAATAAATATAAAACTGTCATGGAATCCCCATATTGATGAAACTTCAAAAATCAAAGTGATAATGCTAATAAAACTAAAGCAAACATACTAAATAAATACTTTGCATCAGCATTCTCAGCCCCAGGAGACAGATGTATTACTTTATTTGAACGAAGTAGACAACATAGGAGATATAGAAGTACAAGAAAAGGGATCCAAAACCTATTAGCGATCATTACTTAGTCTAATGATGTCTAATGACTCTATTCTTAGTAATTAGATTCCAACAGATACAATGCCACAGCACCTGACCTAATCTTAACTGGAATAAATTGTGACTACCCAAATCACTGAATTAGGACTCTATTTAGGGGAGGGCATGCAGGGGCTACTGCCCAGGGCCTTCACATTATCCAAATTTCCACATTTCAGCAACTTTAAAATTAATTTTTTCATTTTTATTTTTACCAGCAATACTTGACTCAAAAATGTATTGTTGCCAATACTGTTGTAGTTAAGAAGTGTCTGCTTGTAGCATGCTCAATTTGGAACCTAGTCTTAGTAATGAGTTGGTTCCATTGGTATATTTGATAGATTTGTAAAAAAAAAAAAAAAGACCAATCTAAGGAGCTGTTTTAATTTGCATTATTAAAGATCAAAATTTCAGAAATACCTTCTGAACATTGAATTCTAATCCTAGTTAGTATTGAAAGTGATTTACTCATGATTTCAGTGAAATCATCAAGCGTAAGGTTGAAAAAAACTTGCAAAGTTTTATTTGTTAATGCAGTAATTGAGTTTTTAATAAATTTTATATTTCACTTTAACAAATTACTACATTTTTATTGTATTCTTAGCAATACATTTTTTGTTTAACTTACATAGAAAAAAAAATTCATTCAGAAAATAATTAGGAGGCCTCCAAACCACCATAGTATTAGATTCTCAGACAATAGACCAAGTAGAAAATTTTATATACCTTGGGAGTGTAGTCAGTATATCAGGTGGAACAGATGAAGACATTAAACGCCGTATCAATCTAGCACGTCAGACATTTACACAGCTAAAACCAACCTGGAAATCTCCTTACATCTCAAACAAGACTAAACTAAGAATCTTTAACTCTAATGTCAAGGCTGTCCTACTGTATGGTTCTGAAACATGGAGAACAACTGAAGCCACAACAAAAAAAATACAGACCTTCATCAAGAGATTCCTGAGAAATATCCTAAAAATACACTGGTATGACAAAGTAGAAAACACCAAACTGTGGGAGATGAGTGGACAGAAAAATATAGAAGTGCAGATCTTAGAGAGGAAGTGGAGATGGATTTTACACACCCTTAGAAAAGATACCAGCAACAGAGCTAGGCAGGCCTTAGAGTGGAACCCCCAGGGAACAAGATGCAGAGGAAGACCAAAAAGAACATGGCGACGCAGTGTACTTGAAGAAGCAGAGAAGAGAAGGGACACCATCAAAAAGCTAGCAAGAGACCGTGGAGAGTGGCGTGTTTTTGTCGAGGCCCTATGTTCCATGAGGAACTCAAAGGAGTGATGATGATGATGATGAAACCACCAAAATATGAGAAATGTTAAAATATCTATGTATAATAGTGTCTGTATAGTTATGGAATTTTGTTTAATAACTTCTATTTAGTTGATTTTATTGTTCTGATGTTTAAATTTTCTTTCTGTTTTAGATTTATCAGTAGCTAAAAAGAGTGACCTTGAATCATTCAAGAACAATGCCAATGATGTCATCTATTTTAAGCTAGGTATTTATTAATGTTAGTGTTGTTGTAACTTTGTAACTTAATTGGGAACCATTTTATGAATAATAATTTAATGTATATATCTCTGTCAATGAAAATTGTATAGGCTCATAGCAATTTGAGAACATAAGAGACATAAGCAGCAAACTTAAGTTTCCTTTTCAGATCTTGTCTCTATTGGCAGAGGGTGTTAAGATTGTCTGATTCTATGGCTAATGGTTAACAAGTGTGTCAACTTCACCTGTCTTTACTTTCACAGACTAAGGCTAGCTACCCATTAGAATTGGGTCAATTCAGAGGCATGTTAAAAATCAGAAAGCTCAAAATTACTGTCTTTACTTAGATTTAAATTCATGTAATTCAAATTAAGAAGCCTAACTTACACCACTGGACTGCTAAGCCCCAGTTAGGCTTCTTCTTGAATGTATTGGAGCATCTAATGTGTCAGAGTTTATGTGTTCCAGAGCTTAAGTTCGTGTACAGAAAAGACAGTAAGTTTTGAAAATTATAGAAAGTTGGTCAACAGATCTTGCCCTAACGGTTGAGCAGACTAAGGGATAGGTGAAGGTGAAACCCAACTTGTCAAAAGTAAAATTAATCTTAGTCTTAGTTTTATCTTATGCATATAGATTTAAAGAAAAACTTTTATTAGACGTCAAATTTTGTATTATCCTGTTACTTCTGTCATTTTGAGATTGAATAGTGTTATACTGGTTCTGTAAGATTGCTATTGTTGGAGGTGGTAATGGATTAAGCACTCCACTACATATAAAATGCTTTCGATATATCTGTATTTTTCAAGACATTTTGTGATAAGATTTATTTGACATGAATTAGATTTAAATTTATTTCTTTCTAAATCATCAGTCAGAAAAGAGGAAGACATTGAAGATGAGAGTAAAACTTTTCATCCAGACATGACTCATCAATTGTTTGGAGATTCGTGAGTCACTATTTTATGTTACATATTACTCTATTATAGTTGAAGTAGTTAAAAGTTACATAATACAGTTACTCTTTATAATTCTTGTATTAGCTATTCCAAACTACTTTTAGGAATTGCAGTTCTAACATAATCAGATAGTTGTCAACATGCCATTATAAGAAACCAAAAACAGAAATTTTGCATTTATACACTACAATTTTATGGGGAAAAAATTACAAAAAACTAAAAAATACAACTTTAAAAATCCAAAGTTTCAAAACTGAGTAAGATTTTTGTTTCAAACAGAATTTTAGCTTTATACTTTCACATTATTTAAAGAAAGGTGAAATATAATTTGATTGTTGATGAATTAAACTAATTAACTAACAATAAGAATCCAACACATGTTGATTTTTCGAATTAAACAAAATGTCACTTATTTTCATGCAGACATGAAACTAAATTTTTACCATGGATTGAACCAAAGAAACGATAACTTAAAGAAGTATTAAGCTTGATTTGTAAAACTATATCCTAATCTATATCTATAAGAAGAGACAAATACACCCTTGGCAGACAATGGCAGTATCTTTGTTAGATATAACAAAATATGCAGGGCTCAGATCTCTGTCTGCATTGTCCCATGAGAGACTGCATTACCTTAATCTTTGGACTCACAGACAACTCCTTATTATCTACTTGTAGAATATAGTCTTAAAACACCAACGGATATGACCTTTAATAACAAAAAAAAAAGTAACACTTTTTACTACATCAATAATGATGTCAATAAAATGAAACCAAGCGGCAGGCAGTGTTTTAATAGTAGAGGAACTGGTAGCTTCAAGCTAAGTTGTTGTCTTAACAGCTGGTTTATAGGCTGGCATTCTTAATGGGAAATCAAAATAGCCTTCATTGGTCCATAAATTTGTTTCAAATTATGGCCTGAATCAGTTTCCATGTGGATCACATTCCATTTGTTGTTGTTTTTTACTTGCCAATTGTCCATCTCATTTACTAAGCTGGACATGTCTCATAGACAACAAATTAGTGGTAAAATCTACTAAAACTGTAATGAACTATAATAAAATTGTGTGGCCCCTATCATTTGAGTTTTATGTTGAAATGTGAAAAAAAAAAGTTTATCCCAGAATATATTGTTTATGTTATATTCAGTCAATAAAATCATTTTATACAGCTATGCACTTATTAACTTACTCTAACCTTATTGCCTGAAGTAAAATGTGTTTATATTGTGGACAATCAGTAAATTTTTATAGTACTCAGATATATTAAGGCTCAATTTATTATAATCAAATTACTTTCTTTCTGGGTGAAGTCTCAAAACCCTTTAAAATCTCCACCATAAGTCCCATAGAAAGCACTTTGCAAAAAAAATCATTTCTACAAAAAAAAAAAGAAGTAATACAATCTATACTATAAAGTAGAATGTGAGGTGTATGTATGTTACTTATAGACATCAAAACCGCTTGACCAATCTTGATAAAACTTGGCAGGAATGTTTCTTGGGTACCAACTTAGACCTTAGTGTATGTATTGTAACCCTAAAACAAACTTAAGACCCTAAAAAAAAATAAAGTTGTCCGACTCTATTACAGCTATAGTATTTTATGGATCTAGGCTATGTCTACAATGTTGACATGAGAAAAGATCGAAAGGATTTAGACCTAGATCTAATTCTAATTTTAAGAAATACACTTTGCGCAGATAGTTTTTTACTTTGACACATGAAAATACAAAAGAAGATCCATTGATTTTATTATATAATAAAATTAACCTTCAATTTTGTTTTTCAAAAGCATTTTTTGCATTAATTAGTTCGTTATATCTATGACTACAGATTTCCTGGCGAACATTCTTTCATTAGACATTACCAAATGGTTGCACATTAACACATCTCTCTACTGAGTCTATTCCTAGGCCTAGGTCTAAAACCCTCATTGAACTCTAAGATGATAACATTTCTTTTCGCAAAGATAGTTTTATGCTTTAACACATAAACATACTGATTATTGTCCATTCATTTCATATTTTAATCAAATTAACATTCAAATTTGATTTTCTAAAGCATTTTTAATACATTCGTTAGCTGTTCGCTAAAGCTGCGTAGCCGTGTTGAGACAGGCCATATATTCATCCATGAAAAAAGGTCACGCATGCGCAACACAGAATGAACTCTATAAAAGCCAATTTTTAACTCTAGATTAGTGTAGATTTAGATCTATGTCTACCTCAAGATCTACTTTATACTTTAACACATGAACATACAAAATTAAGTCTATTCATCTCAAATTTTAATCAAATATATGAAGGCCTACAAGCAAATGTTTTAATTTGAAAAAATGTATTTAAGCCTATTAGCTATTTTGATTTGATAGCTTCATTCACACTATTTTTACATTGACACATTCGCTTTACTTATTACATTATTATTTCGTTTAATTGTTTACAAAACACTCTCAGTGACTATATCGACAGTAATGCGCGAATAAAGACCCGCGGGTCGCGGGTAACATGTGTCTAGTTAAAAATAAAAACAAAATTAGTATTCATTGTACATGTTGCTCCTTATCAAGCATTTCATTTAAATTTGTAAAGCTAAACCGAATATGCTAAATTTTCTTGAAACACACAATAATTGTGGCCTTTAGTTTACTTTTTGTTGTATAATATTTGCAAGTCCCAATTAAGCTGTCTATATAATAAGAAAACTCTTTTTTTTCCTCAGAGAATTGATATTTGGTTATAAAAATTTGAATGTTCACATATACTACACTGCAGCCAGACTTATTCCTTATCTAAACATCTCTTACAGTGAATCATGTCATGAAGATCAGCATGGTATTAAGGTAATTTTGGTTTAATTATATTGTTGAAATAAGACAAGTTCTTGTTTAGTTTTTTTTTTTTTTTTTTTATCATTAAATAAAGAAAGTAAAAAGACGTTCCATTTGATCTTGTTTCATTTAGCCTGATGATGTAGAAAAGAGTTTATCGAATGAACTTCCTCCAAATTATTTTACGAACCTTGACACGTTTAGAGTCGCATTATCAGAGGATGTCAACTTCAGACCGTTTGGTCATATGGTTGATTCATACACATTGACACCAAGTGAGTTTGTACTGCTATAAACATTTATATACTCTTTTTACTCAACTGCTTTATACTTGGTAGTTTTGGAATATCAAATATAGTCCATTGAGTGCACACACACACACACACTCTGCATAGATAGAGTTTATCAAATTTTGGTTTATCATCAACCAAAGTGTTTTAAAATTAAATTAATGGCTTACAAATATTTGTTGATGCTTTGAAATCATCTATAATCTTTTATCATTTCAAATGTGTTACACTGAAGTCTATCACAAATTGCAGAGACTGATGGATATGATAATTCAATCACAATTTTTTATTTAGTATATTTCTAAATAGAAAAAGTGGTTAAGAGAAATGCTATTAGTGTTTGGGAATCAACCACTTTTAATATTGTTCTTCCTATTTCCTAACTTTATTCTAACTTTTAAGCATCTTGACATTTTTACTTCCTAGTAATGTTTAAACATAATATGCCATATAAACAATTGTTAGAGGGCTAAATTTCTTGAGATGTATTCAGAAAAATTGATGTAGAGTTTGCCAAGTCTGTATGTAGTGGTAAACTTTGGGTCATTTAAGAGCTGTAAGCAACAAGTGAAGAAATGTAGAAAGAAAACATTGTACTCTGAATTGGTCTTGATGCTACTTCAGAAATGATTACAATTTTGCTCTAGCACAAAACACCTTCAACACAGGAAGGCATTGGACAGGATTCAAACCCAGGACCATCAATACTACTGTTACAGCTTTCCTATTATATAACTCTATCTACTTATAACTCTGTAGAAACTACCTTAGGTCTCGATACGTCTAGGTGTCCCTGGTTCAGCTGTATTTACAAATAAACAACACTCGATCAGGCACATAAACTTTAATCATCTTTACGGCATCTCACACAAGCTGGACTCTGACAATTCTCTGGCAACAAACACACTTTCGGTAATTCGCGCTGAGTGTAAAATATATACATACATATATATATATACTCACATTCATCCGTGACAACTAACCAGGCAGAAAGCTGTAAAAAAAATGTTAAACATCTGGATTTTTTTTTTGCCCCATATGTATCTACATTTTTTTCTCATACTGATGTATTTTGAGTTTTTGTTTTTAAGATGTATGATTGATTTGGTATCTGAACAACCTCTTTGTTCTCAGAGAATTCAGAAGAAAAACATTTTGAAGTTTACTATGTCAAGATTGAGGAACCAGGATTTCGAGATTTCCATGTGAAGCTCCAGTCTTTCATTAAATTCTATATCGATGCTGCCTCTTACATTGATGTGGATGATCAACAGTGGGATTTCTTTCTTGTGTATGTATTTATTTGGGTTAAGTTCTAGGCTGTTCTCTCTCTAACTGTGGTATTAGCACCATTTTTTCTAAATGACTACCACTTTTGCATGATTATAGGACCACTTAGTTTATGGTATCAACAGAACTGTGTTAAAGTAGTACCAATATGTTTTTGAAGCCTTTAGTTTAGGAATAAAGTTTTATTTCATTAAATGAAGTAGACAAAGTAAAGACAACAAACTTTTCATTCACTTTTTTTAGAACTTTGTTATCAGTGTATCTGTAACAAAAAAAATGCCCTTGTACCTTAGCGAACCGATCTCTCCACATGTCCCTCAAAGAGCCCTGCGCTCAATGATCTCAAAACACTTCTAGTGGTGCCACATTTCTCCCTCAAAAGCTGCTGTCTGCAGGCTTTTTCTGTGCACAGACCAAAGGTTTGGAATTCACTCCCCATTGATCTCAGACACACAACATGCTACAAGAAGAACATTATGACCTACTTGTTTAAAACTTTTTTAGATTAGTTTGTCATTTTAGCTCTCATGTTTATGTCTGTAATGTTATCACAGCGCCTTGAGCCTACATTCGGTTTGTTAACAGAGTTTTATAAATAAAATTATTATTATTAACTTTGTCATTTAATCTAATAATTTAGTACTCAGTTTGATGCATCTGAAAGTTTCAAGTTTTTACTCGACAGATTCGAGAAATACAAAGAGAATGGTGAGCATAAGTATGCTACAGCCGGATATATGACTGTATATAACTTCTACGCTTATCCTTCTAGAATCAGACCAAGGATAAGGTACTGTTACAAAAGTATATACTTACTCTTCTAAGGTCAGGTCTTAGATTAAGGACAGAAGAGCTGTGTCTATAAAAGTTGCTTACACTACTAACAAACTAGTCTTCATTTTATGAAACATTTCTGCCACAAAAGAATCCAATTTGTTCAGAGCATCAATTCTGGTACTATTTTCAAAAAAAAAAATATGTGTCTTTTAAAAAAAATAAATTCTTTTATAAAGTGAATAGGCATGAGCAGTTCAACAGATTCTTTCTTTCTATTTTCTTTTGTTTAGACCTGTAAAATTGTTATCTGAGATAAAATTTTAAATTAAAAAACAGTTATCTTTTTAAATTGGGAATCTTTACATGCTTATTTACTTAGATCCTACCATGCTGTTAGGAAAGAAGCAACCAATTGTAAAAAAAAAAAAGGGGGGGGAGGGGTTAAATAAAAATACAACTCAAAATAGTGTGTCCTTTTTTTTTCAGCCAGGTTCTTATTTTACCACCGTTCCAGAAAATGGGACTATGTGCTCGTGTGCTTCAAACATTTTACAATATTTGTTACAACAGACCTGAAGTATTAGACATAACAGGTAAGTGTCTTTCGTAAATTTGTAATTTTTAAAGACCCTCTGAGGAGATTTTAGAGTCAAACATAGAAATCTTTCTTGCATGTGTTTTCAGTATTGTACTGCTTCTGAAAGCATGTATACAAACTTATACATGGCTCTTCTGCAATGAGATAAATATTATATACATAGCGCTTCTGCATTGAGATATATATTAGCAGCCTATTGTATGTTTCTGTGAGACGGAATTGCATGAATTGTGCATCCTGAGGGTAGCAATAACATACAAGGGAAACGCAAACATATAACCCCATATAACTTGGCATTGCACCTTCCTGAAGGATCTCAGTGCAGTGGATTGTATTGTATGTTTCTGTGAGATGGAAATATCATTGCATGAATTGTGCATCCTGAGGGTAGCAATAACATACAAGGGAAACGCAAACATATAACCCCATATAACTTGGCGTTGCACCTTCCTGAAGGATCTCAGTGCAGTGGATTGTATTGTATGTTTCTGTGAGATGGAAATATCATTGCATGAATTGCGCATCCTGAGGGTAGCAATAACATACAAGGGAAACGCAAACATATAACCCCATATAACTTGGCGTTGCACCTTCCTGAAGGATCTCAGTGCAGTGGATTGTATTGTATGTTTCTGTGAGATGGAAATATCATTGCATGAATTGCGCATCCTGAGGGTAGCAATAACATACAAGGGAAACGCAAACATATAACCCCATATAACTTGGCATTGCACCTTCATGAAGGATCTCAGTGCAGTGGATACCAGCATTGCTAGTATCATACTTCTATGGAGACAGTTTACTGCCCATTGACTGGCACAGGATGATCTATGATCTAAGTCTAAGTAAGTCTGCCTTGGCTACTAAAATTTTGGCCATCAACCTTGGGAAATAAGCTTAAATTATTTAATTAAGCTTTTAGCCTTGTCATCTCGTATTCTATCTTGATGCATGTTTCAGTCTCTGCTTGTCATGTCTTATTCTGTCTTGCTGCATGTTTCAGTCTCTGCTTGTCATGTCTTATTCTGTCTTGCTGCATGTTTCAGTCTCTGCTTGTCATGTCTTATTCTGTCTTGCTGCATGTTTCAGTCTCTGCTTGTCATGTCTTATTCTATCTTGCTGCATGTTTCAGTCTCTGCTTGTCATGTCTTATTCTGTCTTGCTGCATGTTTCAGTCTCTGCTTGTCATGTCTTATTCTATCTTGCTGCATGTTTCAGACTCTGCTTGTTATGTTCATTAAAGGAGTCTTTTAATTGTTGTTTCTTTTGTATATCACAAAATAACTTAAAAAAAACAACAACATACAATATCGCAGCTCTTCGAAGAACACAAATTGTGCTCTCTTGTCTTCATTTTTTCTCATTTCCAATTGATCTCTGTCAAAAACAATTCATTGTGAAAACAAAGTCTGCAAGGTTGAAACTACTAAATAGCACACATAGTATACATTTCTTGGTAGTGTTCATTTTGAACAAAAGTCTTAGTACAAAAGACTTGGTCTTCTTAACTCACATCATGCTTGATGTGCAGGGAATAAATTAAAACAGTGAATCCTAGACTACTACCAAGTGCTGTGCAAAGTACAATGCTATTTAATTCATACAATGGTTGTGGTTGGTGGTTGAACCAAGCTGACTTTGCTTCTCAGCACTTTTTTACCCCACTGTTCTTCAAGATTTTTTTCTGTGTATTTGCTACAGCACACAATTGAAGACAGTTTCTATATAACAGCGCAAATGGCCCATTTAATAATGCATTCTCGTCTTTGGGTGTGAAAGCAGAAATAATTGGAGGGATTTTACAGCATGAGAATGTGGAGGCAAAGGAAACGCATATAAAGAAAAAAGAAAAAAGATTTATGTAACATGCCTAATTTCTGTTTTGAGTCCACTTGTTTATCTTAGCACTTCAGGAACAATGGTAACTGCTTATAGAAAGAAAATATTAATAAGAATTGCATTGGAAATGGTGCATTCAGTCTGTACATCAAATTCCTTGGAAATGGTGCATTCAGTCTGTACATCAAATTCCTTGGAAATGGTGCATTCAGTCTGTACATCAAATTCCTTGGGATAACATTTTAACATCATCTGCCATTATATTTTCTGGATTATTCTCTCTAAAAGTCTTAAGACTTTAAGACACTTTCTACATATGTCCACTTATATCATCTGCCTTTAGTGCATAATTTATAAATCCATCCAGCAGTAAAAAAAATGTGGAAAAAAAACAACAAAAAAAACCATTAGTTTTGCAATAGTAAGAGATAGAAATGAATCAATTATTATTCCTTGAGATGCTAATTGTGATTCCACAGGACACTCAGTGTATGGTAGCTAAACCTGTATAGATGTAAACTTTGGTTGCTTATTACACTTTCAACTTGTACAATCCTATTGAAGTTAAGGGCTGTTACCATATGGAGCTTGAGGGGTTAAAGATTACTTTGGCATGTGTACATGATAGACAGTCATGAACAGATTGATATTAATGCAATAATTTTGTGTTTTATGACAACTGTTACAGTTGCAAAATATTATAAGAGAGCAATTTAAAGAAATGAACCAAAAAAAAAGGTAAAATAATATTGAAGAGAAAAAAAGTCTTATCTTACCTTTCTTGAGACTACTTAAAAAGGGTAACTTTAGCAATGCAAGATTAAGTCATGCTGTAAGAAAATCTGGATGATTCTAACTTAATTATTGCATTTCATCTTTCCTAAAATTGCACCATGATTATGACATTTTCTTTTTTTTTTTTTTTCTGCTGTGAATTAGGTCATTTGTGGTGTACTTGCGTTTAGGTCATAAGTCTTGATGGTTATTCTGGCTAAATGTGTTGGTGTTGTTAGTCTATTCCTTGAGTTGTTGAACCAATAAGATCTTTTTTTTTTCTTACAGTTGAAGATCCATCAGAAAACTTTCAGAGAGTCAGAGATTTTGTTGATGCCAGAAACTGCTGTAACTTAAAGAGTTTTCAACCATCTGAATTGAATCAGGGATTTTCACATGAGATGACCCATGAAGCACAGTTAAAACTCAAATTAAATAGGGTATGTCTACTTAATGGCTAGTGTATTACAGGATATCTGGACAGTTAAAACTCAAATTAAATAGGGTATGTCTACTCAAGGGCTAGTGTATTACAGGATATCTGGACAGTTAAAACTCAAATTAAATAGGGCATGTCTACTCAAGGGTTAGTGTATTACTGGATATCTGGACAGTTAAAACTCAAATTAAATAGGGTATGTCTACTCAAGGGCTAGTGTATTACAGGATATCTGGACAGTTAAAACTCAAATTAAATAGGGTATGTCTACTTAATGGCTAGTGTATTACAGGATATCTGGACAGTTAAAACTCAAATTCAATAGGGCATGTCTACTCAAGGGCTAGTGTATTACAGGATATCTGGACAGTTAAAACTCAAATTAAATAGGGTATGTCTACTCAAGGGCTAGTGTATTACAGGATATCTGGACAGTTAAAACTCAAATTAAATAGGGTATGTGTACTTAAGGGCTAGTGTGTTACAGGATATCTGGACAGTTAAAACTCAAATTAAATAGGGTATGTCTACTTAATGGCTAGTGTATTACAGGATATCTGGACAGTTAAAACTCAAATTAAATAGGGCATGTCTACTCAAGGGCTAGTGTATTACAGGATATCTGGACAGTTAAAACTCAAATTAAATAGGGTATGTCTACTCAAGGGCTAGTGTATTACAGGATATCTGGACAGTTAAAACTCAAATTAAATAGGGTATGTGTACTTAAGGGCTAGTGTGTTTCAGGATATCTGGACAGTTAAAACTCAAATTAAATAAGGTATGTCTACTCAAGGGCTAGTGTATTACAGGATATCTGGACAGTTTAGGTTGGATGTCATCTGGGTTGTTGTGTTATTGTTATAGAGAACCTTCTTATGAAAATTTTTTTTTTAGTTAAGTTAGACTTCATACACTTAAAAACAATTGAATATTACTATCAGTAGCAGGCATACATATCGCATATGTTAAGGAAACACTAGGGACCAAATGGGGCATCTAGAAAGATCTTTTTTTTTTTTTAATCTGGATGGTCTAGTACAGGGGTTCTCAACCTGTGGGTTGCGACCCCCTTGGGTTGACAATTTGCCAGGGGTCGCCTAAGACCATCAAAATTAAGGATTGTTATTGTCTATTCTTCTATTGCTGTGTGTGTCTATTTGGGGGGGGGGGGTCTGTAAATGACTTATGTGTTGCGTTTACAATGATTTACGGCCCTGATTGAGGATGACTTCATATTACTTGAGTTTCTGCACTACTTGTTACGTCGTAAGACTACAGCTATAGCACAACAGTTAATAACAATCATGAACTGAATAAGTCCTCATTTCGCAGACAACATATAGGTTTATTGCATGATAGATAAAATAAGTTTGCTGGCAAACAGAGCCATAGAAAATATACAATAGGCTTCACGTAATCCAAGTGAGAAATATCTATATATCTAATCCACAACTTGCAGTAATATTCTAAGTCATATCATATCATATCACTCTCTCTTGTATAGCTCCTTACTCTCAGGAGTCCAAAATTAACTAACTAAAATCACCCCGTGGTCAGTCACATGCCCAACATCCCCTCATGCATTAGCACGAAGTAGTTACATGATTGATAAATCACTACTACTTTACTTTGTGTCACAGTGGTTCTAAAACTAATGTGTGACAGGGTCGCGGGAGAGTGGTATATTGAAAAAAGGGTCGCCAAGCTTAAAAGGTTGAGAACCGCTGGTCCAGTAGTTAGTTCAGTAGCACACTGGAATTGCTTTATACTTTCTGGATGGTAGACTTGAAAATATTAGAATGAGGTGTAAGAAAGTAAATTTGTTCATAAGTTTTAAAACCTTGTAATTACAAATTAAGTCATCACTGTGAAATCTCAAAAACAAGATTGAATTATATTTATATGGAGTACAATAGTTTACAAAGGAAAGTACACTAAACTTCTTTGTTAGCCTTTTGACTTTATGACAGATACAGCACCAACTTTCTGACCTCGTTGCGCACATCTGTTAACTGGCTCTGCCTCTGAATGTCATCCAGCTCATTCATATCCTCAGTATTTGTTTTCAGTTTTGGTGATCATGTGTATGTAAATGATGGCAATACAAAAAATACACAACTCTGCAGATCTCCATAGTTCGCTCAGAAACACTAGGCTAAACCATTCTGGGTTAAAGACTTTGGCTGGCACGTTATGTCATGTAGGAATGAAATTATTTGTTATTTAGGAAATGTTAACTGTAGGAATGAAATTATTTGTTATTTAGGAAATGTTAACTGTAGGAATGAAATTATTTGTTATTTAGGAAATGTTAACTCTACGCTATTCCAGGAAATAAGCTTCTTCAGTTGACTTCATTTAGTCATTCTTAACTCGTTTTGATTACATCCAGTTCTATGTGCAAAAGTAAAAATAGAATTCTCGGCATTATAGTTCTGATATCTATTGTTCATCAAATGAGAGACCAGATTGTGTTGATCTATTTCTCTTCATCCATATGATTGTTTCTAGTTACTGTCTTCACATGTGCATAAGGCATACATTAGGGTGAAAAACAAAAACAAAAAAAAACAACATAAGATTATCATAATAATCATTTCCTGGTGTGAGATTGCCAGTTAACTTTCCTTAATATGTCCTCTGCCTGACACTTAAAAATTATATTATGTTATTTTATTTAATTTATAGATACAATATTACGCTGTACTCTTTTAGATATAATTAAATTCAAATTGGCTTGTTATGAGTAATTGAATCTAAGAGTTATTGTCCTCTTTTTTTTCTGCCATATTTCGACTGACCCTGAAACCTGGTATACTTTCTTTCATAGTTTCTCTCTTTTTTGTTTTTAGCCTAAGTATTTGACTCTTGTAGACTTCTTTTAAACAAAGCAAAAAAAAAAATAACAATTTTTGACTACTTTCCCTACTTCTTTATGGAAAAAGCATCATCTGGTAGCAGCAGACAACTTGTTTGTGAGTTGTTGGTTGTTGTTTTTTTTAATTTATAATGAAATACAGCCATGATAAAAAAAAAATCAACAGTTTCACTAAAATAATTCCAGCATCTGCTATATCAAATTGCTATCCCGAGCATGATAAGTTGAGACAAAAATTACTTGGGAATGTTTTTGGTTTAATGTAATTGTTCTTTTTTGAAATGCTCAAAATTTATCATGCAATATTTACGCACCTTTAAAAAAAATTGTATCTCTGACTGTTTAAGTACATTGTCTCATCTTAATTCTAACTATGTAATGGAGTTGGCTTTGAGTAGGCCTTTATTTTATCAATGGGTATTTTCTGATTAGTGCCATGGTCAAAATGATCTAGTGGATATTTGGTATTTTGTCATTGCCGGAAGTGGTAATGGATGTAAGCACTCCACTACTATAAAATGCTTCCTAATGGCATGCGTCTCAAATAGCCTCTGACAACCAGTCCAACTCCTGGTCTTCACGTGTGGCTCTATTATTGTGTTCGGCGGAACTGTTCTCACTAACAGGAGAAGGGGCAAAGGCGAGCAACTTGCGCCTTAACCAGTAAGCTTAACCAGGAGGGGCTCATTAGCCATGGCTGGCTACCCACCTAGGAGAAGGAAAACTCTGAATTCAAACCTCTGTTGCCTTGCAGCTATACCCAATCATGGGAAAGGCTTCGGGAGTCAACCCTGAGGAAAAATCAGGAGCTGGTGACCCTAAGGGAGTTTGCAGCACCCAGTGCTACACTCTGGCAGAAGCTGTGACGCCGCTGACCCCAAACTGTATTGGCACTGCCGTTCCTTGGATACATCAGCTGCGTGGAGTGGGGGGAACTGATGTGTGGGCGACATCGTTCCCACCACAGCTAATGCCCAGGCATTCATCTCATTTCCATGAGATGATCCATAGTCACTTCGCGACTGAAGGAGGCCATAATAAACTAGCCTAATAGTTAACTGACTGCTGACATGTCAGAGCCAGTTTTATCAAGGAAGATTTCCAATGAAGAATGAAATCAGTCTTTTACTCAATCAATAAATAACATTGTTTGTAAACACTGTATTTATACTAAATAATCCTTTTTTTTCTATTTAGTTACAAGCAAGAAGAATGTATGAGATCCTAAGACTTAAAGCCACAGACAGAGGAAACAAAGAACACTACAGAGCCTATAGGCTGGATGTGAAGAGAAGATTAAATATACCATTCTTGGTAATCATGTTTTTTTTTTTATGTTTATGTAAACAATGTTTAAACAACTCAATATGCAGCAGACTGCACTTATTTTGTTCTTGGTCAATAATTAATTAGTAAAAAGGTGAATTTCTTTTAGAATTTTACATATTGTTATGATAGTGATGTCTTGCCACATGTAGATGAGAATGGCTTGCATGATGAAAAATGTTTACGGTGAGGTAGATTTGCACTGCATTAACCTAAATCTAGAGATATTTCCGTGCAAAAATCTAGAAAGCAAAGTTGCAAAAATACATTAAAAAAACTGAATCGTAACTAACAATATATACAAAAACAAGCTAATAAAAAATACTCAGAAATATATAAATAAAGGCACGTTTATTATTCTGTATGCTAGGTTACATTTATAAAAGTGTTCCTTTTTCCTTAGTGTCATTAGAGCATGGAATGAATTGCCTGAATTAGTCAGGAAAACAATGAATTAATAATAATAATAATAATTTTATTTATAAAGCGCTGTTAACAAACAAAATGTAGGCTCAAGGCGCTGTAATAACATTACAAACACAGGTCTAATTAACAAGCATGACTAAACGATACAGGTAGGACTTAAATTATCTTCTTTTTTAAAGGCAAGATAAGGAGATAACACTGGGCTATTGTTTTTAGTTGTTTTTTTAAATGATGAAGTGTGCTTTGTATACACTAGTTCTGCATCTCAAAGTGCAGGAAATACTTTGGCTCTAGCAGACCTTCCAGCAGGCATAGGCAGAGCCCTTTATAGTTTGGGGGGGGGGGGGGGGGGTTTACAGTTGAATAATTGAGAAACTAGGGGAGTATAGTTTATAGTTTAATATCTATCTTTCATTGTTACAATATTGTTTCAGACCAAGTATTTTCAGTATTTGGATTTTGTTCATATGTACTTTTTTTTTTAGTAAGCTCAAAGTCTAGTTAAAGAAAATTTAAAATGAATACCATAGGATATTACATTGTCTGCAATATGCATACAGGGAGTTTGAGTAATAATTTTCATTAAACATCAAAAAAAATTCTACAACATTGCTTAATGTGAATTTGGGTTAGTGTTTTATCAGCCAAAGCTGCTTACCTTATCACCAATATTTACATTTGGTGGTAATAATAATAAAACTAAATGAGTAGATAACAAAATTTGAAACCACTGAAGTATTTTTTTAGGGTGCCTTGGCTGGAACAATTTATTTATTAGAAATGATTGAACTTCAGACATCTTTTAGCTTGTAATTGTTATTTATTTTACAAATTTTTTTTTCTTTTCGACCATTCAGTCAATCTAGGGTTGAAAAAATTTGTAAAAAAAATTGTCACAATTGAAAGTATATTTGTGTTTAATTTTTTTACCCAACAGTCTTTGTATATGACACACTTTAATCAGCTCAGCCGTATTGAAAACTCTTAGTTAAAAATAGAAAGTTTGTTGATTTCTTGACTTACATTTCTTATTTTTTTGTATTCCCACAGAGAAATAGACGCACTTACAAAAAGCTAGAAAAGAGCCTTAGTGATGAAGAATTGTCTCAGACTTTAGGGTTGATGAAGAAGGAACAGAAATTCCAGTATTTGGAGAATGCATTTCAAGAAGAATTGAACTCATATCAACATGTTCTGGACAGATTGTCAACCTTTCAGTAACATTCTCCATATTAGCTTGCATTTCTTTTAATCATCTCAGTGACATCGTGATGTTGATGGACATACATTGAACATCATCCCTTGTGTTTTAGGCCTACCTGAAATATTTATTCAGTTAGTTTAAAATTTTCTTTGACTTTTAGGCTATCATAGAAGATAGAATTTGCTTTTAATTAGTTATTGTATTTAAGGTCTTCATGAATTATTGAACTGGTGTCAAATTAGCCTTTGTATCTTAGACCCACATGAAAGACTGAAAGACTGAGTTTGGGTCAAATTAGTTTTTGTATTTTAGGCCTTAATGAATGATAGATTTTGTGTCAAATTAGTTAGACCTACATTAATTGTCATAGTTTTTTGTGATATCAAAAGCAATTCCAAGTGAATAAGTAAACATAAGTCAAATCACACTTTTTTTTGTGTTGTTTTTACGATTGAGGGTCTTGTGATCATCAGTGAGTTGTGTTGTAATTCTTGTAACTAAGGACTGATCCATTACAGCTTAGCATGTCTAAGGATGGCTGCCTGGTCGTGCGGTTTGCACGCTGGACTGTCGTTCAGATTTATCGATGGTCCCGGGTTCAAACCCTGCCCGCTCCCATCCCCCGTCGTCCTGCGGGAGGTTTGGACTAGGAAGTAATTATCTTCAACTCTGAAAGAACATCCGAAACATGTAAAACATTTTTAAAACATGTCTTCATAACAAATTCAAGCCTTCACTTTCTTTTAAAAATGGCATTCAAGATTTTACCATTCAGCCACCAGGTTGCAGTATTTAAAGTAAATAATTGTCATATCATGACAAGAAGAAAAATAGACATTAAATATAGCCTTTATTATTGTTTTCATTACAATGAAATATAGGATATAATTAATTCAAACATCTCATAAACAAGAGGTATACAATTTTATTGGTAAAATACAATTTGAATAAAGTTGCAAATAAGATATAAGAAGACAACAAACAAAATAAACATTTGATTGGTTGAACAAAATGTCATCAAGTGACAGATGAAATAAAAACAAAGTATCATAGTGCCGCTGACAGTGAATGAACAATTTAGCATGCTGTGCTATATACATCCAACTCAATCAACTTTGAAGAGATCAAAACAAAAATATTCTGAGCAAATTATGAACATGCTAAGCAAAAAAAAAATAATAACAAAGCAGAGAGATTGTGTTAGAATACTGTCTGTTGTGACATCAGAAACTCACGCCCAAATCACACAAAAGTGACCATGTATTGATTACACAGACAGTATTGTCATCAATTACAGAGTTAGTAGAAGAAGGGGCTCTTCATTTTTTAAATTGTTTTTAAAAATCTTTTTGGACTTGAATTACCTCCTTGTGAATTATCATTTGAAATGTAGACCAGAGAGATGTGCATGTAGAGCTACTTAAAACGAAATTGGATAAATTATAACATTTCTATCTGTAGAATCAAAATAAACCTGTGTAATTGCTGTTAGTATTAACTAAAGAATACTAACTGCCATCCACAATTGCTAATGCTAACACATACTTCCCTTTTCACATTGTATTAATAAGCTTTTATTTATGTTTCATATTAGTGAACTGAGAATTTTGTTTTTAAAATGCTTGAAATATAGTAAAATGGAACTAATCAGTAATGTTCAACCCTAGAGGCACGGGCCAGGTCCTGTCCTTGAAACTAGTGCTCTCATTGCAGGAAATGTGCACATTAAGAACAAAAAAGCTGACTCTCTCCATTGGAAAGTCTCTCTATTTGTATTCATTGGATTTCATTTTTGGGCCCTTGACATATAATCTTCTACTTCTAGCGAGAGTAAAAGCACTTACGTGGTTCACTTTCCGCTGCCACCATGTTAAGTATGTCCTGAAGAATTGAGGCAACAATTGTCGTAGTTGGGCGGAACACTTTTAATCGTCAACATAGGACGCCATCTTAGGCAGGAAGGACATGTTCACAACAAAAGACGCATAACTCACAATGACTAAGGGCTATAACTTACATATCAAATATTAACAGTTTTAATATTCATATTAAACTTCAGTACTTGTATAAGCTTCCAGTATGTTTTGTTTCATAATGTTCTTTTGGAGAACAATTTTATCAACCACTTGTGGTGTTATATGTATTTTTTAACTTTGTATTCTTCTGTCCTGAAGTATCTCTAGTGATTATATCTGTTGTTTTTCTCTAGTTCTCAGTTTATTAACCCAGTTGATCATGGACTGTGTCACTAATTTACATCTAAACAAATGAACAATGTCCTGACTGATTCCAAAACAGTCTTTCAAAGCTTGAAAAACTCTTGATACTTCCTATGTGAAACAAATCAGGACATCCCTAGTAAAGCTCAACAACAATACCAAGAAAACTGTTCTACAGTGGATCCCAGCACACATTTAAAGTGACACATTTGCCAAATTTTGGAGAGCAATTGACCATTCCACTCTATCTGGAAGACGTAAAGGAACAAATAGTGAGTAGAATGAACCACAAATGGACAGGCTCTCATCCAAATTACAAGAAAGATGATGCCTAATATAAGCTATCCCAACACGACTATCGTCTATTTTTTTTTTTTTGCATCAGAACCAGACACAACAGAATGAGACAACAAATGTTCAGAAGCTAAAAATTGGGACGATTGAAATTTGCACTTATGGAGTGTCACCAGAGAATGCTGACCATGTCCTACAATTCTGCATTCTCCATGAAGAGTACCCCTGAACAAGACACTGGTCCCAAAACACCCCTGTAGAAGAAAAAGTATATAGAGAGGTGCATGATCTGAATTTTAAATGAATGAGAATGATTGAGAAGGTAGAAGAAGAAAAAGGAGAATTTTATAGCATATCCCTAAGTATACATTCTATTTTTGTCATTTATTTTGATTCTGTCATTTTCAAATGTTATCACCTCATGGGATTTTCTCAATGGTTGTTAATACCATTTTGGTCTTGTGGTTTTTATATGTAAGGGGGAAAGTTGTTAAATTACTTGAAACCTAATTGTATTAACTTTAAAAGATATAACACTTTCAAAATCATATAAAGTGTATACATACAGTTTATACATCCTATAGATAATTTTACTCTTAGCTGACCTCTTTTTTAAATTAATAATGATTTAAAAAGCTTCAGATTAGGTTTCACCATATATATATATATATATATATACCAAAAAGAAATGTACATATATATTGGTTTACAAGTTACATGTATTTAGAAAAATAAGGTTTTTATTTTTACCGTTGCAATGTTTTAAAGGACTTAACATGAACAATTGTAAATGTCTATTTTGGAGGTGGTGCATTGTACAATTTTAATCGGTACAACAAGTTGGTAAATTGCCCTAAATCTAGAACGCCGTTTTCACCGCATGTCGTTTGTACAAAAAACTCCACTTCCTTTTCAGCAAGCTCTCTTCCTGTCGCTGTCTTTATAGCTCGCAGTCCAGCACGAGCCTCTTCTGCATCCAACTGACCACTTCCATCTTGGTCCAGTTCTTTAAATTTATTGACAATTTCTTGTGCACTGCAAGATTACAATAAACACATTTTTTAAAAATAGTTCTTTGTAAAACAAAAAAAGGAAATGGATTTTATTTTAATGAAGTTTTATGCATGCCCAACTTGTATTCATAACTTTTGTTGTCTGCAAGCATATGCCTGCACTTTTCCTGACTTGTAAGGTCTCAACCATAAACTTATTGTAATTATCACTCCTAATGATTAGGCTAACATGTAAGATCCAAAACTTAACAGCTCATTACCCAAAACATCACAGTTAAAACAATAGTTTTATGCAGGGGTCAGATGCACTACAGTTCAAAACAGCTTGGTAAATCAATAAAGATTTAAAACTGACAATACACTAATAAAAAGAGCTTTAAAAAAGTTAAACAGAGCCAAATTTATTTATAAAAATTTTTTTATCCTCTTGAGTATTTTATGATAATAATAATAATAATCTTTATTATGATATTATCCATAAGGTAATTTGTCTTACAAATATGTGCATTACACCAAACAAAATATAATTATAGAAAACCAAAATATACATTCACACCAGACTCATAATTTACATGTGAAAAGTTTATATCAGATAGTTTCTATTTAATGATTTGATAGCCAGGGGAACAAAAGAGTTTTTGTGTCTGTTTGTCTTTGCTATCAGTGTCTTTTATCTCTTTTGTGATGGTATGAAGCGTATTGTTATTTTTAATGTTCGGATTGCCATATCAGGCAGTGATATTAAAACTTAAATCTTATATAATTAAGTCTCATTTTATGTGACCACCATTTCAAGTGTTACCAATATATATATATATATATATATATATATATATATATATATATATATATATATATATATATATATATGTTCTTGGGTCTGACTCCTTCCACAAGCTCAGCATATAAGATATCTTTCGGGATTCTACCATCTGGCATGCGGGTGACATGTCCGAGCCAGCGTAATCTTCTTTGTGTCAGGAGAGCATACAAGCTGTTCATATTGGCCAATCTTAAAACTTCCTGATTGGAGACTAACATATAGAGATGTCTGCAAGCGAGACATGAGAGCCTCAGGCATCAGCGAAAGTATGTGGGAAAACATAGCCAAAGACCGGAGTGCATGGAGACAGACTGTGCGTGCTGGGACAACCCTTGCTGAGAACAAAAGAATTGAAGCGGCTTTAATCAAGAGGGATAAAAAGAAAGCTGCCCTGTCTGCTAGCCATAAATCAGAGGCATACACATGTACGAATTGTGGCAAAGTCTGCCGTTCTAGAATTGGCTTGATTAGCCACACCAGATTCTGCCCCGTCTCAAGATTAAGCCAAAACCAGTTACTCATCTGGGCGCATCCATTGCCTTTCGAGACAAAAGGGGCCATATACATATATATATATATATATATATATATATATATATATATATATATATATATATGTCTGTGTGTATACACACACACAAAGTAGAGTAAGCTAGACTACATAATAATAACAAAATTCAAAATTAATTGAACTGGAATTTTTTAAATAAAAGATATAGATGTGTTACACACAACTGTAGGTCAGTTGCACTTAGACAAATCTTGTGCATGTCAAAATTAGCTTTCAAATGTCTCAAAAAGGATGATGTCTTGATTTTTTCAAATTCTTTTCTTTAAAAAAAAAAAACAACTCCCTTATTCCATTGATCATTACTGAAGTGATATTCCTGATTGATTTTGTTGCGATAACTTATTGCAAAATGTTTGAATCTGCAAGGGTCTCGAGGGAGGTCTGACACCAAGATGCCGACAAACCAAATCCATAGCTATAGGTTAATAGTGGCACTGGCTTGTGTATGTCTCTGTAAGGTATAATGCTAAGGGAGTAAACCTTATTTTAAAATTCGGTTTTAAAGCCCCTCAGGTTGAGTGGACAGTGAACAAATTCTCAATGCCAGCTTCTGCAGCCCCTGGTCCCAAACAGCGATGGTGTTTCATCCATTTGTATCCGGTCAGTATGGAAGCGTGTTGATGTGTAGGTAGCCCAGCATTCGCAAATTTACTTTCTATGCTTGGACCCCGTACTACCTGTTTTTTTCATGTGCTGACCCAGCCAAAAGATATAATTATATTTTGTTTACGCTAGGGAGGGGGGGTGGACATGAACTCAGGTGTGTAGTGTGTTCTTTAAGAAGAGAGACATTATTATAGGTTTTTTTTTTGTTGTTTTTGCTTTTTTTTTTTAAAATCAGTTTAAGAGATTGATGATTTTATTGTGTACCGTATTTGTGTATGTGAATTCAATTTGGATTATTGTAAAAGTATTTCTTGTACACGGGATTATCATTATTGACTAATTGCAACTGGATTGTGCTTCTTGAGAGCGACACAGGATATTTGGTGAGTTTGGTGTTGTTTTTTTACCTTAAAATAGCAATACTAAAACCATAGACATAAATAAATATAGACTGGCCGATAAAAGAGTTTTATGAAACGAAAATTTGTGACTTGCAATTTTGTGTAGGCTACTTTATTATACAGCAGAGTAGTTTTGTATAATCTTTAAGACTGAATATCATGCAACTTTTCAGAATTCAGAAATCCGACAACAATAGATATACATGTTTTCAAGTTACATGAACTTATTTCCTTTTTCCAGTCTGTATTTATTTATGCCTACGACTAAAACATAGCAGTATGGTTATTAAAACACAACAGTAGGGTTATTAAAACAAAGTAGTATTTAAAAAACAACAGTATTAAAACAAGGCATTACTAAAAATTCGACTTACTGTTCTCCCATGCAAACACAAAATTGTTGAAATTCCCAAATGCTCAGTTTTCCATTTTTATCTTTGTCAAATGTGTTGAACATGACCTCAGCTTCCTGGTCCTCAAGACCAAACTCAGTCTGCAGAGATTGAACGTGAAAGCATGTTACAAGAATGTTTAAAAGTAACGTCTGTAGATTATAAGATAAGGTGAGATGGTGGGGGGGAGAGAAACAATAGTTAAGTAAAAGAAATGCGAGCGATTAGTGAAAAATATGCCAAATATTATAGTCATAGTTATTTTCATTCGATTTAAACAGTCAATTTAGAAAGAAATTTCTGAAAATGAGAGAATATTGCAATTTTTCAAATGTCCATGATAGACGTTATATCGCTACTACGCTAACAGTCTACAAAGTCTTATTTCACAAATCTCTCTTGAAGTGCTATGGATTGGTAAATGTGAAAGTTGACCTTTCAGACCTCGTGATCTAAATGGCAGATGATGTAAAGGTCGCCTCTGTGGCCTAAGGTTAACGAAGGTGTCATGGGACCAGCACAACGACCAACCACCTTTACTTTTCCCCAACTAATGTCAGAGCTGTGTGGACGCCCTAGAGATCCCGGAATTAAAATTGTAAGTCTTCACCGGGATCCAAACCTTGGGCCCCTAGTTCGGAAGTCAAGCACTTTACCACTCAGCCACTGCGCCTCCGATAGGTAGAGTTGCTGTTGGTTTTTCTTTTCTTTTTTAAGGGGCAATAAAATCAATTGTATTTGCCTTACAGTTATAATTTGATCAAATAAAAACATTATTGCTTAGGCAATATCTTACAAATTGAAATAATTAAATTGAGAGTCGTCGTTTCATCGTTTTAGCAGGGCCTGTAACTCGAATCAATGGACCTATGTTCTTTTGAAGAAGACATTTCAAACAAATGATTGTCTTTCTTACTTTCGAATGGTTGACTTTCTCCCGAGTGTCGGTTCACATCTTGTGCGTGACCAATACAAACCCTCTATAAGTCATAAGACGTATTGATAATTATGACGCCCAGTAAGTCCAATAGAAGCAACTCTTTTTTTTTTTTGTCGTGGGGTGGGGGGTAGCAAAGATTTTAAAAATTATAAATCTACTCAGGGATTCGGGGATAAAGAAACTTTTTTTTTGTGATAATCTACTTCCCCATTTTATTTTCTATTTCTTCATTAATGTTATGTGAAATATAAATTCAAAATAATATTAATGCACCAAACCAGCGTTGCCCTAATATTAATGCACCAAACCAACGATGACCTAATATTAATGCACCAAACCAGCGTTGCCCTAATATTAATGCACCAAACCAGCGTTGCCCTAATATTAATGCACCAAACCAGCGTTGACCTATAATAATGCACCAAACCAGCCTTGACCTAATATTAATGCACCAAACCAACGTTGACCTAATATTAATGCACCAAACCAGCGTTGACCTAATATTAATGCACCAAACCAACGTTGACCTAATATTAATGCACCAAACCAACGTTGACCAAATATTAATGCACCAAACCAGCGTTGACCAAATATTAATGCACCAAACCAGCGTTGACCAAATATTAATGCACCAAACCAGCGTTGACCTAATATTAATGCACCAAACCAGCCTTGACCTAATATTAATGCACCAAACCAACGTTGTCCTAATATTAATGCACCAAACCAGCGTTGACCTAATACTAATGCACCAAACCAGCCTTGACCTAATATTAATGCACCAAACCAGCCTTGACCTAATATTAATGCACCAAACCAGCCTTGACCTAATATTAATGCACCAAACCCGTGTTGACCTAATATTAATGCACCAAACCAGCCTTGACCTTATATTAATGAACCAAACCAGCGTTGACCTAATATTAATGCACGAAACCAGCGTTGACCTAATAGTAATGCACGAAACCAGCGTTGACCTAATATTAATGCACCAAACCAGCGTTGACCTAATAGTAATGCACCAAACCAGCGTTGACCTAATAGTAATGCACCAAACCAACGTTGACCTAATATTAATGCACCAAACCAGCGTTGACCAAATATTAATGCACCAAACCAGCGTTGACCTAATATTAATGCACCAAACCAACGATGACCTAATATTAATGCACCAAACCAATGATGACCTAATATTAATGCACCAAACCAGCGTTGACCTAATAATAATGCACCAAACAAGCCTTGACCTAATATTAATGCACCAAACCAACGATGACCTAATATTAATGCACCAAACCAGCGTTGACCTAATATTAATGCACCAAACCAGCGTTGACCAATTATTAATGCACCAAACCAGCGTTGACCTAATATTAATGCACCAAACCAACGATGACCTAATATTAATGCACCAAACCAACGATGACCTAATATTAATGCACCAAACCAGCGTTGACCTAATATTAATGCACCAAACCAGCGTTGACCTAATAATAATGCACCAAACCAACGTTGACCTAATATTAATGCACCAAACCAGCGTTGACCAAATATTAATGCACCAAACCAGCGTTGACCTAATATTAATGCACCAAACCAACGATGACCTAATATTAATGCACCAAACCAATGATGACCTAATATTAATGCACCAAACCAGCGTTGACCTAATAATAATGCACCAAACAAGCCTTGACCTAATATTAATGCACCAAACCAACGATGACCTAATATTAATGCACCAAACCAGCGTTGACCTAATATTAATGCACCAAACCAGCGTTGACCAATTATTAATGCACCAAACCAGCGTTGACCTAATATTAATGCACCAAACCAACGATGACCTAATATTAATGCACCAAACCAACGATGACCTAATATTAATGCACCAAACCAGCGTTGACCTAATATTAATGCACCAAACCAGCGTTGACCTAATAATAATGCACCAAACAAGCCTTGACCTAATATTAATGCACCAAACCAGCGTTGACCTAATATTATATGCACCAAGCCAACGTAGACCTAATATTAATGCACCAAACCAGCGTTGACTTAGAGGGTCCTTACCCTGCGATCTCAAACGTTTGTTTACCTTCAACATGTCCACAGCGTGCTGTTTGTTGAGAACTCTGACATTGTTAGCCACGTATTTGTCGAAGATCTTGACAATATGATCTCTGAAAGTAGAGTATACTATATCAATTTAGCTGATGTTTTTTTCCAAGAATCATATAGTTATAAAATCTAGCTTACATTTTCTTTCAATGTTTGTAACAGCTATCTTTAGAACACGTAATCTATCGCACATCCCTATAACACAGATAGTCATCGATTAAAAGCCTTCTTGCTAAAAGGCCTACGTTACATAATTATACATATATGAATACGCTTTTCTTCGATTTTTCTTTCTACAATAAAAAAAAGAGTGGTGTCCTGGGTACTTGAATATGTTCGTTTACTGCTCTTGACTTGATCTCATAGAATTACTGACTTCGATGACTTGATACACATTTGAGCGGACACAAGAATAATACACGAATACTTTTTACTGTCACTAAATTTAATGCACAATATATTTATTTACAAACTAATATACGGTACTCTCTGATCTAAACTAGGTCATCCATGCGGACTTTGTGTTACAAACTAGAACATATGTCACTATATGTGTCTTATCTTATGTAATACAGACATTACTTCAAAAAAGAAGATGAATACGTCCTACGCGTAATGCATTCAGTCATGCATATTAACCAATGACTTAAATTCTGCCAAGTCACTGGTTTTCCTGGCTAGCTCAGGCAACCCGTTCCATGCTCTAATAGCACTAGGGAAGAAGGAGTATTTGTACAAATTTGTCCTAGCATATGGGACGAGGAATGTGCCTTTATCTTTGTTTCTTACAGAGTATATGTGTATTAATAATTTCTACTTTTCTGGTTTAAATACTACTTCCTTGATATTTTTTTCCTGCTCACTCATTTACACTTTCAAATCCATTGAGGCCTAAACAAATCTGATATTTTGGTGACCTTAATTTTAGATTCACGCGCACTTCTAACAAGAGAGTTTCTTAAATCTCCAGACGACCTCGATTTCTATTACTCCGTTCTTAGTTTTTATTAATCCCGTCATCCGTTATTGTCACACTTTTGGCTATACTCTAGTAAGGACGAGCTATCGCCCTTTAATGATGCTTTGACCAACGGTAAGGATTTTACCCAGAGGCCTGGAATGAGAGATGGTTCTTCACCGATCCCTCTGTCCGAAGGTTCCCCGTCAAGTACACGATCAGTTAATCACATCCGTTTTCAGGGGACACAAATCCTTGAGCCAAACGAAGGCTGGATGGGGGTACTTCCGTATACCTACAATGTACCGCCATTATCCGTGGAAAAGCCATCACTACCTGTATCACCGAGAAACGGCGTGGCGGGTGGAAGGGGTTGGCGAGCCTCTCCACGTGCAATGCTGTATTAGTTCGTAATAACGTACTGTAAAAGCCCACCGGAAACCAACCCGTTTCCCCTGACGGACTTTTCCACGCGGTGCCAGGATGACACCTGGAATATACCCGTGACTGGCTATGCCTGAGATGAACTCCAATTGGTGGCAAGGCTGGAAGGATCAGTCCTCCCGTAGATCCTTGGAGAGAAACTCAGCTGTTAGGCATAGTGCCTACTGGCTATGCCAGCTAGGCCTACTTCCTTCAAATGCTTCGTACACTTCTTCCATTCTTTCGAATTTCAGTCAAGCTCTGATCATTATAATTGTTACGGTGAAACTGTTCTCACACATTATGAAGTTATGACACATCACCTAGCCCTAGCTTATTGCCCACCACACCCACCACCACATTTTTCTGTTTTATATGCGAACAACCAATTCCTGGGGATTAATGTTATAGAACAGAGACCAAACCGGCAAAGGGAAAAGGTTGAGAAAGATTAAATAGCTTACAATTAGAACTACGAGAAAGATGTAATCATCTTTTGAAGGAGTATCTGCAATACAGAAATTGTTTAAAGTGGTTGTGTATTTATTTATTCGCGCATCCTTCTCTGTTGATGTAAATAAATTGCAGCGATGGCTACATTAATTGAAATTATAAAGCTATAGCTAAATTTGTCTGCACACACACACTCACACGATTTATCGTCTGCTCCGACCCTCCCCCTACCCGTCTCTTTTTCTGAGAAATGGACAAGCTCTCATCCGAATCACAAGATGATGCCTATTATAATTTTTCGCCTCAGGACCGTACACAACAGAATGAGACAACATATGTACCGGAAGCTCAAAATTGGAACCACTGAAATCTGCCCAGGTAAAGTGTCACCAGAGAATGCAGACCACGTCCTTCAGGACTGTTCTCTTTACCAAGAGGCCCGTACAAGACACTGGCCCCAAAGCACCCCAAATAGAAAGAAAACTCTATGGAGAGCTCCCTGATTTGGAAACCACTGCGCAGTTCATCTCATGTATTGGTCTAGTTATTTGAATGCTCCAACATAAAAATGAGAACTAAGAAAAAGAAGCTTAATTTGTCTGCACAAACACACACACACGAATTATCACCTCCTCCCCCCCCCAGTCTCGTTTTTCTGCTACACAACAAAATAACTATTACTTAAAAATATTGTAATATTCTTGTTGACAAATAAGTTCTAAGCGTGGCCCAAGTGATATTAATTTAAATGTCTTGATCTTGTTTAATAAAGCATAGATTTATGCATGTAACTGACTATATGTATTATAATAACAAAATAAATTTAAAAAGTAGTAATTAAAAAAAAAAAAAAGAAATTAGGTATTTAAAGCTTGTAAGGATTAGATATAAGAATCACAATCACACACTCGCGTAAATTTAGGTCTATTTGGTTACATACACACGGATGGGATGGGTGGATAGTTAGATTAGATAGATAGATAGATAAATAGATAGAAAGATAGATAGATAGATAGATACAGACAGATTAGATTAGATTAGATTAGATAGATTAAATTAGATTAGATTAGATAGATTAGATTAGATTAGATAGATTAGATTAGATTAGATTAGATTAGATAGATTAGATTAGATTAGATTAGAATAGAATAGATTAGATTAGATTAGATAGATTAGATTAGATTAGATTAGATTAGATTAGATAGATAGATAGATAGATTAGATTAGATAGA
This sequence comes from Biomphalaria glabrata, assembly GCF_947242115.1. Lineage (NCBI taxonomy): Eukaryota > Metazoa > Mollusca > Gastropoda > Planorbidae > Biomphalaria > Biomphalaria glabrata. The sequence continues at coordinate 856,715 of NC_074721.1, read as the reverse complement.
TAGATAGATAGATAGATACAGACAGACAGACAGATTAGATTAGATTAGATTAGATTAGATTAGATTAGATAGATTATATTAGATTAGATAGATTAGATTACATTAGATAGATTAGATAGATAGATAGATAGATAGATAGATAGATAGATAGATAGATAGATAGATAGATAGATAGATAGATAGATAGATAGATAGATAGATTAGATAGATTAGATTAGATAGATAGATAGATAGATAGATAGATAGATAGATAGATAGATAGATAGATAGATAGATAGATAGATAGATAGATAGATAGATAGATAGATAGATAGATAGATAGACAGACAGACAGACAGACAGAAAGACAGACAGACATATAGACAGACTTCTTTTATAAGAGAAATATACATCTCTGTCAAAAGGTGTAAAGGTTGGGATGACATTGATGTGGACGTAACAAGTAACTGTGGCTGTTTCTCTAAAGGGCGCCCTTTTAACTGGGTGTTTGTGTACATTTCTCACCTGCAACCAGATGTCATTTTTAAGGAGACTATGTGCGTGTTACTTTAGCGTGTGTTTTAACAGTCTAGACTTTCAGTTGCAGTCTCTCTTTTACACAGCACACTCAGTGCCTCTTTAGACTTCAAAAGGCCCCATGCTTTTGAGGTGTGGTGTAAGCCCTTTATAAGCCCAGAATAAAGCCCAGAATAAGATCTCTTGGTGGGCCCTAAATTATAGCTTGTGTTATCTGTAGGTAGATCCGGCCCTGAGCACACTTAGCGGTACTTATATATAGGCACGTGCCAGGGGCGGACTGGCTATAAGGGCGTTCGGGCAAAAGCCCAGAGGGCCGGTATCCTATTGGGCCGATAGGGCCAGCGAAAGGGCCGCATGGATGCCAGTAAATTTGTTTTAAGATTAGACTATATGATAATCTATTTAAAAAAGCAACACCTTGAGCGTCATGATTTTAAAACAAATCTTATACACTTTAAATTCTAATACTAATCTAAAGTATTGTTGTAAATGACTCGTAAATACCCTAAATCCTTAGGATATATGGTTCTTCTAGTAGACGCCAATTCCTTTTATATATATACTAAAAGATAAACAAGAAACTTAAGGTTTTTATTTCTTATAGAGATCGCCGTTAGTGTGAAACTATTCGGATGAATCTATAAAGGGACCAACAATGACGTTCATAGTGCCATAGTCCACTCACATACTTATTGGTTTGGTGGAGTTGTCGCACGACCTCGAGTTGGTCCTGCTACGAAGGCCTATTATCTTGAATTAGTGTGGCGATGTGTTGATTAGAATCAAAATGCAAAGGAATCGAAAAAGAAGATAATAAAATAAGTAAGATTAAAAGCTGGAATCCTGTGCAAAAAAAAATGTAGTAAAATTGTTAATGTTTTCTCACAGGCACTTCGTTTCATTGGCCACCAGTAAAATTATTCCCCTTGACAAGAGAGTTCTTATTGTATTGTTGTGCGCAACATGTGTTATGGGAGAGTGTGATGCATAGACATAATAGAATCTCTATATAAACATGCCTATGATCTGTTGTATTCATCGTCTTGTGTTAGCGTCGCTTATTGAGTTCAGTGTTCATTGGTGTAATATTTAGGTTACAAGTGTATCATTATTCAAGCTAACACAAAATATGTAACCACCAAACGGATCTTAAAGCTCAGCAACAAGCTGGATAGCTGATGAAGAAATAACTATTTTAAAATATATTAAAATGATTATTTTAAATTTATATTTACAACATAAATATACTTACGGAACCTTGCGATTCATCTTGAAATCTTTTAAAGGAATGGAAGATTCTCGGATGACGCTTAAGTCTACAAAGACACAATTTAAACACGCATAAAGTCTAATAATAATAATAATAATAATAATAATAGGCCTAATCTTTATTATCCGTAAGGAAATTTGTCTTACAAATTGTGCATTACACCAAACAAAAAAAATTATAACTATAAAACATAATTGAACTACACTAATCATAAAAAAAAAAGAGAACAAAATGTCGGTCCCCATTGGGCCCACTTTTTGTTAAGAAAAACAATAATTATAGCAATATAATAATGAAAACTAATAACAAGGTGTCTGTCTGTGTCTAGATGTGTGTATGTATGTATACATGTGTTTTTGATTTGATGTATAAATATATTCTGCTAAGGTGCCTTTTAAACAGACAACACTTAATCTGACCCAGTCATGGACATGAGTTTAACTTAGACCATTGCGGGTCTCGTTTGATGTTTGTAAAATGTTTGACATGTTTCAGAGTTGAAGATAATTTACTTTCTAGTCCAAATCTCCCTCAGGATGACGGGAGGATTGGAGAGAGCAGGGTTTGAACCTGGGCCCATCGATAAGACTGTCTTATTTTAGTGTTTTATAGTTTCAGTAAGAATCCAAAGGGCACCTACACAGTTATATATATGTATATATATATTATAGCTTTTATATAGCGCTACTTTCATGCTTATAGCATGCTCAGAGCGCTTTTGGTCCAATCTCATTTGTGGACCAGTGGGGGGGGGACGGGGTATCTAGGAGTTGGTTTTCCGTGCTGCCTTTAGGCGCTCAGTAAACACAACTCAGCCCGAGTCGGATGTCGAACCTCGAGCCCCCTACTAGGTAGCCAAGTTCAAGCGCACTTGGCCTCTCGACTACACTTCCCAGTTAATGAGCCACTTTTTAACTAATAGCTGTAATAATATAGTTGGGAAGATTGTATTTAAAAAAAAAACAGATTTGATTTTCTAAATGAAGGTTTTGTTTTCAGGAAACGTTGCACCTAAACTTAGCTAACTAATAGGCTAATAATAATTATAATAAAGCCTTCAAGTCCGAATATCAAAGAAAAGTGCAGTTTTTCACGTGGTTACATTCCTAGCTGTTTTTCTTCGTTCTCATTTTTTATGTTGGAGTGTTCAGATGACTAGACCAATACATGAGATGAACTGCGCAGTGGTTTCCATATCAGGGAGCTCTCCATATAGTTTTCTTTCTATTGGGGTGTTTTGGGGCCAATGTCTTATACGGGCCTCTTGGTAAAGAGAGCAGTATTGGAGGACGTGGTCGGCATTTTCTGGTGATACTCCACATGGGCAGACCTCACTGGTTCCAATTTTGAGCTTCCGGTACATGTGTTGTCGCATTCTGTTGTGTCCGGCCCTGAGTCGAAAGATTAGACGTTGGTCTTGTCGGGATAGCTTATATTAAGCATCATCTTTCTTGTGATTTGGATGAGAGCTCTTCCATTTCTCATTTATTTTATTTACGATTAATTAATTTTTTCATTTCTTCTGGATGGAGTGCAGAGTTTAATTGTGAGTTTGTTCTCCCACTCTTGGCAAGTGTGTCAGCCTTCTCATTTCCTTTAAGTTGTATATGAGCTGGCATCCATTGAATTACAGTTTTTTTGCAGTTGTTGTTGAGCTTTGTAAGTGCTGTACTGAGATTTTTTTTATATAAGAAGAATCAGAGTTATGCAAGCTTTGGAGGGTTGTTTTCGCATCGGTGTGTGTGGGGAACTTGGATGATTTGCTAGCATGGTAGCTGCTAGTTCTAGTGCTTCCCTTTCTGCTCTGTGGCTGTCAGAGAGCTCTCCAGTTGCGATAGAATTTTCTAGTTTTTCTCCATCTGGCCATTCGATGAGTATTCCAGCTCCTCCATTTGTGGGTTTCTAGCTGTGATTGAAATACAACGCAGACACTAACAGTTAACAAAGTACAATATGGTCAAGACGAGGATCAAAAGCTATTAATTTGTTTACAACGTTTATATCAACTCATTCACTCTGTCTGTCTGTCTGTCTGGTAAAACGTTTGTACACGTTATTTCTCCAACACTCAATCTCGGATCAAGTTGAAATTTCCTTTCCCAACTGGTCCAAACAAGTGTTATGATTTTAGCACATCGCGAAAACTGAAGGTTGGGTTGCGCTAAACAACATAACAATTGGTAAAAATGTTTACAAGCTCGCAGATTTATTATTGTTATTCAAGATCTATTAAAAATATAATCACATGGCTGACACAAGATCATAGGATAGGCTACAATTACACTTAATATAAGCCTTTTTTTTTTTTTACATCTAATTTTGTCAGACAGACCACAGGCCTACAAAACTAAAGCTGTCTATTCACCTATTCCCTCTTACTGGGGCCGCTAGAAATAGAAAAAAAAAGACTTCACAAAAATAAAAACTGTGACTGGTGTTTGTAAAAGAAAAAAAAAAAGGATGGGGTAAAAATCTGATTATGCAATTTGCATTTTATTTTAACTCTAACCCAAACATGTAAATCTCAAGTGACCGAAGGCCTACTGTTTATAGACTCGCACTTTCTAATATAAACCTACATGCCTACACAAGTCTTCCAGTGAGCGTGTTCTGGTGTTGGCTGCGGCGCAAGGATTAATGCTTTCTACGCACGTGTACACACGTCAAATCGGGTCATGAACTGTGTTGAACAATGCAAGCCAATCTTTGGCCAGCTGCCTGGGCGGATGGAAAACCGTAACTGTGGTCGAATCTTTTCCACAGGTTTTTTTTTTTTCTCTTTCTGAAAACAAACTTTCTCGAAAAAAGAACGTCCAACGGTGGTGGGCCTTTAGATTTGCTCCTGTCACTCTTTCGTCATTCACTAATTTCGACTATTATTTCGATCTAACAAGAATTTTGAAGGCACTACCGAATTTATGAACATCCATCCACAAGACATACACATTTTTCACAAGCCAAGCCAATTCTGTTTGACTAAGGAAACCTGTGGAAACATATTGCAAAGCACTAATTTGAAGGTACACAGTGAGAAAAATAATTAGATGCTCACACTAAGCAAGAACTGACACACTGGCAAAGTCACTATAAACCCAGAGACACTCTATGACAGAAGTAAAAAATAAAGTGTCAATAATAGGCCCTACAGGGAAAAAAAAACCTAACTTAAAAAAAAAAAACATACCCCGATAAAATAATCAGAAAAACATAAAGACACATACATTTTTCCGATTCCTATTTGATAATTACATTAAAAAAAAGATTATAGATTATAAATTTAACCAGTCTACAATTTTATTCCAACAACCCTTAAAACATGGAACGGTTTGTTTATCTGCCTGGAATCGCTGGAAACCTAATGTTTCGATGATTAGATTGGCACTTGGATAAAGTTTGCGTGTGATCATTTTTTTTTTACGAGCACAAGTCTGAAATGTATGATACACGATATCTAGATCTACATAAACGCAGTCCAAAACAAAATGTTCTCTTGATTGTTTGATCACTACAGAGTGACCTCTCGTGATCACAGACCCACAATTTCGTAAGTCATTTAGGCATGTGGACAGTCTACTTCTAGTCCATGATACAGTTACGATGTATAAAGCATAACTAGATGCATGGCGCTTGGGGCGTAATCGTCTTTTGTAAAGTAACGTCTGTATTACATAAGATAAGATACAGTATATAAAAATAACCGTGGGATTAAAATTTAAAGTATTCCCCATATTTGAATTTCCTGAATTTATGCAGTAATAATTCCAACTTCATTATTTAATTATAGGCATATATTGGTTATAGGGTTAGCATGCATGATTAGATGCATGACGCGTGGGATGTAATCATCTTTTTTCGAAGCAACGTCTGTATTATATAAGATAAGAAGATATCGATGATAGGGCGTCATTATCACATAGGTTATAAAAAGCTACTAGCGAAAAGGCGGATGCAAATATAAGCCTAATTACTACGTCTGTGTGAGTAGGATATAAGAGTCTTATCTTATCTTATATAATACAGACGTTAGGCCTACTTCAAAAAAGAAGATGATTACGTCCTACGCGTAATGCATTCAGTCATGCATATTAACCAATGACTTAAATTCTGCCAAGTCACTGGTTTTCCTGGCTAGCTCAGGCAACCCATTCCATGCTTTAATAGCACTAGGGAAGAAGAATCGTAAGCCGATATTTATGTTTCGTATGTACGTATTTATTTTGATGCCACTAATGATGTATGTCTAGTCTTCTGTTATATCTGTAATGATTGGCCCAAGTTTACTAAAAAGTTTTCTATGAGGTCTGTAAAGAGATTAGTAAAGATATTTGTTATGATGTATAAAGCCAATTCTTAAGTGGTCTAGTGTAATGTCCGAAATCATATTTGTAAAGATGTCTCTAGATCTAATGCAGAACTTACCTTTGCCTTGAAGGGGCGCACTGTTTACACACCTCTCTCTAAAGCGCTAGAGTTTTATACCTGAAATCAATCTAGTGCTCACCAGTCGGCGCACTCAGTCTTATATCCGCCTAACAGGAAAACATTTATTTTGTATATATGTGTGTGTATCTTAGACTTACCTGAGTCACTGACGTGTACTCTGTAGCCTCTCCCTTTTTTTCTCTCCCTTACCTTCTTTATAGATAACTTCAAAGCTTCAGTCTATATATTTCATATTGGCTGCTATGAGTTAAGTGTTCCTCTTAGTGAGACATTAGGCCTACGTATGTTTTTGCGTATGTTTATTTTCTTTGTCGTTGTCAAAGGCAATATTTTATATATGTTTATGTCTGAGTCAAATAATTTAAAACATGTGAATTAAAAGCCTTCAAGTAAGAACACGTGGCTATTGAAATCACTGCATCTTCTCTCCTTTTAAATGCATCCAAATTTAAAAAATCAATTCCTACATAATGTTCAAATAATATAGTAAACTAAATATCTAAACTTTATTTAGCCTTTAAAATAAGGGGAGAAAATGGACAACATGGAGCCTGAACTCATAACATTTGCATTAATTGAGGACAGTAGACTACAAAGTGAATATTTGCTATTCCATATGCTAGGACAAATACGTATAAATGTATAGAAGCATAAAATTGGACTACCTGATTCAGCCAGGAAAACCAACGCAAATTGGCACAATTTCAGCCTCTGATTAACATGCATGACTAGCAGGGGCGGACTGGGTATCAAAATCGGCCCGGGCATTACCATATAAACCGGCCCACAAATGAATGGCGTCATATCATGGGAGTTTTTCGGTGGAAGGGATTTTTTCTACCCCCCTCTGCAATGTATATGTATGTAATAAATCTTCATTACATTCCAACTTTTCATTCTTTCGGGCGTTTTTGTTTAGCCTAGAGTAGGTTCTTCTTTTAATTAGTGGAAAGACAGTACACACCACCAAGAACAGCTAGGCTGTCAGCGCTCCCCCAGCTGGGTCCGAGGCTTCGCCCAGATCCAAGCATTATTTCCGTTATTTTAAGCCTTAAAAAAATGCATTTTCTGAGGTAGCCTATCTACAGTGCAATTAGTTTGCTACTCTTCCGCAAAAAATTCATAAACCAAATCTGCTATTCACTGCACTTAATAAATGGAGTCCAGCGACTGGTAGAAAATGTTTTTGTATTGGAGGGGGGGGGGATAACCACAAAACTCCTTTTGGCTACGCTTAGGAAATTCGGTGACTGTAGTTTACTTAAGTTGGCTGCACTGGGGCATTAAGTAAAGTTTCCTTTTCAGACTATGAGATCTGAGGCAAGTGATGATTTGAACCCACCTCCTCCCGGCTACGCCCATAGGTGTAAGCCTAATTCTCTTCAAAATATATATAGTTTGATAACTCATCGAAAACTGGATGTATGCTTGCGTAGGATTAAATAATGTATTTTATATTTTATTTTTTAATTTTATTTTACATGCATGTAGTCTGAAAACTATAAACACTACAATAGCAGCCTTAATGAGTTTGAAACTTTTTTGGTAGTACTTATAGATTACAGACGTTTCTTCAAAAAATAAGATAGTTACGTCCTACGCATTTCATGTGTCAATCTAGTCATGCATGTTGATCTGTGACTTAAAATATGCTAAGTCATTGGTTTTCCTGGCTGACTCAGGCAACCCATTCCATTAAAAGAAGAGAATGCAGAACGGTTAGAGAGGCACTTACAAGTACATTCTCAAAAACGCAAATAGTATATGAATATATGATGACCCTTTATTGAAAATATAAATCTCCTTTCATTAAATATAGATGTGACAGCGCTATAAGCCTATAAATTATTATAATTATTATAAGAATTTCCATCATTCAGGACTTCATACTAAGCATAAGTTTGGCATTAATTATAATAGTAAAAAAGATATGATTTAGATCTAGATTTGTCTTTTTTAAATTAAATAATTTGTCTTCTGTCTTCTAAATCTTATGAATCACAGACGCTCCTTCAAAAGAGAAGTTATTCACGTCCGTTGCGTATTCGTGTCCTGGAGTGCGTGCTAGAATTGTTCAGTAGTGGGGACCTAGTGATTATGAGCCTAGTGCTCCGTCTGTCTGTCTTCTATCTGTCTTCTACCTGTCCGTCTGTCTTCTACCTGTCTGTCTGTTTTCCAACTGTCTGTCTGTCTTCTACCTGTTTTTCTGTCTGTGGCTACTACTGTCTGTCTGTCTTCTGTCTGTCTTCTACCTGTCCATCTGTCTTCTACCTGTCTGTCTGTTTTCCAACTGTCTGTCTGTCTTCTACCTGTTTTTCTGTCTGTCTGTCTTCTACCTTTCTTTCTTCTACCTGTCTGTCTGTCGTTCTGTTTGTCCTCTACCAATCTGTCTGAGTCTTCTACTGCCTGTCTGTCTTCTACCTGTCTGTCTGGCTTTGTCTTCAACAATCTGTCTTCTGCCTGTCTGTTTGTCTTCTACCTGTCTGTCTGTCTTCTACCTGTCTGTCTGTGTCTTCTACTATCTGTCTTTTACCTGTCTGTCTGTCTTCTACATGTCTGTCTTCTACCTGTCTGTCTGTCTGTGTCTAAAACTATCTGTTATCTGCCTGTCTGTCTGTCTGCTACCTGTCTGTCTTCTTCTTGTCTGTCTTCTACCTGTCTGTCTTCTACCTGTCTGTCTTCTACCTGTCTGTCTTCTTCTTGTCTGTCTTCTACCTGTCTGTCTTCTTCTTGTCTGTCTTCTTCCTGTCTGTCTTCTTCTTGTCTGTCTTCTACCTGTCTGTCTTCTTCCTGTCTGTCTTCTACCTGTCTGTCTTCTTCCTGTCTGTCTGTTCAAATAACGGGCCTAGGATGTTGTATTGACGCATGCGTGGAAGCCTAAGTGTTTTGCGTGCATTTGCATGGCCTGTCTGAAGCTGGACTCTGTTTTGTCTTATGACCGCTACGTCTAATTGATGCATGTAGTTGTAGTCTATGGGTGGTGAGTGTCAGTGTGGCCCCCTCCCCCTCTACACTTTACATTCATAGATTCACGAGAACCTCCGAGAAAACGTTCATGAAATAAAAATGCTTCAAATTAACATTCAATTTTTTTTCTGCCCAACCCTATTGTTATTCATTTAGTGCGCAGTATAGGCCAGGGCAGATATACATATACCATAGACAGGCCGAGGAAACAAAAAAGTTTATTGTTTGTTTTTAAAATTCTTATTGTAAAAGCAAAATACTTTTTTTTTGTTCGTAAGGCTGTAACCGTAGTACAACGAAATCGGAGACTGTCGACTTTCACCGGTGAATGTTCACGTGTACATAGTCGCTTGTTGGCTGTCTACAGTACTCTCTACAGGAATATGAATGTTCGATAAGTTGTGGTACAGAGAGTCATTATGTTAATCCTAGATAGATCTTTGGTGATACATCTGTCACTTTCTGTGCTGCATTAATGAGTAGCCTACAATTATAACAAAGTCTACCAATACAGTATGTAAGTTTTCAAATTAAGCATAAATCTCTATTGATAGATTAGAAAGTGTCAAACTTTTTAAGTGAGTAGAGAAGCCGAACCGAATTAACTTCTATATGTGAATATGTGGATCCTTTCATTGAGTATCGGATGGGACAGCGCTATAAGCCTATACATTATCAATGACTTCATACTAAGCATAAGTTTGCCATTAATTATAATAGTAAAAAAAATGATTTAGATCTAGATTTGTCTTTTTAAAATTAAACAATCTTTTTTTTTGTAAGCCTCAAGTGTAGTATTTTTAGATTGATGTTATTAAAATAAACAAAAAGGAAACTTACTTTTTCTGTACAAATCTCATATTGAGCTGTGAATAAGTTGAGTGGTTTGCAATTTCGTGGCTCTGTGTGTGTTAAAGTTGATTCCTATTAAGTAGGGGCCTAGTGTTAAAGAGCTTCTTCTTTTTCCTCGTTCTCATTTTTATGTTGGAACGTTCAGATGACAGACCAGTATACGAGATGAACTGCGCGGTGGTTTCCAAATCATGGAGCTCTTCATATAGTTTTCTTTCTATTGGGGTGTTTTGGGGCCAGTGTTTTGTTCGGGCCTCTTGGTAAAGTGAACAGTTTTGAAGGACATGTTGTCTCATTCTGTTGTGTCCGGTCCTGAGTCGTAAGATTACAGTTTATAATAGGCATCATCTTTCTTGTGATTCGCATGAGAGCGTGTCCATTTCTTATTTATTTTATTTACTATTAGTTTCTTCATTTCTTCTGGATCGAGTGCAATTTAATTGTGAATTTGTTCTCCCACTCTTGGCGAGTGGGTCAGCCTTCTCATTTCCTTCTAGTTCTATATGTGTTGGTATCTGTTTTATCCGTTAAAGAGCTAATTGTCGCCCCAATTGTTTTTCTGCGTTATATCAATGTTTTCTAACTTAACCTCTCTCATCCCTCTTTTTCGTTAACTGCCAATGGAACAATCAAAAGACGGGGGATGGAAGGCGCAAAAACAAAAGGGAGTGTCATCAAACGTATATGCCGACCAGCAAAATAATTAGGCCAAACACAACCTCGAAGACATCAAAGAAGTGTTGAAGTTAATGCCGCTCGTGCATAGCAAAAAGTACGGTCTAAAGTTTTGCAAATGATAATACGTAGGCTACAGTGTATAGTGTACATTTTTTAAAAATTCTTGTTGAATTTCAAACAAAATTAAGAGTAATAAATAAATTTAAAAAAAAAGGAAACGTGTTCGGGCATCTGTGTCTCGCTGCTGTATTTTTTTTTAAGTTGTCTGCATTGAAAAAAAAAGTTTTTTTCTTGTTCGCGACCAGACCGGCCCATTTGGTACCGGCCCACCGGGCATTTGCCCGTTTGCCCATATAGCCAGTCCGCCCCTGATGACTAGATTACAAATAGCCTACGGTACTCTCTAAAACTTTCCTTCATTTCCGAATATCTACATTATAGGCCCTATCAACAAATACATAACACCCCCATTATTATATCTTGTTTTTTTCTTGTTTTTTTTTTTTATTAAGCATGCATTTGCACCATTCCACATTTAGGCTACACCTATGGATCCTGGTGAAGACTGGGATTTTTAATTTCGGGATCTTTGGGCGCCTCAACAAGCTCTAATGGGTACCTGACATAAGTTGGGGAAAAGTAAAGGTGGTTGGTCGTTGTGCTGTCCACATGACACCCTCGTTAACCGTAGGCCACAGAAACAGAAGATCTTTACATCATCTGCCCTATAGACCACAAAGTCTGAAAGGTGAATTTAACTTTTTTTTTACCTTTACACCTGTGCTTTTGCCAAACTTTATTACATAAAGAAATGTTAGCTAATAAGTTGGAATTGTAATTTTGTTAAGAATTAACATTTTCATTATTGAACTTTATATGATTTTGTTTTCAATCACGCAATTTAAAAATTAAGGTAAATAGTAACATTTATTAATAAATTGAAGTTCATGAACAGGCCACGTAATAAGGCTTGCCTTTGAGTCCGAAGATTAATAAGGAATGCAGTATTTCCCGTGGCTACGCAGCCCCAGCTACGACCTACATATTTTGTCACATCTAGCGCAGGCATAGTCATTGTCTGCCTGTGGTCGATAAATTATTTCGACGTCTACGTCTGTCCTCAGCAGCCACATACTTTCTAACATATTCACCATTTGCGATTATCGGATCATTTGAATGTTACGATTAAATTAATTCTCCTTTCATATCATGCGGTCAATGATGCAGTTTTGAAAGCCTACGATTAACCAGGGTGGTTACCATAACTACCAACCCCTTTAATCTACCGTCAGGAGCCCATTATAGTTGGGTGATCCTAACCTTATATGCCTACCGGTACCATAAATCTCGAAACTCCACATCCTATTCTGCAATGGGTTTCATGTCGTCACGCCTCATTGCAGAAGCCAAGCTTTATAATATATATTTACACTTGGCCAACATAAAGGCCTAATATTATAAGGTACAAGTTTAGATCTAATTCAACCAGAGACATCAAACTAGATCAAACTTTTAGTGTAGTTTAAAATTATAACCCTCAGTTCTCATAACACAAAAGTCTATCTACAAGAAATGCAAGGGCGTCAGTGCTGTCTTCTTTATCTCTCTGATATCAGACTCTGCGTCAACACGTTTATGAGAGCATTAGATTTTGGCACCGTGCTGCTGCAAAAACCAACAAAAGTGAATGTTGGCCTGTAGGCCTTCACGGGGCACAACTTAGGGGTGAAACTCAACGGTTATATTTGTAACTATCGCAACTTTCACAGCACATTCGTGGCTCATGATGTCAACTCAAATGAATATAACAGATGTAATATATTTAGGTAGCAGGTTAATATTGTTCAAGTTTTTAAATAATTTTAATAAGAGGTTACCTTTTACTATTAGTTTGTTGCCAATGAGTGAGTCTGGTGTGAATGTACACTTTGGTTTCTTATAGTTATAAAGTTTTTTGTTTGGTGTAATGCACAAATTGTAAGACAAATTTCCTTACGGATAATAAAGATTATTATTATTATTATTACAGTTTGCTTGAGTTTTTAGCCTAAGCTAAAGAGTCGTATTGAACTATATAGATCTATAGGCCCTACTTTAAAAAACAACACTTAAATTGAGTGAAATTGCAATGTTATTGCGTCAATTATTTTGAAGGAATCCTGTCGTTTATTTTAATAGATCTAGATTTGTAGACGAACAATAAATAAATTTGTGCGATCGATTGGACATATTTTTATTAACGCAGCGCAACTATCATGATTAGGCCTTTAGAATATTCAGTGCACTATGGACCAGTAAGAGAGGTTTCCATGCTGCTTTTCAAAAGTTATTTATTGATATCGAGGATCGATTACAAGGTCGCAACACTTTGTCATCAGTGTATCTATAACAACGAGATGCCCTTGTACCTTAGCGAACTGATTACTCCATATGTCCCCCAGAGAGCCCTGCGCTCTATATGGACTCAACGCTTTTAGTAGTGCCACGTTTCTCCCTCAAAAGCTACGGTCTGCGGGCTTTATTAGTTCACGGACCAAAGGTTTGGAACTCACTCCCCATTGATCTCAGACATTATGCTACACCACTTTTAAGAAGAACATTAAGACCTATCTGTTTAAAACTTTTTTAGATTAACTGTCATTTTAGCTGTCGTCTGTAATGTTATTACATCGCCTTGAGCCTACATTTTGTTTGATAACAGCGCTTTATAAATAAAATTATGATATATTGATTGGTGGGAAGCGTGGTCGAGAGGCCAAGTGCCAAAAGCGCTTTGAGCATGCTATAAGCATGAAAGTAGCGCTATATAAAAGCTATAATAAATATATAGGCCTATCTGATATAAACTTTTCATATGTAAATTATGAGTGAGTTTGGTGTGAATGTACATTTTTTTTTAGTTATATTTTGTTTGGTGTATGTTATTGCACAAATTTCCTTACGGGCAATAAAGATTATTAATATTGTTAAAAGAGAAGTGGGATTATGACTAATATTATTGTAGATATTTTCATTTTTCGTTTCTATAACAATAATTAATGTTTACATACACATTAGGCATGTAGTTTTTTTTTTTTAAATACCGGGTACCCGGTCATTATGAATGCTCATAAGCTATATAAATTTCAACCAGAGATTACACTTCCATATTTATCAAAGCATCTCTGAGTAGAAAAATGAACTAGTCTATTGAACCTTAATTAAGCCACCGTTATAGAGCCAATAGCAATGATATTACCAATTTGAGTCCATCTAAGTTTGAAGTTGAAACATACCGGAATTTAGTTTGCTAAGCAATCAATAATTTTACAAACTTTACAAAATCAAGTGCAGACATTTTTACGAAGCATAACCGCCCCAGACTCCAAACATTCATTAATGTCAACATTAATCTTGCACATAATATAGAGTGAAAACTACTAATATTTCACTTAATTTGCTGCACTTACTGCATTGTACTAAACACATTACTTAGATATGCTGTATACAAATAAATTCATTCCTAAGTTTAACAAAATTGCTTAAGGTAGAATTTACAATAAAAACATACAGAAAAGGGAATTTAAAAACATTTACAATTTGAATTATATTTCTTTTATTTCACTTTTGTTGACCGACACATTAATGAAACTCTTAGAGTTCAATGACTGAAGTATTCTATAATGTATCAGTGTAGTGAGACATCTTGAGAAACAAACCTCACCATTTACAACATCTCATGTGCCTATAGGGGCAAATCTGTTACACATTATGCATTGAAAAAGATTTAGAGAATCTGGTTCCAATGTACAGTACCAGAAAATGTACTTATCAGTTTGCAATGATTCAAAGAATATACATATACTTTAACATGATGTGGTCTTTTTCAACATTACAGTTTTAAAAAAAAAAGAATAACTAAGTCAGTTTTAATACAAATATTAAGCTATCAAAAAGAATAACTAAGTCAGTTTTAATACAAATATTAAGCTATCAAAAAGAATAACTAAGTCAGTTTTAATACAAATATTAAACTATCAGTTATATGCGGAAAATTTATCAGCTCCAGCTTCAACCATGATGACCTTAACCTTTCCACGAAAATGATCTTCTCGTACAATTTACTAGGACATAGAAAACATCAAATGAACTACACAGAAACATGATTGCGACAGACAAGATTTCACAACCTGGTTTACATTACTAGCAACCCATAGAAATATATTGAATATAACTACTCTAAACACAATAAACGTTGTCAAACTGAAGTCTGTCTATGATACTAGGCTAGGTACACTTATAAAAGTTAAATTGAGTTATGTAGCAGACCATTAAGGGTCTATGTTTAATCAAAGGGTAATTTTAATAACTACCAGGTACTTTCAACTACAGTCTAAATGATATACTGTGAAAAGATTTTTCAAAAATGAGGAGTTTAAAAAATAAAAAAAAAAGGAAGTTTTTTCTTTGTTAAACATTATTGCTGAAGTTATTTTTCTTCCATGTCAACAAAAGACCTAATCATCTACCATTTTAAAATAGCCTTTCAATTGTGCTCTCCTATTGTATTTCAATACAATAGTCACACTAGTCCATGGACTGTATTACCCTGCTGTCCAGTTGAAGGTTTGGGCTAGGATGTAGAATCTTCATTTCAAAAGTAAAGTCCTAAACAAAATGAATTATGCTAACCTAAAACAACAGCCAAGGGCCATTACTCTGTATTTTAATGTAAAAAAGAAAACACAGACCAGAATACACTAGTAAGCTACATTGCCACTAGTTGTAGCTTGTGACTATTGGAACAGGTAAGCCCAGAGAAATTAAAAATTAAAAAAAAATTAACTCAAATTTCTTGTATGTTCATTTCAAAGAATAATAATTTTTTGTTCATCATCTGTACATTAATTTTATATTTTTTGTTTTCACTTATCAAATATAAAATAGGGTACTGGTATGTAATAGATTATAAACTTGTTGCTTTCAGTAACACAGAATAGACTATAAATTACATACAATTTTCCTACAACTTTATTTATTAAATATGTAGTTCAAATTTGCGCACAGTATATCTATAGTTTTCCTTTTGACAAATAACAACATTTTTATTTTGTTTAATTAAATCAACTGTTTTCTTACACATGTTATGATACAAAAAAAATAGTTCGTAAAAAATTGTGTAATAAAATGTGCAATTACTAAGTGGTTACAAGTATGTTGAAACAGAACAGATTTCTAATTATATACCATACATCATTCTTCTATTCAGTAAGACATTGTATACCAGTACACTACAATACTAGTCCAATAACAAAATGTAAAGAATTTTTAAGTTTTAGGGCTGAACATAACTTTAAAGGCTGGAAAATTTTACAATCATAAAATAAAAGTTTGCTTCACATGTGAAAAGAAATACTAGGAATCAATCTGTGCTTAAGTTAATTCTATTTATAGATCTTGTTGCTTTTGAAACTATTTTGGAAGTCTACATATATTTGACACAAATAAATATTTACAAAACTAGTTGCTGAAAATAGTATAATATAGAAAATATTTATTTATGAAGAAATTTTAATAGGCTTAGAATTGCAGTGGAAACAAACTGCCCCTCAATGCCACTAATGTTCAAAATCACAGTCAAATACACCTGGGTAATTTTTCCTCAAATTATTTATCGTTTTCATGTTGAGAGTCCTTTTTGTGAGCTAGATTGTCTTTCAAGATGGTGTAACCTATGCCAATAAACATTGAGCCCACTGCAATACTTTGCGCAAAAACTCTGAACCTCATAATGTACATGGAAGCAGACATGTTTTTTGGCCTATTTTTGAAGTTTCTAATTCCGTAGGCTACAGCAACAAAAAATCCAGTCATACCTGTAGATAGAACACAAATGTTATTATGCACAAATCAACCTGAAGCAAGAGCTAAAATTTAAACTTTTATAACAGTAAAATTTTTTTTTATCAGAATCTCTATCTTATTTTTTTTTAATTACTCTGAAATATTAGGATTTTTGTATTTAACAAATATAAAAGCATTAGTTTACATATAATAAGACGAATCATTTGTCCATTTTTAAATCAACAATAGAAAGAAAACTATATGGAGAGCTCCCTGATTTGGAAACCACTGCGCAGTTCATCTCATGTATTGGTCTAGTCATATGAACACTCAAACATAACAATGAGAACGATGAAGAAGAAGAAGAAGAAATCAACAATGAACTTAGTAAAGTTTGTAGAAAAAGAAATTAAAAATAACTTCTGTAGAAAAAAATCATTATGCTTAAATGCATACTATCACTTTAAACCATAAATGTATGGAGTGACTAATGAAATGTTATCAACTTGAAGTATGTTTACTATTAAAACAAGAAATCAAACACTGGATATTAAAAATTAGCCAGCGTCAATAAAGCTTGGATATAAAAAAAAACATATCAAAAACATCCTAGAATATAAACATCATTTTTTTTATTCTAATCAATTTTAGTACATTTACATTTCAACCATATCTGTAATGCTCTATGTACATAAAAAAAAGCCTAATAAATTTAAAAATTAGTTGCAATTGAGAAAGTTTTGCAAACAAGAACTAATCACAATAGCTACAGGAAACAATTTTGACTAAGTTTGATCAATATTGAATTTTGAAAAAACTTCTGTGGAGGGAGCTTGCTGCTTTATAGATCAAATGAAGCGGGAGAACATAAGTGTAAATATAAGTGAATTAATAGCTGTCACATCTCTTATTTTAATTTTGTTCTTATTAACATTGTTACAAACCTAAGGGAACCATTGGATTTTCTTTGATCTTTCTGAAAGTTTTGTTTCCTGTAGATTCATCAACCTGTGATTTGGTAACGGCAGACATTTCGAAAATTTAAGCTCTTCTGAAAAAAAAAAAAAAAAATCTCAAAAGAACAGTCATATAATAATGATATTACTCATGATAACAAGGAAATGACTAATAATGAGTCCAGTATTTCATCTGACTCAGTTGCGACCTGACACATCTTATGCAGATAAAGTAGTCCACCAGGTGTCTATTTAAAATTTTCATCTTCCTTAATTTACTTTGGGTCTTTCATTGCTTTCTTCTTAGCCAGTGAGGGGGAAAAAAGCATCTGAATTGATCCCTATAGTACTTTTGAGGGCACCTTTAAGCTTGCCAAAAACATATAGCCTTAAGCAGGGGTTTAGGTGCCTGACTATTACTAGATTGTTTAGTAGTTGTGATCAATATATAAATTGATTATATATATATATACATAAATATACATTGTCAAGATCTAAATTATAGAGATCTAGAAGAATTTAGAATCTACTACTTTAGTCTAGAGATTTAATATCTTAGACCTAGCTCTCTAAACTCTAGATTCTCTAGATCTATTATAATCAATCATCTGAGTGTTTCTCCAGTACTGGTATCAAAAAGTGTCTGCTTTCAATGTAGAGGAATGAAGTGACCCAATTTGTTTTAAAATAAAATCTGAACTATGATTAGAAATACATTAAGGAACATAGCTATGTAGTATTTTTATTGTTCATTAGAATGATTAGAGCAGGGGTTCTCAACCTGTGGGTTGCGACCCCCTTGGGATTGAATGACGATTTGCCAGGGGTCACCAAAGACCATTGAAAATATGGATTCATGTGAATCTTGTGCTTTGTCATGCTTTTTAAAAAAAATAGTCACATAAGTATGCAACATAAAAAATAGAATAGTAAATAGTGAACTGTTTTATAACATTGTGAAAAGCACAGTTACTAAGGCTTAAGATTTTTACGTCAGGGGTCGCTGCATAATGGAGAATCGTTAAAAGGTGTTGCTGACCTAAAAAGGTTGAGAACCGCTGGATTAGAGGAAGAAGTTGAAGAAGAGGAATCTGCTTTCCGTTTTTTTTTATGTTATACCTTCACCAAATTACAAATAATTTCCCCCCCCCCCCCTAGATTCTAGGTCTAGTTCCCAAATTTCAGTGTTCAGATATAGATTATCTATTAGATCTAAGAATCTATGATAGATCTAGATCTACTATGATCATCTAGATTTAGATCTATATATTATAATTCTAGATGATATATAGATCTATATCTATTTTTTTTTTTTACTTTGGTAACTCTAGAATAAAAATAGAATGACACTAGAATAGATCTAAGAGATTCTAAGTATATAGAACTAGTTGATTCTAGTATTATAGATCTACTATAGTGTGACCCTACCTAAAGTATAGAGAGTCTAGAAAATAGTTTCAGAGATTTTTCTTTCATTACTATTTGTATATATAGATATAGACTATAGATCTAGAACTAGCGTTACAGACAGTCTCAGTAGAGAGTAGATCTAGATCTATCATTCTATCTCATTAAATTAATGATTATCTGAATGAATTATACTTAGTAGTCTAGATTTCTCTAGCTAGATATATGGTAATTTTCATCTTGTGAACAAGTTAAGTGCTGTCGCCGCAATTTTCACATTTGAATTTTTATAGCTCCGTAATGGTTAGCCCTAGAAAAAAACTGGAAACATCTATAAACTCTGCATCCATTTGTCAATAAAATTACTTAAATAGATATAATGTTTTGTTAAGCTACGCATAGTTACAATAAAATATGATGTTGAAGAGGATCAGGTCAATGATGTCCAGTGCTAACATTAATGAACACCATTCCTTGCTCTGTACACTAACGAACAATATCTGTACACTAACAAACACTTCACATTATTGTATTTAATAATATTATCTTCAATTTTCTTTTATTTAAATATCAATTTCTTATTAAAAAAACTTAAGACCGAGAGATTAGTGTTACTTTTCCCACTCTTATTGCTCCCTTCTCTGCTAAATTCTCAACTTCATAAAGGGCCATATAATGAGGCCTACCAAGTTAACCCAGAAAAATAAAACAGCAACTGCATGATACAGTGTGTCTAGCCCGCTCACTCCACTCTGTGATTGTGACCTAATTTGGCACTGTGTTGATACCATGCTTGGTACATACCTAGGCTGGTCGATCAATAATTAGGGTGCCAAGGAAAGACAGAATAAAAGAGAGGGATAGCAGGATTGTGCAACTCATAAAAACATTTTTTTTCATATATATTATGTCCAACTCCGCCCCTCATTAGCACTATGTTTAGCAATATTTCCTTTCTTTTTACCCATTCACATCACACATGGTTTAACAATCTAAGACAAAAACTAAATTAAGTTACAAGAAAATATTATATAAAATAAATCAAAGAAATTTTTATTTTCCGGCCCAGAGTTACATCTCTTTGATATGCATTTTCAACATTAAAATAGCGTTTGTTAGTGTCATTGATAGTGATAAAAACTCACTCTCAGATAGACAACATGCTATACCACTTTTAAGAAGAACATTAAGACCTACTTGTTTGAAACTTTTTTAGATTAGTTTTTGATATCTGTTGTCGTGTCTGTGATGTTATTACAGCGCCTTGAGCCTACATTTTGTTTGTTAACAGCGCTTTATAAATAAAATTATTATTATTATAAAGAGCATTCGTTAATGTCATTGATAGTGACAAACGAATATTATGGAACAACCCATATTTACACAAAGGCTACGACATGTGTGTATTTTTGGGTCTATTTAGAAGCATTTTAGATAGGTCATGTTTAGATGATTCTTGAATTTTCAAAAAAAAAACTTCTTAACCCCAGACCTACCCTCCTTCTGTCCTGGACAAAAAAAAAATGGCATGTCCTACCAGTGCTCTTTAAACCCATGTAAAATTATTTTTTTTTTAGAGTAAAGGAAACCAAATGTGTCTGAACTATAAAGAAATGGAGCATGATCAAAACAATAGGCTAGTTTAGTCATAGCTTTCAAAATAAAAGCTCTTTTAACAAATTATATAATGGGGTGTTTGCTAATATCAGAAAATAAGGGGTGTTCAAAAGACGAAAATTACTATAGATTGAGTCCAGATTGACTAGAACTAGATCTATAATCTCTTGGTAACTTACTGGCCAAAGCCAAAGAAAAAGATGACCTTAACATCATCTGCCCTATAGATTGCAAGGTCTGAATGGGGAAACTATATATATCTAACTTGCGAGTAAATTATAATAGATGAGTCGGGATTGACTAGAACTGTCAAAACCTCTACACAAAAATTCACCAGCGACTCTTCTATTTCAGAAAGCTAAGAAAATTTAACATCAACACAACAATTATTAAACTTTTTTTATACAGCAATCATCAGCAAACCGTCATTAACTTTGCCATCACCTGCTAGTATGGTAATACTTCACTGGCACAATGACTTAGGACTATAAATAGACTAATTAAAAAAGCATCGTATATCACTCGAATACAGCTACTATCACTTGAAGAGCTTTTTCATGAAAGATGCCTTTCCAAAACACTCTTGATTGTTAAGGACAACCTGCACACATTAAACCACTGTTACATAAAATCTGAACAAAGTAGTCGTCTCCTTTCCATTAGGACTAAAACAGAAAGATTTAAAAACTCCTTTATCCCACTTTCGGTCAGAGCTGTCGACATCGAGAAGTACATAGAAGTCAAATTCATAAAGCGCTGGTTGTGTATGTGTTTTGTGTGTGAATGTTGTTCAAATTTTTCATCTATACTGTTATTGTACAGTAGTTACACTGGACTGATGTTGTCAATCGTTATCAAACTGAATTTCCATTTGATTGGATCAATAAAATTACCTTATATATCTCTTATATCTTATCTAGATCTATTCTAGATAATAAGTTAGTTATAGACTATAGAGATCTATACTACTAGATCTAGATTCTATCTTAGTCTTATCATGAATATAGATCTAGAATTAATTCTAGATCTAGAGTAGACATATCTATTCTGTGTAGACTAGAATAGATCTAGATCTAGTCTAAGACTAACTTGACTAAGACTAAGACTGTATTTTTTATTATACTAGTACTAGGCCTACCTACTACTAAGTACTACTACTAGTACTAGTACTATTACTGTACTCCTGTAGACACTGTAGTGTAGTGACTGACTGTAGTAGCTAGTAGATCTACTCTAGATCTATCATCTAGTATGATCTAGTAGTTCTGTGAGTTACTGTAGTCACAGTGTAGTGTAGTACTGTCAGGTAAGAGTAAGAGTTACTAAGAGTAAGACGAGATTGAAGAGTGTCACAAGAGTAAGACTAAGACTCACTAAACTAAAGTCTGTCTCTAAAGACTAAAATGAATAATAATAAGTCTCTTAATTGAATAAGTTAAGTCATTATGATTATAACTAGATCTAATTCTAGTCTATAAGTAGTATAAGAGTAACTTATACTTATAGACTATAAGATAATAAGTCTCTAGATCTAGATTATCATATGTTATGATATGATGATTATGATATAGTGAATATAGTGATATAATAGTATATATAATATAATATATATAATAGATATAATAGATATAATAGTATATTCTAAGTATAGTATATATTTATAATATATATAGTATATAGTTAATATAGTCATAGATTCTACTCAGGCTCAGACTACTTTCAAAACTTTCCAATAGATCTTATTGAGATCCAGAAAGCAATTTAGAGAATATACCCGGTATATAAATAACAAATCTACTACCTAGATCTATCTATATTTCTAGTCTAGAACTCAAGATCTCCTGTCTTGTTGTCTTTTATCAATGAATGAGCAAGTGAAGGACGTGAAATTAATAATCATAAACATAGAATCTAGAAATATAGGTCTGTGATATTAAACAAGATTTCGTCAGATTTTCCGGTGTGACTTTCAATGTTTTGCCAGATTTTTATAGATCAATTTTGTTTTAATGTAAGCCTAATTAAGTTTAATAAGGCCAATTCATCTCGAGACGTTTATATATTAAAAAAAAAAACATTTAAGGATCAAGTGTCAAAGTTGATATGGACAGTCACATAAAATTTCATTTATTGTTCTCTTTTGAAGGAACGTCTGTAATTTATAAGAGTGTCATAGCTGAAATGGACATGAAATCAAATTTAATTTGTTGTTCTCTTTTGAATCGTGTACTTTAGATTGCAATCACACGTACTGACTCGTGATACCAACCTAACACCCACTGGTTAATTGATTTGTTTCTTAGAGTATAATAATGCATCTATAATTTTTTTTTGAAAATTTAAAGATGTCTTAATACAGTGGGCGTAGCCGGGATTTTTTTTTCAGGAATGGGAGGAGAACAATTTTGTATGTCAGCTATGACATATGACGGAAACTTATGCATTATCTCAGTCAGTTAGCCTTATCGAATATTACCGTGTCGTAAAGTACCATAACGAAAATCTAATTAAGAATATTGAACGATAAAATAAAAATCGATTTACTGAATGGACCCTAACCTGAATTTATCTAATAGAAACATATTAAAAACAACAATAAGACCACAGATAGATAGTTATTTGAAAAATAACAAAAAAAATATAAATGCCAAATAGACACATTATGTTTATTTTTATAATCACAGACCTATATATTATATCTACTGCAATGTTTATAATTGTTAGAAAATACGTGACGCTGTAACAAGTGACCTTGACAATTAATACAAAACATGTTAAATAGTTAGAGTCTAGTAGCGGTGTCGTTAAGATGTCTAAAAAAACAACAACACCAGCACTAAAAAAAATGCGCCTTGCAGCATTGCCAACAATGTAAAAGCTATTTGCATGAAATCAATTTTGAAATCAGTGACGTAGCAAGGTAATCGTAGGGTTCAAGAATACAATGGTGCCCCCCCCTCCCTTTTTTTTTACATGGATAATAATAAACAAATCGAGTCTTCGTTGAATTATTTAACTTTGTTTTTTTGTTTGTTCTTTAATAATGAATCAATCTTTATGATGTGTTTGTAATAATGGTTAGGGCCGATATAATAGGTGTTTTTTTTTTTTTTTGTGTTGTCTGTTCCGAAGAAGATGTTTTGTTTGTAAAATGTTTTATATGTTTCGGATGTTCGTTCAGAGTTGAAGATAATTTACTTCCTAGTCCAAACCTCCCGCAGAACGACGGGGGGATGGGAGCGGGCAGGGTTTGAACCCGGTAACATTGATAAATCCAAACGGCAGTCCAGCGGGCAAACCGCACGACCTGGCAGCCACTTTACGCTCCATCATGGGCATAAAGTAGTAAGACGAATTATAGGCTAAATTAATTGTCTGCATCACTTGAAATTTGTCAAGCAGTGATGTTTAGCTTTGGAAATCAACCAGTTCAAGTTGCAGCTCTGTCTGGGCACTTTACACATTGGCCGCAGATTATGGATTTTTGAAACAACGAACATTGTTCAATCTGAACACGATCATCATCACATGGTCCAGACTAAATACCTTGCCACATAGATTTTGTTGGTGAATAGTTCAATGAAGCCACAGATGCTCGGTTCCATTTGACTCCATAACTTTTCTAACAACAGTTGCTGTCAAACACACTTGTGGCACCATTAAAAGTCACTCCCACTAATTACTCCCAAGAAAGAGAAAGATCCCCTCCCCCTTTGTTGCTCAAAACTTATTTGACAGGACTTCGCCAGTGAATGTCCCATGCATGCTCATCATAGCTACTAACTTCTCTGATTTCAAAACTGCTGTTTGCACCACGAATAAGCACCAAGATTTTTGGGTGTTATCATATATGTTGGTAAACTCGTCAGCGGTAATAGAAAACAATTCGAAATCTGGTTTGTCTGTTAGTTTTCAATGGAGATTTTTACCCTCATCTTTCACTTGCCTTGTAATTGTCATGAGAAAGGCTTCAAAAGCACTTAAATTTTCTTTTCAGGAATCCTTTCTTCCATCATTGCTAACATTCACTTTTTTATGCATTCGCTGTCGGAAAATGGCTTCATGTCTCTACTTACAATGTGAACAACTCTGTAGCTAGCCTTACAGCCGACTTTTTTTTTTTTGGTAAATATTCTCATAAGTCCTCCACCCTAGCTGGATTATACAATCGCGTCTCAAACCAAGAACGCCGCCTGTATTTATGCGTTTAATTTCATAAAGACGTCTAATGTTATGTTCTTTAAAAAACACACACACCAGATACAGGGTATGTTTGATAATTATTAGTGCTAATCTACTTACCCTAATGTGCCGGATGTATCACATCGCTGACCAGGTATGGCCTGAGGGCCGTATTTTGGGACACACTGGTATAGAGGAGCTAGAGGCTAAGCGATCGGGAAGGGCAGCCTTAGGAACTCTCCGTGACTTACCCTACCTCTGATGTTATCATGTTAGCAATACTAGCAAAGCTCTAAAGCATACAAATAGTAGGCCTACGTCACACGTAGATCTAGTTTGGCTGACAACAGCGGTCGTAATCATTGAATAGCAGACGTCTAAGTATATAAGCTGTCGATGTGGGTTAAAATTAAAAGGTGAAATTAACAGAACTATCCCTAAGCCGGCCTAAGCCTAATACTACCCACTGGACTAGATCTAGGTGAATTTAGTACCAACCAAATTATATTTTAACCCTATATCGCGATATGCTGCTAATTTGCTACAAAGTCAATGAAGTCGAATTATTTATTATTATATTTTTTATTTAAATAAAATTGATTTCCGATACTTTAAAGTTTAAAGCGAAATTAATTTTTAACTTAAGCTTTAGCTTCCTCTTCTCTCTTGTTTTTGTTTGTAGATCTAGCGCAGGCATGTCAAACTCATAGACGACAGGTGTTTGGGCCGCATAAAATGTCGTCTGCGAAGCGCAAGTTAGTAAATCTTCTTCCTCCAATGCTTACAATACCTTCATAGCCCTCGAGAACATCTTCCATTATCCTTACAAGGAAGATATTATATAAGATAAGATATTGAAAAGTGTCGGTGAAAGTACTAAGTAGGTACTAACTTACTAAGCCTACTATTTACTACTAATGCGTGTACTAACTTTGTAAAAACTAAGTTACTAAGGGCACTAAGGCAGCCTTGCCTTGCCTTGTGACTTGTCTTACTCCAACTCAACTGTCACTAACTAACTCAGTAACTGGTTTCAAACCAGGTTATAATGTGAATGTCAGAATGTGCCAATGTCTGGCAATGTTATTGTTAACCTTTTTGTTGAAGTACACACTTTACACAGCACTGTTGGCATCCTTGCAGTCATTGTAGAGGTTCTGGATAACTTTTTAATTAATTATGTTTTATTTATGTTGTACTTTTCCTTTGTCGCCCAGAGTGCCCCATGCCATACTCGATCGAAAGCTTTCTTGAAATCATTATAAAGACATGGAAAAGATTCTCTTGGTGTTGGGGGTATTTTTCACAGAGTATTCTGAGGTTTAGTATTTGTCAAGTTCTGTTGTGCTGTGACCTTGTCTAAAATCCGCTTTTTCTTCTGATATGATTTTGTCTGCTATTGATTTTAGTCGATTTAATATAATTTTTAACAGTACTTTGCTGGGATGGCTTGTGAGGCTGAAGGTGTGGTAGTTTTACTCTATTTAAAAATCTATTGTATGTGTTGTTATTATGATTCTACAAATATGTTTTATTGTTTGCTATGCACAGATTTACTAAATGCAATGTTTGGACGACTTGCAGCCAGACTTTAATTACAAGAGAAAGATGTTTCTTTGCTGGCTAAACATAGATGATAGATGGGTATGTTTATAGTTTATCTGTCTTTCATTATGTCCATCTAAAAAAGATTTGTTTTTTAAATAAAAAAGTTTGCCTAATATAGCAATGTATGTATAGAAACCAAATTACTTTGTATTCTAGTATAAAGACTAGATTTCATATCACTATGCTCCAACAAAAGTGTATCACTTACTCCTATGGCTAAAGTCAAAAGTAAATGCTACAGATCTAGATTATATATCTTACCATATAATCTTGGATTTATAGGTAAATCTACTCAGGCTACATTTAGTAGATCTACTGATCTAAATAGTAATTTAAAAAAACAACAATAAAGTAACATGTAGGTCAAATACAAGTTTTATGTTAGTAATCTAATCAAGATTAGAAGGTTTCTTCATGGTCTAGATCTAAGACTTAAAACTGTATGTAGAATCTAGAGCTAGATCTAATAATTAATACAAGTCTAGATTATAAACATGCATCTAGATCATGATAGTATTATAAATAGTCTATAATTGGTCTAGATCTAGTCTAGAGCTTGAGTAAATATAAATAGATTCTACATAATAGTAGGCCTATACTCTAAACATACATACTAGATCTACACACATAGTATGTGACATAGTACTCGACTCTCAAGCTCTAGCTAGATTGACTAGAATCTTTCAATCTAGATTAGATTTAGATTTAACTTTTTAGAAATGATTTCCACAGGGAATGGGCAGGGTTTGAACCCGGAACCATCGGTAAATCTGACCAGTCCATCGCGCAAAATGCATGACCAGGCAGACATCTTGATTTGAATTAATAATTAAGATACTTAATGCATCATAAATTATTATTTAAAAACAAAAAAATAAACTAGTTCTTGACATCCATTGTTTTTCAAAGTTACATAGAACAGGTATTGATCTAGAAATAAAATGGTTTATTTGAATAAACAAGTCTATAAGGCAGATGATGTAAAGGTCACCTGTTTCTGTGGACCACGGTTAACGAGGATGTCTTGGCCAGCACAATGACCAACCACCTTACTTTTTCCTAACTAATGTCAAATACCAATTAAACCTGGTTGGACTCAGAGGTATCCCAAAATTATACCAGTCTTCAACGAGATTCGAACCTGGGACTCCAGGTTCCACTAAGGGCCTCTTTTGAATGAATAGATCTACAATTTTCATACTAATAGATAAGATAATAATAATTAATATAAAAACAACACTTCAATTCATTTCTTTTATTTCCACAAATAAATGAATGCATTATATGATTTGAATAAATATATCTACATATTAAATTATATAAATATTTCTCATTGGAAAGCTTGGATATAAAACAGGTACAAAAAAATGCACTGTCTCACATTTACATATATATATATATATAATTTAATTTAACTACTATATTTATGAATGTACACAATTTTATTTTTTTTAACACACATTATTTCAAATATTCTAGGTAAACCTGCCTATAGATGTATTAGCTGATATGTTCAAAATTCATCCCACAACTGCATCTAAGATATTCATAAAAGTTTTGGATGTTATGTATGTCAACATGTCCGATTTGATTTTCTGGCCCAATAAGGAGAGTCTTATTCATACTTATGGCAGGAAGGTGAGAGTAATAAATGACTGTTTTAAAATTTTCATTGAGAGACCTAGCAGCGTTAAAGCACAGGCACAAACCTATTCTTCCTATTAGCACAACACAGTAAAATATGTGATTGGAACAACACCTCAAGGTTTTGTCTCATTACTTTCAATAAATGAATTAAAAATATTTAGACTAAGCTTTATAGTTTCTTTGGATTTAATAGCCTTTACATTTTTATTTTTAGAAGTGATGTTGTTCACAAGAGAATCAAATTTAACTTTTTGTTTTTTAATGAGGTGATGTCAATCTCAGAAACCTTAGTTGGCAAAACTTTTTTAAGCTCTGATGGATTTATCCAGTAAGGTGACAAGCCTGTAACTGTCTTACTCTCTTTTATCTTATCTTATATAATACAGACGTTACTTCAAAAAAGAAGATGATTACGTCCTACGCGTCAAGCATTTAGTCATGCATATTAACCAATGACTTAAATTCTGCCAAGTCACTGGTTTTCCTGGCTAGCTCAGGCAACCCATTCCATGCTCTAATAGCACTAGGGAAGAAGGAGTATTTGTACAAATTTGTCCTAGCATATGGGACGAGGAATGTGTCTTTATCTTTATATCTTTCCGAGTATTTTATTATTTTTTTTTTGTATTTGAAGATCATAGAAGTGAAAATTGTTCTTTAGTCAAGTTTTAGTTAAGTAAAAATTATCAATTTAGGTCAATGATTAATATGCATGATGCATGGCTGAATAATCTTCTTTTTTGAAGTAACCTCTGTATTATATAAGATAAGAAGATAAGAGAGTATACTGCTGCTGCATACCTGCTACATCATACACACATTTCTAAGTGCACACTGCTTTTGAATTTTGTTTCCCTTTTTCAAATTTGGATGCTGGCAGATTAATGAAGCTCATTTTTTTAAATAATACTTTTTTATTATCCTGAAGGAAATTTGTTATAAAAAATAGTGCCTGACACATAAATTATTACAATGCTTAAAATGAAATCTAAATTTATTCAATGGTGTTCCTCTATATTCTAGTACATCTAAAAATGGCTGTGAAAATTTTAGGACATCCTCCTACTTGTCTAGCATCTCTTGAAACTAGGGGCTCAAGGAAATTATAATAAGAATTACAATATTAGAGCAAAGGCTCATTTTAGCTCTTATTATTAAAAAGTAAGCTCCCCTTTCATGCGCCCATAGTGCAATTGATATAAAGGTCATCTGTTTCTGTGGCCTATGGTTAGCTAAAGTCATGTTACCAGCACAACTAGTTTTCCTCTACTCGTGTCAGGTTCTCATTAGAGCTGGCTGGACTAAGATCCTGAACGTAAAAATTCCAGTCTTCTAGGATTCGAACCTGGGACCTGGGTTCATAAGCCAAGTGCTTTACCACTCCCCACTGTGCCTCTCATATTATTAGTTAGGCTGTAAACATTCTTTCATTGGAACTGAAAACTTGGTGACTCAAAGATATAACTATACTTGTTTACTTGTTTAATTAGTTAATTAAAGTGTTTCAATTTCACTTTTTTTATTATATGCTGTAGATTATTCATTATTGAGTAGGTCTATTTATGAAAAAAATCCACTAGATTCAACCATTGAAGTTGGAGATGTACACAATTCAGCGTAATATTACATGACACTATTATCTACTATATAAAATCAAATTACTTGCACCTTGTTAGTAACAGAAGTAGGCCACCAATTTCCTTTATATTGCACGAAAGGCTAAGGATTCTTGGCCGAGGCGCAATATTTTAATCAAGATGATATGAAGGATTTGAACACAGGTCATTATTATAATAATGGATGTTTTCTTGCAAAGCAAAATAATTTCATGTTGTATAGACATACTCAAAAGAAATAATATTTTTCTGCAAATCACCTTGTAATTTAAAATTCAATTTAATAATTTGAAAGGTTACTTCTATTTAATTTTGACACAAACTTGTTGTTCCTATTGTATACATCAGGGGTGGGCAACCTTTTTGTATTGAGGGCTGCATTAAGAAAAATTTGCGAATGGGGAGATATGGGAATATATTCATGTATTTACAACTTTGAAAAATACGCTTGCTAACTGTGTCTTTTGATTCTTATTTATACCATATTATAATTCACTTTTCTTTTTTTCACGCTCCCATTTACAGCAAGAGTTAGCTATTTCTGAAATCAATTTTACTATTTTTACAAGATGATATATTAAAATTTGCTAGATGATATTAAATTTACTAGATTTTACACGAATTGAATTATTTCCAAATGTACTAAAGACTATTTTATTTGCTGACCAAAATTTTTTTATTCAGCCTTTTAGAGACCACTGGGACATTGTTCTTGGCTGCCTTTGGTATGGGGAACTCTGAGGAACCAGCTATTAAAGAAGAAACAAATAACTGTCTAGATGATAGTGACTCAGAGATAACAGATAGTGTGCTGCTGGAAGTAATTGAGGTGGTTGGCTACATTTTGTATGGAGTATACATTCTTGATGCTGTCGTGGTCCTGATCAATATGCTGTGATGAATTTGAAGACATTTAGGTTTGTTTCATGTTATGTGAATCATTAAGTTAAAAGTGTTTATATATCATGTTTCTATTCAAATACTCTTTACTTATCAATGCTTGTGAGAGGACCTTTTGTTTGTTTGTTTTACATGTTAATTCATATTTGATGATCATTACATCCTAGTCCAAACCTCCTGCAGGATGGCAGGGGCAGGGTTTGAACATATCAGTATAATAGTATAGAGTGCATGATGCATTAATAGATAATCCTCCAAAGTTGTGGGGTGAAAGTCTCTGCTGATTAAACATAACATCTTCTATCTAGTTCCTTTGGAATTGTTCAGTGCATTTGTGAAGGAAAAATGAAGCCAATTCTTTTAATGCTTGTTTATTTTCATTTCAAATTAAATAGCTAAAAAAATTTTTTTGACAAAAAAAAGATGCCTCTGAACCTCCTCGCTGTTATCAGCAGTAGACATCTTGGCTAGCTTGGACATGTTCATAGAATGCCACAAGGTTGACTTCAAGACATTTTGTATGGTGGTCTATTATCTCATCATTTCTATACTACTTCTAGCTATCTCATCATCTCTACACTACTTCTAGCTATCTCATCATCACAGCACTACTTCTCAACATCTCTACACTACTTCAATCTCAACATCTTCTGTCAGTACTTCTGTCTACACATCTGAGCACTACTTTTAACTATTTTAATATCTCAGCACTATTTCTAACAATCTCAACATCTCAGCACTACTTCTCATTATCTCAGCACTACTTCTCATTATCTCAGCACTACTTCTCAACATCTTTACACTACTTCTATCTCAACATTTCTACACTACTTCAATCTCAACATCTCAGCACTACTTCTAACTATCTCAACATCCCAGCTTGGATGAAGGAATGATTCCTTGACTACACTGATTTGTTACAAAGCAAATCAAAACTATGGCTTATGAAGCAAATAATAATAATGACAATGTCATTGCTATATCAGCATAGAAATTCAACACAGGCAAAACAAAGAATGTGATTCCAGAATTGATAGCTCATTCTTAGCTTTGTTCTCAGGCTGTTAGCCACTTATAATAAAAATAAATTATAAAACAAAATAATATTGTATTCAAGGACAGATTTTAAAACAGTATCCAACTGTTTGACATTTATCCAATGATTATGGAATATTTGCTGTTGGTACAGCAATGACAAACCGTAAACTACTTCAAAGAACTGACAAAGTTGAAGAAAATGCAGAGAAGTCAATCTGAATTAATCTATCATGGCAATAGTGTATGCCTTATTTTGGATGGAGCAAAGACCCATTCATCTGTTCACACCACAATCCAGGCAACATTTTCTTTCCATATGCTAGGCCAAATTCATACAAGTGCCCTTCTTCCTTAGTTTGAATATAGAATGGAATGGGTTGCCTGAATCAGCCAGGAGAACCAATGACTTAGCAGAGTTTAATTCACTAATTAACATGCATAACTAGATACCAGTAAGAGGCATTGTTAGGATGGACTAAAGAGCCATTCATTTTAGTTTTTCATCCAACACAAATGGGGACCCTAAAAAGAAGAACTAAAGATGGAATAACTGTGGATGTGCTAAGACCATTGCTCTGTATTGACCACACCCAATACATGGTTGTGATGTTGGCTCTTTCATCCTTTTCAAAAGAAAAAGATAGACTGGGTACTTTATTTTTATGAACAACTCTCTGACAAATAATGGAAACATATTTGGAGAATTGGTAAGCCATTGATTCCACTTTCACATGGACGAGCCAATTGTGGAAAGATGATTTTCTATTAAGAACTAGAGAATAGCAACTTGGCAGGGAGGACACTGGACACAGAGAATTGTCATAGACAGCTTTCAAGGATTCTCAAAGCTTAGTGACTTTATTATAAGACCAAAAAAAAGTTTTATCATGCTGGAAATGTTCATTGAAGATGTACTCTGTATTTTGATGAGCAGAGAAAGAAATGTGAACCAAAGTGGAGCAAAGAGAAACATCAGTAGATATGATGCAGGGATGCAACTGAATAATAGATTACTCGTCCTCAGTTTGGGAACCGTCAAGTCAAGAACATTTTAAGAAACTAGAATACACAAAATAGAACAGTGAGATTCACAACTAACAAATATTCACATTTGACAAGAGTTCTACCTTTAGTAAAATTATTAAATTTAGAAAGACTTCAGGATAGAAGACTTTAAAGTCAAGTATCTATTATACATAGAACAATAAACTATAATCTCCAAATACAAAAACAAAACTTTAAAAAATACTTAGAAAGACACAAAAATAAAGGAACATTCCTCATTCCATATGCTAGCACAAATTTATTCTTCTTCTTCCCTAGTGCTATAAGAGCATGGGATGGGTTGCCTGAGTCAGCCAGGAAAATCAGTGAATTGGCAGAGTTTAAGTCATTTATTAACTTACATGACTAGATTGACCTAGGGACACTTGTAAGACTTCTAGGATAAGAAGATAATGCAAAAAGATGGCAATAGACTGGGTGCTGTGAAAGCTCTTACTTTATTTCATCTGCCACTGAACAGTCTAAGAAAGAGTGAAGGAAGGAGAATCAAAATCAGTAAAAAGACAGAATTAAAAACATGGGTTTAATTGTTGAGTTAGATTGGTTTATATTTGTATCAAACTGCTTGTTATTATTTTGATTTTGTTGAATTTTCTGTTTTAACTTGATGATTTCTCACTTTGATATTGTCTGTAATATTCTTCACCTATCTCTTAGTTTGACATGATTTGTTGATTGTCTTTTAGGGTGTTATTCAGGAAGTCTAACTTGCATCTGGTCACAGCTATGTGATGGTCAGGAAAACCAGTGACTTGGCAGAATTTAAGTCATTGGTTAATATGCATGACTAAATGCATGACGCGTAGGACGTAATCATCTTTTTTGAAGTAACGTCTGTATTATATAAGATAAGATAAGATGGTTCTGAGGTCCAAGGTTTGAGTCCTCCTTAAGACTTATCTATGTATTACTACAGTTTCTTCACCTTCTTTTCCCTGGGTGCTGCTATTATGTTTGATGTCATGTTTATTTCATCAATAGTCAAAGTAAGAAGTATTTGGGCCTGATATTGATTAATTCCAAACCTACTATTACTTAGTCATAGTAAAAAGTATTTGGACTTAATAGTGTTTAGTTTTGTTTCACTTTCAAATGGAATAGTTACTTATGCAACTTCATTTGTTAAGATATGAAAGATTTGAAAAAAAAACATGTAGATCTTTTTTTTAATGCTTTTGATATAGTGCATAGTTCATGCTTAGAGCATACTTATTTCGCCATGGTCCAGTCTCCTTTTGTTGACTATTGGGGGAAGGGAACATATGGCAGGTTTCCATGCTGCCTTAGGACTTTCAGAAAACACAACTCTGCTCGAGTCAGGATTAAAAATCAAGCCCCCTTGTTAAGTGGCTAAGCTGTAGCCAAGCAGTGTAGGCCCGCCTCTCAGCCACACATCCCACAAATTTTGTGAATAAAAATGAGAAAATGGAACCTGCATCTGACAATTTTATCATAGAAACTCTTTTAGAAAATACTTTTTACTATGACTATGGGTGGCTGCCTGGATGTGCAGAATGCATGCTGGACTTTTGTTTTGACTTGTTGATGGTCCTGGATTCATACCTTGCCCTTCCCTATCGTCCTCTGAGATGTTTGGATGAGGAAATAAATTATCTTCAACTTTGAAGGAACAATTGAAACATGTAAAACATTTTACAAACTATCATCTCTATTTTAAAAATGGCCTCGTCCTTAAATAGGTCACTTGCTAACATTGGATACTAAAGAAGTTACAGTGTTACTACTGCAGCCTTGAGTTCAAATCACAGTATAGAATGCAATTTTTATTTAGGGCTTCAGGATGTTTCCAACCTTGAGTTATGGATACATAACTTCATTTTGGGATATTATCTTTCCTGAACAAAAAATCCTTATTCTATTAATTTTTTACTTTACTAAATGTACCCAATTCTTAGCAATACCTTAACGACACATATGACAGAATAAAGTGTTGAGGAGATGGAGTGTTGAGATGGAGCATTGAGGAGATGGAGCATTGAAGAGCTGGAGCATTGAGGAGTTGTAGTGTTGAGGAGATGGGAGTGTTGAGATGGAGTGTTGAGGAGATGGAGTATTGAGGAGTTGGAGTGTTGAGGAGATGGAGCATTGAGGAGATGGAGTGTTGAGGAGATGGAGCATTGAAAAGCTGGAGTGTTGAGGAGATGGAGTATTGAGGAGATGGAGTGTTGAGATGGAGTGTTGAGGAGATGGAGCATTGAAAAGCTGGAGCATTGAGGAGCTGGAGTGTTGAGGAGATGGAGTATTGAGGAGTTGGAGTGTTGAGGAGATGGATTGTTGAGGAGATGGAGTGTTGAGATGGAGTGTTGAGGAGATGGAGTGTTTTGGGAGATGGAGTGTTGAGGAGTTGGAGTGTTGAGGAGATGGAGCATTGAGGAGATGGAGTGTTGAGGAGATGGAGCATTGAAAAGCTGGAGCATTGAAGAGATGGAGTATTGAAGAGTTGGAGTATTGAGGAGTTGGAGTGTTGAGATGGAGAGTTGAGATGGAGTGTTGAGGAGCTGGAGTATTTAAGCAAACAGGAAACTTGTTCTATTCTAAAGTCACTAAAAGAAAGCCTTCACATTTATTTTGTTTAGTTTTGTAATTATTTTTTCTCTTTTGTTAAAAAAATTTGAACAGAATTTTTTAAATACTCATTTGGGAATCAACAGTGAAATTTATTAACCGGGATATAGGCTAATTGATTAATACTATTTGATATCTATCTTGTAATTTTGCTTTCCTCTGCTATGCTGTTTTTTTTATTTACACATTTTATCTCATATTGTTTGAGATCTATCTGTGATCTATATTATCTTGTTTAAGATCTATCTGATCTAATTTGTGATCTATCTTGTTTGAGATCTAAATGATCTAATTTGTGATCTATATTATCTTTTTATGAGATCATTATTTTCATATTTGAGATCTCTCTTAGCTTCTGCAAATAGAATTTCAAGAGATGATGATATTTATATTAAGCCCTTCTTGCATTTATTTCTTCCAGAATGTCCAAAAGATTAGTCAGCTAAGGAGCCTAAAATGTTGGCCTGTTTACAAATGTGAGATCTTCCTTGACTACACAAGTACCTTACAGAAGAAGGCTACTCACTTGTGTTTGGATATGTCAGCTGTTTTGGTAATATATCAAGTGTTGTTTTCATATCTCTAATGTTTGTAGGTTCTAAAGTTAGATAGTGTTGTTTTTTAATGCCACATTGCCTGTCAATTCTGTTTAGTTTTTATTTATTCTTTTTTTTTATACAGTCCCTGTGGCCCTTTTCAAGCATGACAGATACTATTCTAAGCAGCTTTTTTCACTGGAAATTATTCAATCACAGAAGCTGTGAGGGATATCTGAAATCCATTGCTTACTAGTCTAGAAAGACTTCCATCCATTGAGTGATAAAAGATTAAGCGTACACAACTTTTAGTAGTCACCACATAACACATTTTGATGCTCAAGACAATACTGTTCATGAATGGTTTATTTTTCTTTATGCTGAGAATGTCCAAGAAGGAAAAGGTCAAAGGTTAATTGGACAAACAAGTTAATAAACTTTGTCTTTGAATCTGAAATTGTAGAACTTGTAGAGAAAAAAAAACAACTAAGTAGGACGTAATCATCTTCTTTTTTGAAGTAACGTCTGTATTATATAAGATAAGATAAGATAAATGTACATTTTTCTTTTTTTTTTTTTTTTTGGAATAACAACTGATATTTAGTTTTATCCCTTTGTATTTTTCTACAGTAGATGCACTGTCATACTAAATAGAAATTTTAAAAAATTATAATAACTTCTAATCAAATTGTCTCCCTTTTAAAATCAAATATCTAAATGAATCATGCTACTTTGATTCTACACTATCTACAGAACTACCAATGTACATTAGTTTTGAACAAAAAGTTGCTAACTTTAAATAATTGATTAACACATTTTGATATTTATGTATACCTTGTAATAAAAGTGGTATTCATTTTACAATTTCATTTTTTTTTATTGTAACTGGTCTGTGTTAATTTCTTTTTTTTTTCAAATTACTTTGTATTGCCTATATGGGGAAATGGTATTTCTGGTGTTTCTTTGCTCAGCAAAAACAAATCAGGATTTGAACTCAAGCCCCCTTGACAGTGGTTTATGCCAGATATCCAGCATTTCATGCAGTTTGTATGCCAAATTTGATACAGTGCCCCAAAGAGGAAACCTTGCCTCATTAATGTTTGCTGCTCCAGACTTGCTTCTCTCTATCTCAACTGATCTAGGAAGCACTACAGCTTTGTTTCAGTCCACTGCATTGGCTAGAGAGGATTTCAGTCTCTCAGGCTGCAACTTAAATGAAGTCTGATGTGATTTTATTTATAAAAAGTTGTATGGATGTCTTTAAGCTACATAACTTATCCTAGTCCAATGTGTTGATTGACATAGTTACCAGGTACTGGTACTAAAAAAATTGCCGCTTTTATCCTCCCCTTCCAGCAACCCTTAGATCTAGTTTTTCTAAATTTCTAGTAGTTTAATAGTGCTTTTCCATATGTCATTAAAAAGTTATGTTAAAAGTTAACAGGTTTCTTTAGCTAATTGCTTTGTAACAATATTTGTTTTTGAGCAAATTTTTAGCAAATCTCAAACTTTGATCTGATTCTATGGCCTCCTTCAGTCACAAAGCTGATATGGATCATCTCATTTTCCAAACATTAGCTATGAATCATTTTCCTGACATTAGTTGTGGTTGCAATGATGTCACCCACACAGCTATATATTTGAAGGAATGGAATATGCCAATACAGTTTGGGATGAATGGCATCGTAGGCTCTGCCTGGGAGTAGCACTGTATGCTGCTAACTGAATGGTTGACTCCTGATTTTTCCTCAAAGGCTTTCCCATGTTGGTTTTAGTTGCAGACTTTGCCTTCTGTAGGGCAGATGATATAAAGGTCATCTATTTTAGCGTCCCATGGTCAGCACTATGACCAACTGTCTTTACCTTTCCCTAACAAATGCCAGGAACCCATTAGAACCAGGTGTACTCAAAGGTGCCTAATAGTCCTAAAATTAAAAATCCCAGTCTTCAAACCCTGGACCCATGTTTAGAAGCCAAGTATTTCACTGCTCAGTCACCTCACCTCCAAGTGAATTATTATAGAAGCTTTTCACTGTTTGCTCAACTTTCATTCTACAACTAAAGCAAGGTAATTATGTATTGTTAGGGACAGGGGTGGTCTCAATGCTGTCAGGAATGATTCAAGAGAATATTAGTATTATGTTAGCATGGCAGGGCCCAAGGTCATGTCTAGCCTGCACTAACAAGAAGTTACAGTTGCCAGAAGGTCAACTGGGTGGGTTGTATCTGTGACCAAAGAAATCAAGAAAGAGAAGAAATAACAAAATGATACTTTAATTCAAATGAGCAAAGCAGCAGTTACAAAACACTCAGATAAAAAAACAAAAAAATTAGGAAAAGATCTAGTACATAAACATTAGAAGTGGCCATCATTTTAAAACAAACTTTAAAAAAACAAACTGCCAATTATTTTGACAGTTGTTTCAATTAGAAAAATAATGTACCATAATATATAACTATATATATAAAGTAGCTTTACATATAGAAAAAAAAATACAAATTCTTAGCACTAGTCTACAAAAGTAGCAAAAATAAAAATACATAAAAATAGCTCTGGGAGCGTCAGTTCACAATTATAAAAAAAATGCTTGCATGACCTGTTAATAAAGTCTAGGTCTACTGTTTGTTTTCTTGGTTTTACATGTGAAATAGAGATTACATCCTAGCCCTAACCAGGATAGTGAGTGTTCATACCAGAGACTATGGATAGTGAATACCCCCATGATCACCATTAGATAAGACAAAGTGAATTAGTATTTGAAAGTTTTAAATAGATTATGGGGATGAACTCAGTGCTATGGTGAAGTCTGACAATATTAAATATTAATATAATCTTTGTTTATGAAACAATTTCTTATTTATGATTTCAGACTAAAACTTAAAATGCATTCATAGCAACACACAAACACATTCATATTAATAATAGCATAGAAAATGCTAACAGTTTTAGTTTAAATATAATATAACATATTATAATTGATCTAAATAATGTCAAGTCACTATTTACACTATAAAAAGCATAGAACAAATTGTGCATGGATGTGACACTAATGAACATTAATATGATAGCACACAAAAGCAGGGGAGATAATAAATTGAATTAAAAGCATAATGTAGCAAGGCTTTGGTGTTGTGACTCCAATAATGATAATATACCACAGCCCCTCCCTGCTCCAAAACAAAAAAGATTTCACTGAAACAACAAGAAAATTGAGGGGAAAAAAAGGAATATTAAAAAGAAAAAGAACAATGACTGGACTGAATGACAAGATTTACCTAAATATAGAACAAGATACAAATCAATTATGGTGATTCCACCCAAATAGTTATTACAAAGTACATCACTTGTACCTATATTAGAAATGATTGTTCTATTCATTGTCATAAGTTAGGTTTTCTGACTTTGCAACCACTTCTTGTAATGTAACCTCTTTTTCTTCTTCTTCTTCTAGCCAGCTTTATTGCTGCTGAGCTGTGAGCTCTTTTGCAGACTGTGCCAAGGAAAAAAAGTGTGCTGTTTTCTTCAGTTGTTCAGCACTGCCGTACAGGGCGTTGGTTATGTTGGGCTGTAGCGGAAGTAGGGTCTGCCTAAGGTGGATTAGGGAGGGGCATTCAAAGAGGATATGGTTTACGGTTTCAAAGAGGTTGGCACAGTGTCTGCAAAGGAGGAGTTGTGTGGAGTTTATTTTGTTCAGGTGGTAATTTAATAGTGGAGTGTGTCCTGTTCTTAGTTGGAAAATTGTAGATTGTTCTTTGCAGGGGAGGAAGTTAATACTGTCCAGTTTGTTAGGCGTAGTCATTTCTTTGTACATGGCTCTGCCTGTGTTTCCTGATGCCCATTGGTTGAGCCACTCCTCTTTGTGATTGTTGACTAACATTGACCTTATGGTGAGGTAGTTAACAGGTCTATCTGGTT
This sequence comes from Biomphalaria glabrata, assembly GCF_947242115.1. Lineage (NCBI taxonomy): Eukaryota > Metazoa > Mollusca > Gastropoda > Planorbidae > Biomphalaria > Biomphalaria glabrata. Next base: position 817,089 of record NC_074721.1, on the reverse strand, counting down.
GTTCCATAGATGAACCTGCCTTTGATAGCTTATCTGCCTTTTCATTTCCCATGATGCCAATGTGTCCAGGGATCCACTGTAGTGTGATATTGATATTTAATTTTGATATCATCTGATGGATTATCACAATGAGTGTTGTCAACTCTCTTGAGCTGTTTGAGGTGCTGCTGTTAAGTTCTTGCAGAGTAGATTGGGAGTCTGTAAAGACAACAATATCTGATGGTGGTTGCATTCCTTCATATAATTTGTTTTTCACTGTCTGTAGTGCTATGGTAATGTAACATAAAGTAGGTGACCACGGGTACTCAGCCTGAGGTTGGGAGGAGATCTGAATTTGAAGTAGCATTAGGGAAATGTTCAGTTCTTTCAGATGCAGGTTCCCTCACAAAAAAGGCTCTAAATGATGGTAGAAAAGGAAACAATCTCTTATGTATCTACTGTGTCTGTGTCTTTGCCTCTAGGAATTGTTTTCCCTCTCAAGATGTTCACTGTAAAGAGAACAAAAATTGATCAAAACATTTTCATAGTCAGTGAAACACAAAACTTGGCAAAGCTTTACTTAGGGGTTTAGTATAAAAAAAATATTAATTGATATACATAGCTTTGCTTACCTTTTTATTCCATATATCTCTTGATGAATATTTTGGTTTACATTTCATCTTCATGTCAGTCTACATCTCATCATGTCGGTCTACATCTTCATCATATTGGTCTAAATAAGAATAAGAAAAACTTTTGCCTTGAAAAGGAAAAAAAATAATACTATTGCTTTTCTTTTCATGTTCAATAAAACTATTCTGATGATGCAGCTTTGACTTTATGTTTTAACTTAGTATTTTATGAATAAACTTTAAAGAAAAAAAATACACTCAAGACACCTACTACAGCAGCAAAGAATAACTACCCAAATTAAGTGAAAAAAAAATTGTAAGGTTTATTAAGCCTTTAAATTCTAAGGAATTTATTGAAGATTTTCAATTATGCCAAAAAACTATAAATAACTAGCTATTTAGTGTATCTAATGTACAGAATACAGAAAGCTTTAATATTTAGAGTGAAAATTCTGCTATAAAGTTTGTGCTTTTCTAGAAAATAAAATCACAACTTTCTAAGTTCTTTTGCTTGTAGTCCAAACTAATTTGTTTTGTTTAGTTGGCAATAGCAATCTTTCCAAATAGCTACAGAGACTGTCTAGATTGTTTCAAATTCTCTAGGTTTATTCTTTTTATATATTCTTTTATTTGATCTCACTTTCTTTATATTGCTTCAGCCAATCTCTATATTGTTTGCTCTCCTTTTTCTATCCTTATGTATTGTATTTCTTTTAGAATGTACTTAAAAATCAAAATGTAAGCAAAGAGCAAATTATCAAGTTTAAAATTCCCACGAGATAAGATCCAAACAAATGAAAATTCAGTTTGATTACAATTATCCTTAGGATTACCACTATAACAATGACAATATAGATGCAAACAGGAACAACAATCACACACAAAACATATAAACACTCAGTCTTATACAGCCAGTGCTTAATGAACTAAGTTTCTCAGTGATGTGACAAATGACTATGAAACACACTGACAGAAAGTAGAGTAAAAGAATAATAAAATCTTTCTGTTCTAGCCTTAATGAAGAGGAAGCGACCACTTTACCCAGATCTGATGTAACTGGTTTAGTGGCTGCAGATCGTCCTCAAGAATGCATAAATGAGATCAGATAATGTTTCAACATTACTTACATGTACACTGCACTTGTTTGATATTCTTGTCAAATGTTTGACATGTTTAAATGTTTCTTGAGAGCTGAAGAGAATCTACTTCCTTGACCAAATGTCCAGCAGAATAAATGTCATCAGGCAAGATATGAGCATCAAGATGACCACACACAGTCCAGCACACATATCACATGACCAGGCAGCCATCCATTCTTATGAGAAGACAAAGTCTTAGTGTAGTGACCTCTTTTGCTTGAATTTTTTCTTGTAACTTAGTGCACAAAATAATTGAGAACTGAAATGACTTCAACAAAATATGAAAATCTAGGAGACAAAAAAATGCTAAGTAGAGGAAAAATGACAATTATAATACACATTTTGTTAATGTTTTATTTCATGTCAGTTCTCTGCAATTCTATAGAATTTGAAGAGTTAGAGCATGAATAAGATGATAATTCCCCTCTCCCTTTTCAAGTTAGTTGTTAGTAACACCAGGTTAGTAGCAACAAAATCATGTAGAAATAGACATGGCTTTATTTAATTTAGTCTGACTGTTGTTGACTTGTAGCACCAGACTGCTGGTAGGCAACTAAACTGTTGAAGGCATAATATATCTTAGCTAATAAGAACTTCCTAGTGAACGAAACTAAATATAACATTTATAATACTTGTGATCACATGAAATAAATGTAGTAGAGACTTAAGTAATAAAATTTCTTACAATCTAACTCACTACAATAACACAACCTTTCAGTCTTACATTCTGGAGTCATCTCCCCTAAGACCAAGTGACGACAATGCCACTTTTGCATCATTCACATCCAATCGCTAACCTCTTTCCACAGTCACCATAAAAACACACACACACCCACTCCATAACACTTCTGCTTGTCCAACATTCTTTCACTGAATCAAGCCACAAGCATCTTACTTGTTCATATGTTAGACTTTGCAATGACCATGTTTTTAATCATACTAGTTACATTTAGCAGACACTCTGGCACATATTGGAAATAATAGTGCAAATATTATGACTAATCAAGCTTTAAAAAACTCTAAATTAGATTCTTATTTCTGTACCTTGATATCTGTCAACAAAAACAACTGATACATTTGAACCTAAGGAAGAACAAAAAGAATCTGAAATATAAAGTTGTGTAACAAAAACTTGAAAGAGTTCAAGGTAACAAAACTTAATATATAGATATAAATTGCAGATATAGGCGAGAACCTAAAAAATTGGAATTTTATTTTGTAGCTTGATATCTGTTAACAAAAAATTAAACTTCAGTAAAAAGAAGTGTGATTAAACATTTCAAATATATAAATTCATATGTTGCTAATGAAACTGAAAAAAAAAAGTGGTTCTGGGAGTAATAAGCAGGACTACACATTTGTAAAAACACTGCAGATTATATATAATATATAATAACCATAATCATATATATTTATTTATAATGGTAATCAAAACTAACATAATATAATATAATATATATATATAGAGAGAGAGAGTTGAATGAATACTTGATGTGGCCCCAACAGTTAATAGGACACTTGAGGTGCCACATAAGTTAAAAGGACAAGCAGTTGTTAGGACACTTGTGGTGCCCCAACAACTGATAGGACAAACATGAGGTGAACAACAGTTGGTATGATGGATGAGGTGCCCAACAATTGATAGGAAACTTAGAGTGCCCCAACAATAAGACCATTGAGTTGTTAGGATGAATGAGATGCCCCATGATAGGATACTTTAGGTACCCCAACAGTTAATAGGAGACTTGTGGTTATCTAACAGTTGGTAGGAAAAAAGAGGTGCCTTACCAACTGATAGGATACTTGAAGTGCCCTACCAAACAATAGGACAAGAGGTGCCCTACAAATTGATAGGACACTAGAGGTGCTCTACCAATTGTTAGGATACTTAAGGTGCCCTACCAATTGATAGGATATTGAGGTGCCCCATCAGTTATAAGGACATTTGAGGTGCCTAAAAAGTGTTGAAACACTTGTGGTGCCCCAACACCTGATTGGACAAACTTGAGGTGGACAACAGTTGGTATGATCGATGAGGTGCCTAACAATTGATAGGACACTTGGAGTGCCCAAACAATTGATAGAACACTTGGAGTGCCCAAAAATAAGATTATTGAAGTGCCCAACAGTTGTTAGGATGAGATGCCCCAACAAATGATAGGACATTTGAAGTGCTTCAACAATAGATACGATACCTAAGGTGCCTCAACAGTTAAAAGGATATTTGAGGTGCCCAAACAGTTGTTAGGACACTTATGGTGCCCCAATAGCTGACAGGACACACTTGAGGTGCCCAGCAGTTGGTATGAGGGATGAAGTATTCCAACAATTGATGACCATATAGGTGCCCAACAGTTGGAAGGTATTGATATTTTTTGTTTTTGGCATATCAGCACAATTAAGGCTATGTCATGCCCATAATCTCTCAAGGGTTATTCCCCCTTCATAGCTCAAGAGCTAAGTTTTATACAGTTGGGTCATTAAAAACAAGATTCATTCACAGCTCAGATGGTGAAAATAGTAAACATTTACATAAATTAATAAAAATCTATTTTTAATATTATATATTCACATTTGCTTTGCCCTATCACAGATCAAACACTCGTAGACAGTTAAAGGATGAAAAAGGTGCCCCAAAAATCGACCAGACACTTCAGGTGCACCAACAATTAATTAGTAAATAGTATATTGAAGTTGGACAGTGTAAATTTTGACACAGGCAGACAATATTTTTATGCCAATGTATATTATATATCTCATCAAGTAATAGTCAGTAATTTTGTGCAGTACAAGTATATATATTGCATTGAAGTTGAACTGTAATTGTAAATTTTGACACAGGCAGACAGTAAATTTGTGTATATTATATATCTCATTAGTAAATAGTATGTAAGCACTCGTAGACAGTTGAAGGATGAAAAATGTGCCCCAAAAATCGACCAGACACTTCAGGTGCACCAACAATTAATTAGTAAATAGTATATTGAAGTTGGACAGTGTAAATTTTGACAAAGGCAGACAATATTTTTATGCCCCAAAAATCGACCAGACACTTCAGGTGCACCAACAATTAATTAGTAAATAGTATATTGAAGTTGGACAGTGATTGTAAATTTTGACACAGGCAGACAATATTTTTATGCCAATGTATATTATATATCTCATCAAGTAATAGTCAGTAATTTTGTGCAGTACAAGTATATATATTGCATTGAAGTTGAACAGTAATTGTAAATTTTAACACCATAGACAGTAAATTTGTGTATATTTTATATCTCATTAGTAAATAGTATGTAAACACTCGTAGACAGTTGAAGGATGAAAAAGGTGCCCCAAAAATCGACCAGACACTTCAGGTGCACCAACAATTAATTAGTAAATAGTATATTGAAGTTGGACAGTGTAAATTTTGACACAGGCAGACAATATTTTTATGCCAATGTATATTATATATCTCATCAAGTAATAGTCAGTAATTTTTTGCAGTACAAGTATATATATTGCATTGAAGTTAAACTGTAATTGTAAATTTTGACACAGGCAGACAGTAAATTTGTGTATATTTTATATCTCATTAGTAAATAGTATGTAAACACTCGTAGACAGTTGAAGGATGAAAAAGGTGCCCCAAAAATCGACCAGACACTTCAGGTGCACCAACAATTAATTAGTAAATAGTATATTGAAGTTGGACAGTGTAAATTTTGACACAGGCAGACAATATTTTTATGCCAATGTATATTATATATCTCATCAAGTAATAGTCAGTAATTTTGTGCAGTACAAGTATATATATTGCATTGAAGTTGATTTGTAATTGTAAATTTTGACACCATAGACAGTAAATTTGTGTATATTTTATATCTCATTAGTAAATAGTATGTAAACACTCGTAGACAGTTGAAGGATGAAAAAGGTGCCCCAAAAATCGACCAGACACTTCAGGTGCACCAACAATTAATTAGTAAATAGTATATTGAAGTTGGACAGTGTAAATTTTGACACAGGCAGACAATATTTTTATGCCAATGTATATTATATATCTCATCAAGTAATAGTCAGTAATTTTGTGCAGTACAAGTATATATATTGCATTGAAGTTGAACTGTAATTGTAAATTTTGACACAGGCAGACAGTAAATTTGTGTATATTATATATCTCATTAGTAAATAGTATGTAAGCACTCGTAGACAGTTGAAGGATGAAAAATGTGCCCCAAAAATCGACCAGACACTTCAGGTGCACCAACAATTAATTAGTAAATAGTATATTGAAGTTGGACAGTGTAAATTTTGACAAAGGCAGACAATATTTTTATGCCCCAAAAATCGACCAGACACTTCAGGTGCACCAACAATTAATTAGTAAATAGTATATTGAAGTTGGACAGTGATTGTAAATTTTGACACAGGCAGACAATATTTTTATGCCAATGTATATTATATATCTCATCAAGTAATAGTCAGTAATTTTGTGCAGTACAAGTATATATATTGCATTGAAGTTGAACAGTAATTGTAAATTTTAACACCATAGACAGTAAATTTGTGTATATTTTATATCTCATTAGTAAATAGTATGTAAACACTCGTAGACAGTTGAAGGATGAAAAAGGTGCCCCAAAAATCGACCAGACACTTCAGGTGCACCAACAATTAATTAGTAAATAGTATATTGAAGTTGGACAGTGTAAATTTTGACACAGGCAGACAATATTTTTATGCCAATGTATATTATATATCTCATCAAGTAATAGTCAGTAATTTTTTGCAGTACAAGTATATATATTGCATTGAAGTTAAACTGTAATTGTAAATTTTGACACAGGCAGACAGTAAATTTGTGTATATTTTATATCTCATTAGTAAATAGTATGTAAACACTCGTAGACAGTTGAAGGATGAAAAAGGTGCCCCAAAAATCGACCAGACACTTCAGGTGCACCAACAATTAATTAGTAAATAGTATATTGAAGTTGGACAGTGTAAATTTTGACACAGGCAGACAATATTTTTATGCCAATGTATATTATATATCTCATCAAGTAATAGTCAGTAATTTTGTGCAGTACAAGTATATATATTGCATTGAAGTTGATTTGTAATTGTAAATTTTGACACCATAGACAGTAAATTTGTGTATATTTTATATCTCATTAGTAAATAGTATGTAAACACTCGTAGACAGTTGAAGGATGAAAAAGGTGCCCCAAAAATCGACCAGACACTTCAGGTGCACCAACAATTAATTAGTAAATAGTATATTGAAGTTGGACAGTGTAAATTTTGACACAGGCAGACAATATATTTATGCCAATGTATATTATATATCTCATCAAGTAGTAGTCAGTAATTTTGTGCAGTACAAGTATATATATTGCATTGAAGTTGATTTGTAATTGTAAATTTTGACACAGGCAGACAGTAAATTTGTGTATATTATATATCTCATTAGTAAATAGTATGTAAACACTCGTAGACAGTTGAAGGATGAAAAAGGTGCCCCAAAAATCGACCAGACACTTCAGGTGCACCAAAAATTAATTAGTAAATAGTATATTGAAGTTGGACAGTGTAAATTTTGACACAGGCAGACAATATTTTATGCCAATGTATATTATATATCTCATCAAGTAATAGTCAGTAATTTTGTGCAAGACAAGTATATATATTGCATTGAAGTTGATTTGTAATTGTAAATTTTGACACAGGCAGACAGTAAATTTGTGTATATTATATATCTCATTAGTAAATAGTATGTAAACACTCGTAGACAGTTGAAGGATGAAAAAGGTGCCCCAAAAATCGACCAGACACTTCAGGTGCACCAACAATTAATTAGTAAAAAGTATATTCAAGTTGGACAGTGTAAATTTGACACAGGCAGACAATATTTTTATGCCAATGTATATTATATATTTCATCAAGTAATAGTCAGTAATTTTGTGCAGTACAAGTATATATATTGCATTGAAGTTGATTTGTAATTGTAAATTTTGACACAGGCAGACAGTAAATTTGTGTATATTATATATCTCATTAGTAAATAGTATGTAAACACTCGTAGACAGTTGAAGGATGAAAAAGGTGCCCCAAAAATCGACCAGGCACTTCAGGTGCACCAACAATTAATTAGTAAATAGTATATTGAAGTTGGACAGTGATTGTAAATTTTGACACAGGCAGACAATATTTTTATGCCAATGTATATTATATATCTCATCAAGTAATAGTCAGTATTTTTGTGCAGTACAAGTATATATATTGCATTGAAGTTGAACTGTAATTGTAAATTTTGACACAGGCAGACAGTAAATTTTTGTATATTATATATCTCATTAGTAAATAGTATGTAAACACTCGTAGACAGTTGAAGGATGAAAAAGGTGCCCCAAAAATCGACCAGACACTTCAGGTGCACCAACAATTAATTAGTAAATAGTATATTGAAGTTGGACAGTGTAATTTTTGACACAGGCAGACAATATTTTTATGCCAATGTATATTGTATATCTCATCAAGTAATAGTCAGTAATTTTGTGCAGTACAAATATATATATATTGCATTGAAGTTGAACTGTAATTGTAAATTTTGACACAGGCAGACAGTACATTTGTGTATATTATATATCTCATCAAATAATAGTAATTTTGTGCAGTACAAGTATATAAAATTGTATTGAAGTTGGACAGTAATTGTAAATTTGGACACAGGCAGTAATTTTGTGCTGATGTATATTATACATCTCAAGTAATAGTCAGTAATTATGTGCAGTAAAAGTATATATATTTATATATACATTCTATTGAAGTTGGACAGTGAAAAGATTAAGAAGCACTCTTCAAAGTGATGAGCTATATCAGTGCTAGTATTCAATGACATTACAGGAAGATAATCAGTATTGAAATATATTACTGATAATTTTGATTTTCATTTTTAATTTTTATGTTCTATATTTAGAAAGCTGTTGACAGTATTGTTCTTGTCAAAATTTGTTTATTTTAATGTTTACATTGTATTAATATTGTGCACAATTTCTTGGGGTCTTTAAGTCATTTTTATTTATATTTGTAAGTATATGTAGTATTTCTTGAAAATTTTCTGTCTTTTTTTTCCTGCTGTGCTTGTTTGTTTTTATATATTGACCAAATCTTGCTTTTGGAACAGGATGTGCTTTAGGGTAAGAGAGTGAGGTCAATGTGTTGCTCGAATCCTCCTCAATTTAATCAAAGTTTTCAGTGCACTGAGTCATCATCATATCATCATTTTTATAATTGTAACATTTTGGTATAAACTTTGTTACATTTTTTTTTTACATTATAATATTTTATTAATTTTGTTTTCTCTTTCTATATGACCAAATATTATATTGTAAAAACATAATAATTGATTATGACATTGATTATTAGATTGTTGACAATTCAGTGTGTTATGTTAATCACAATAGTATTGGCTTGATAATATTGTCAGTGATTGTAAACTATAAAAGATATTAGATATCATTATTATCTATAAAAAAGTATAGAATGCCATTGTACTTTTGATAAGTATTAATAGATACATGGATGGATATACTGAACTAAAGAAAGTTGCTGAATCGTTTGGTCTTAAAGATGAAGAAAAGAAAGATGTTTTGACATAAATGGAAAGGAAAGAAAATCAAGTTGATATTGAAAGAGTTGGCGAGAGCACAAAGAGAAGAGAGAAATGCAACTAGATGCTGAAAGAAATTAAAAGGAAGCAAAACCAGACAAAGAATCAGAAATAAAAAAAAAAAACAACTGAAAAATAAAAGCTGCAATTCCAAACAAGGGAGACAAAACAGAAACTACCAAGCGTGAACATATAGAGAATATTTACAAAGCACAAAGAGAAGAGAGAAATGCAACTAGATGCTGAAAGAAATTAAAAGGAAGCAAAACCAGACAAAGAATCAGAAATTTAAAAAAAAAAACAACTGAAAAATAAAAGCTGCAATTCCAAACAAGGGAGACAAAACAGAAACTACCAAGTGTGAACATATAGAGAATATTTACAAAGCACAAAGAGAAGAGAGAAATGCAACTAGATGCTGAAAGAAATTAAAAGGAAGCAAAACCAGACAAAGAATCAGAAATTATAAAAAAAAACAACTGAAAAATAAAAGCTGCAATTCAAAACAAGGGAGACAAAACAGAAACTACCAAGCGTGAGCATAAAGAGAATATTTATAGGAAAAAAAAGAGGGACCTTAAAGAAACTGATGGAATACTGAAGTTATTTTCAGACTATCTGTAAAACTTGCAATTACAATGAAGATACTTGTTCTAATATATTCATATGTAAACTAAGAAGCAAGACTTTGAGTGTTATTAACTCATTAATAGAGAGAACAAAGAAAGAAATGCATCCTTTTAAAAGCAATATTATTGGAATCTAGATCACCAAAGAGAAATTTATTATCAACATCAAAGACAAGAATCTAATTCTAATTGGAAATCAGAATAGGTAACAAAGTAATAATGTTAATACAAATGAAGTTCCAACCTACAGTATATAATATTGAAGTAGAACTGGAATTTTTTCCAGCATATGTTAATGGTGTACTAGTGAAATATACCACAGTCACTAATGATAGACATGTTAAAACAAGATACTATGACAGGTATAACTAAGAAAATATAACAGGTATAACTAGGATAATATGACATGTAAAACTAAGGAAATATGACAGGTAAAACTAAGAAAATATGACAGGTAAAACTAAGAAAATATGATGGGTAACAGTAAGAAAATTATGCTGGCAAAACAACAAGATATCATGTCCAATAGCATTTATTGACTGCCCATGGATAACAGAAAGAATCACAGCTATGGTGATGAAAAATGTTTGTCCCCTGATTATTGGAAATATTCACTGTTACCATGTTCATCTTTCACCTCACCAAAAAAGACTGCTTTTGGCATACGTTCATCACCCATATGGAATACATGCCCTGCCCAGCATAACTGTCAGACCAAAAGAAGTCTCTCTATTTATAAGACACAGAAGAGAGCACATGGTTGCATGCGGCTTCAGAGTGAGAACGCTAGAGGTCACTTACAAAGGCAATGATAACTACTGAATTGATGATAGAACTACTCCTGGCTACTCTCCATTTGAATTGATAATTGGATGCAATCCAAAGAGTCCTTTAACAATATTTTTTTAAAAGTTAATTGGAGGCTATATGTTATTAAAGAATGAATTTGAATTTGTAAATAAAGTAAGAGAAAACAGTTATTTTACTTCTAAAGTAGCAAGAGCTAATTCAGATAAGCAATGAAGAAGACAAAGGAACATAAAAAGTTAACACTGCAACATTAGAAGGCTAATAGAAGATTAAGTTTTTGTGTGGTTGGATTACTGGAAAAATTAAAAGATCTGAAATGGAACTTTATAATTATAAAAAAAAAAATATGAAATGGAACTTTATAATTATAAAAAAAAGAACTTTATAATTATAAAAAAAAATAAAATTATATGATCAATATTCATGTCGATGGAAATGTGGTTCAGTCTTAGGTTTAGTACTATTTTTAATGTACATAAATAATTTACCAAATTGCATAAGTTCAGGAACAAAAGTCAGATTGTTTCCAGACAATTGAATAATATATAAAACAATAAAAACAACTCAAGATACAGAAATTTTACAAAGAAAATTAGATGAATTACAAAAAAGGGAATCACATTGGAGCATGTCTTTACATCCAGAAAAATGTCAGTTATTTATAGTAACAAAAAAACTAAAACAATAATTTCACTTATCTCATTTATGGCAATAACTCAAGCTCAGATAGGAAAAACCTACCAAGTGTGCAGCCAAACATTAAGGACTCACCACCCACAAAGGAAAAGTCCTAAGCTAATGACAGTAAATTTATCAATTAAATGTGTTTCTCCACAACTACTTAATTGCAAGTGCAAATGTTGATTAGTGTGCGTTGCATCACGAGCGGCGATATTTCCTTTGATGGACAGGTTCTTATGTTCCTTGAGTGTGACTTAATTATTGTTACAAACCTTCCATCGGAATATAAATGAAGTCGTCTAACACAGTTATACATCCTTATGAATTTCTTTTTTAAGCACTCAAAGAATGATTTCACTGGGAATCGCAAATACATTTTGATCACCACATTAAGTGCAGAGATGAAAAATCTGCGAATTATCACACATTTGTACACAAACGTTTGTAGATATCCTCATCACAATTAAATAGAGATGTTTCGAAACATCACTGGTTACATCGCTTCACAATGTCTCAGTGGATGAGAGATGAGCGTGATACAAACGACACAAATCCCAACTGTTCCTGCACAATCATATACATCTGATGGCTTCTATTTTCATCCTTTTTTTTTTAACATTTGTTTTGCAAACGTGCATCAGTTGAATAGCTGGAGCCCAATAAAAAGTTTCAGGCTTGCATTTTCGGCTGACTCCTGTTTTGAGCTTGTCGACCGACAACTTCATTTTGATGAACTGACTGTAACAATATTTGTGATGACGTCGTGTTCAAGCTATTGAAGGTGGTCTACAAGCATCCGGTTTGAGGGCTGAAGCAGCCTCACAAACTTCGCACTCAACTAATGTCGAGTGAGTTGAATCAGCCTCAAAGCTTGCACTCAACTAATTATGTCCCAACTATTATTCAACTGAACTGAAATAACCGGTTATTTCACAAACTCATTCTTCTATGATATTTTTATAATGCTTTTAAACATTCCAAGTTATGATGATGCTTTGTCCAAGGCATTGTAGCACGTGAAAAAAGCAAAACAAGAAAAAGGATGTGCACTGCTGGGTTGTCTACAAATGCACACAGACATAACCAACTATTTTGTCTTGGATCAACAATTCAATTGATGACTATTAATACATCTAGTCCTCAGCTAAAAATCCTCATGTTTAAAACATAATACAATATCCTTTCCTATAAGTACAAAGATGGCCACCGAGACCGATCTTCTTTGAAAAAGTCCTCAACTACATCCTTTTAACATGAAGATGGCTAAAGAGCCCAGTCTTCACTTTTAAAATTCCTACGTTAATCATTCCTATGAACACGAAGATGGCTAAGGAGTCCAGTCTTCGCTTTTAAAATTCCTCCATTAATCATTCCTATAAACACGAAGATGGCTAAGGAGTCCAGTCTTCGATTTTAAAAGTCCTCCATTAATCCTTCCTATGAACACGAAGATGGCTAAAGAGTCCAGTCTTCGCTTTTGAAAAGTCCTAAGCTAAACATAGTAAAGTCATCAATTAAATGTGTTTTCTCCGCAACTATTTAGTTGGTCTGCAAGTACAAATGTTGATTAGTGTGCGTTGCATCACGAGCGACGATATTTCCTTTGATGGACAGGTTCTTATGTTTCTTGAGTGTGACTTAATTATTGTTACAAACCTTCCATCGGAATATAAATGAAGTCTTCTAACACAGTTATACATCCTTATGAATTTCTTTTTTAAGCACTCAAAGAATGATTTCACTGGGAATCGCAAATACATTTTGATCACCACATTAAGTGCAGAGATGAAAAATCTGCGAATTATCACACATTTGTACACAAACGTTTGTAGATATCCTCATCACAATTAAATAGAGATGTTTCGAAACATCACTGGTTACATCGCTTCACAATGTCTCAGTGGATGAGAGATGAGCGTGATACAAACGACAATCCCAACTGTTCCTGCACAATCATATACATCTGATGGCTTCTATTTTCATCCTTTTTTTTTTAACATTTGTTTTGCAAACGTGCATCAGTTGAATAGCTGGAGCCCAATAAAAAGTTTCAGGCTTGCATTTTCGGCTGACTCCTGTTTTGAGCTTGTCGACCGACAACTTCATTTTGATGAACTGACTGTAACAATATTTGTGATGACGTCGTGTTCAAGCTATTGAAGGTGGTCTACAAGCATCCGGTTTGAGGGCTGAAGCAGCCTCACAAACTTCGCACTCAACTAATGTCGAGTGAGTTGAATCAGCCTCAAAGCTTGCACTCAACTAATTATGTCCCAACTATTATTCAACTGAACTGAAATAACCGGTTATTTCACAAACTCATTCTTCTATGATATTTTTATAATGCCTTTAAACATTCCAAGTTATGATGATGCTTTGTCCAAGGCATTGTAGCACGTGAAAAAAGCAAAACAAGAAAAAGGATGTGCACTGCTGGGTTGTCTACAAATGCACACAGACATAACCAACTATTTTGTCTTGGATCAACAATTCAATTGATGACTATTAATACATCTAGTCCTCAGCTAAAAATCCTCATGTTTAAAACATAATACAATATCCTTTCCTATAAGTACAAAGATGGCCACCGAGACCGATCTTCTTTGAAAAAGTCCTCAACTACATCCTTTTAACATGAAGATGGCTAAAGAGCCCAGTCTTCACTTTTAAAATTCCTACGTTAATCATTCCTATGAACACGAAGATGGCTAAGGAGTCCAGTCTTCGCTTTTAAAATTCCTCCATTAATCATTCCTATAAACACGAAGATGGCTAAGGAGTCCAGTCTTCGATTTTAAAAGTCCTCCATTAATCCTTCCTATGAACACGAAGATGGCTAAAGAGTCCAGTCTTCGCTTTTGAAAAGTCCTAAGCTAAACATAGTAAAGTCATCAATTAAATGTGTTTTCTCCGCAACTATTTAGTTGGTCTGCAAGTACAAATGTTAATTAGTGTGCGTTGCATCACGAGCGGCGATATTTCCTTTGATGGACAGGTTCTTATGTTCCTTGAGTGTGACTTAATTATTGTTACAAACCTTCCATCGGAATATAAATGAAGTCGTCTAACACAGTTATACATCCTTATGAATTTCTTTTTTAAGCACTCAAAGAATGATTTCACTGGGAATCGCAAATACATTTTGATCACCACATTAAGTGCAGAGATGAAAAATCTGCGAATTATCACACATTTGTACACAAACGTTTGTAGATATCCTCATCACAATTAAATAGAGATGTTTCGAAACATCACTGGTTACATCGCTTCACAATGTCTCAGTGGATGAGAGATGAGCGTGATACAAACGACACAAATCCCAACTGTTCCTGCACAATCATATACATCTGATGGCTTCTATTTTCATCCTTTTTTTTTTAACATTTGTTTTGCAAACGTGCATCAGTTGAATAGCTGGAGCCCAATAAAAAGTTTCAGGCTTGCATTTTCGGCTGACTCCTGTTTTGAGCTTGTCGACCGACAACTTCATTTTGATGAACTGACTGTAACAATATTTGTGATGACGTCGTGTTCAAGCTATTGAAGGTGGTCTACAAGCATCCGGTTTGAGGGCTGAAGCAGCCTCACAAACTTCGCACTCAACTAATGTCGAGTGAGTTGAATCAGCCTCAAAGCTTGCACTCAACTAATTATGTCCCAACTATTATTCAACTGAACTGAAATAACCGGTTATTTCACAAACTCATTCTTCTATGATATTTTTATAATGCCTTTAAACATTCCAAGTTATGATGATGCTTTGTCCAAGGCATTGTAGCACGTGAAAAAAGCAAAACAAGAAAAAGGATGTGCACTGCTGGGTTGTCTACAAATGCACACAGACATAACCAACTATTTTGTCTTGGATCAACAATTCAATTGATGACTATTAATACATCTAGTCCTCAGCTAAAAATCCTCATGTTTAAAACATAATACAATATCCTTTCCTATAAGTACAAAGATGGCCACCGAGACCGATCTTCTTTGAAAAAGTCCTCAACTACATCCTTTTAACATGAAGATGGCTAAAGAACCCAGTCTTCACTTTTAAAATTCCTACGTTAATCATTCCTATGAACACAAAGATGGCTAAGGAGTCCAGTCTTCGCTTTTAAAATTCCTCCATTAATCATTCCTATAAACACGAAGATGGCTAAGGAGTCCAGTCTTCGATTTTAAAAGTCCTCCATTAATCATTCCTATGAACACGAAGATGGCTAAAGAGTCCAGTCTTCGCTTTTGAAAAGTCCTAAGCTAAACATAGTAAAGTCATCAATTAAATGTGTTTTCTCCACAACTATTTAGTTGGTCTGCAAGTGCAAATGTTGATTAGTGTGCGTTGCATCACGAGCGGCGATATTTCCTTTGATGGACACGTTCATATGTTCCTTGAGTGTGACTTAATTATTGTTACAAACCTTCCATCGGAATATAAATGAAGTCGTCTAACACAGTTATACATCCTTATGAATTTCTTTTTTAAGCACTCAAAGAATGATTTCACTGGGAATCGCAAATACATTTTGATCACCACATTAAGTGCAGAGATGAAAAATCTGAGAATTATCACACATTTGTACACAAACGTTTGTAGATATCCTCATCACAATTAAATAGAGATGTTTCGAAACATCACTGGTTACATCGCTTCACAATGTCTCAGTGGATGAGAGATGAGCGTGATACAAACGACACAAATCCCAACTGTTCCTGCACAATCATATACATCTGATGGCTTCTATTTTCATCCTTTTTTTTTTAACATTTGTTTTGCAAACGTGCATCAGTTGAATAGCTGGAGCCCAATAAAAAGTTTCAGGCTTGCATTTTCGGCTGACTCCTGTTTTGAGCTTGTCGACCGACAACTTCATTTTGATGAACTGACTGTAACAATATTTGTGATGACGTCGTGTTCAAGCTATTGAAGGTGGTCTACAAGCATCCGGTTTGAGGGCTGAAGCAGCCTCACAAACTTCGCACTCAACTAATGTCGAGTGAGTTGAATCAGCCTCAAAGCTTGCACTCAACTAATTATGTCCCAACTATTATTCAACTGAACTGAAATAACCGGTTATTTCACAAACTCATTCTTCTATGATATTTTTATAATGCCTTTAAACATTCCAAGTTATGATGATGCTTTGTCCAAGGCATTGTAGCACGTGAAAAAAGCAAAACAAGAAAAAGGATGTGCACTGCTGGGTTGTCTACAAATGCACACAGACATAACCAACTATTTTGTCTTGGATCAACAATTCAATTGATGACTATTAATACATCTAGTCCTCAGCTAAAAATCCTCATGTTTAAAACATAATACAATATCCTTTCCTATAAGTACAAAGATGGCCACCGAGACCGATCTTCTTTGAAAAAGTCCTCAACTACATCCTTTTAACATGAAGATGGCTAAAGAGCCCAGTCTTCACTTTTAAAATTCCTACGTTAATCATTCCTATGAACACGAAGATGGCTAAGGAGTCCAGTCTTCGCTTTTAAAATTCCTCCATTAATCATTCCTATAAACACGAAGATGGCTAAGGAGTCCAGTCTTCGCTTTTAAAATTCCTCCATTAATCATTCCTATAAACACGAAGATGGCTAAGGAGTCCAGTCTTCGATTTTAA
This sequence comes from Biomphalaria glabrata, assembly GCF_947242115.1. Classification (NCBI taxonomy): domain Eukaryota; kingdom Metazoa; phylum Mollusca; class Gastropoda; family Planorbidae; genus Biomphalaria; species Biomphalaria glabrata. The sequence continues at coordinate 799,935 of NC_074721.1, read as the reverse complement.
AAGTCCTCCATTAATCCTTCCTATGAACACGAAGATGGCTAAAGAGTCCAGTCTTCGCTTTTGAAAAGTCCTAAGCTAAACATAGTAAAGTCATCAATTAAATGTGTTTTCTCCGCAACTATTTAGTTGGTCTGCAAGTACAAATGTTGATTAGTGTGCGTTGCATCACGAGCGGCGATATTTCCTTTGATGGACAGGTTCTTATGTTCCTTGAGTGTGACTTAATTATTGTTACAAACCTTCCATCGGAATATAAATGAAGTCGTCTAACACAGTTATACATCCTTATGAATTTCTTTTTTAAGCACTCAAAGAATGATTTCACTGGGAATCGCAAATACATTTTGATCACCACATTAAGTGCAGAGATGAAAAATCTGCGAATTATCACACATTTGTACACAAACGTTTGTAGATATCCTCATCACAATTAAATAGAGATGTTTCGAAACATCACTGGTTACATCGCTTCACAATGTCTCAGTGGATGAGAGATGAGCGTGATACAAACGACACAAATCCCAACTGTTCCTGCACAATCATATACATCTGATGGCTTCTATTTTCATCCTTTTTTTTTTAACATTTGTTTTGCAAACGTGCATCAGTTGAATAGCTGGAGCCCAATAAAAAGTTTCAGGCTTGCATTTTCGGCTGACTCCTGTTTTGAGCTTGTTGACCGACAACTTCATTTTGATGAACTGACTGTAACAATATTTGTGATGACGTCGTGTTCAAGCTATTGAAGGTGGTCTACAAGCATCCGGTTTGAGGGCTGAAGCAGCCTCACAAACTTCGCACTCAACTAATGTCGAGTGAGTTGAATCAGCCTCAAAGCTTGCACTCAACTAATTATGTCCCAACTATTATTCAACTGAACTGAAATAACCGGTTATTTCACAAACTCATTCTTCTATGATATTTTTATAATGCCTTTAAACATTCCAAGTTATGATGATGCTTTGTCCAAGGCATTGTAGCACGTGAAAAAAGCAAAACAAGAAAAAGGATGTGCACTGCTGGGTTGTCTACAAATGCACACAGACATAACCAACTATTTTGTCTTGGATCAACAATTCAATTGATGACTATTAATACATCTAGTCCTCAGCTAAAAATCCTCATGTTTAAAACATAATACAATATCCTTTCCTATAAGTACAAAGATGGCCACCGAGACCGATCTTCTTTGAAAAAGTCCTCAACTACATCCTTTTAACATGAAGATGGCTAAAGAGCCCAGTCTTCACTTTTAAAATTCCTACGTTAATCATTCCTATGAACACGAAGATGGCTAAGGAGTCCAGTCTTCGCTTTTAAAATTCCTCCATTAATCATTCCTATAAACACGAAGATGGCTAAGGAGTCCAGTCTTCGATTTTAAAAGTCCTCCATTAATCCTTCCTATGAACACGAAGATGGCTAAAGAGTCCAGTCTTCGCTTTTGAAAAGTCCTAAGCTAAACATAGTAAAGTCATCAATTAAATGTGTTTTCTCCGCAACTATTTAGTTGGTCTGCAAGTACAAATGTTGATTAGTGTGCGTTGCATCACGAGCGGCGATATTTCCTTTGATGGACAGGTTCTTATGTTCCTTGAGTGTGACTTAATTATTGTTACAAACCTTCCATCGGAATATAAATGAAGTCGTCTAACACAGTTATACATCCTTATGAATTTCTTTTTTAAGCACTCAAAGAATGATTTCACTGGGAATCGCAAATACATTTTGATCACCACATTAAGTGCAGAGATGAAAAATCTGCGAATTATCACACATTTGTACACAAACGTTTGTAGATATCCTCATCACAATTAAATAGAGATGTTTCGAAACATCACTGGTTACATCGCTTCACAATGTCTCAGTGGATGAGAGATGAGCGTGATACAAACGACACAAATCCCAACTGTTCCTGCACAATCATATACATCTGATGGCTTCTATTTTCATCCTTTTTTTTTTAACATTTGTTTTGCAAACGTGCATCAGTTGAATAGCTGGAGCCCAATAAAAAGTTTCAGGCTTGCATTTTCGGCTGACTCCTGTTTTGAGCTTGTCGACCGACAACTTCATTTTGATGAACTGACTGTAACAATATTTGTGATGACGTCGTGTTCAAGCTATTGAAGGTGGTCTACAAGCATCCGGTTTGAGGGCTGAAGCAGCCTCACAAACTTCGCACTCAACTAATGTCGAGTGAGTTGAATCAGCCTCAAAGCTTGCACTCAACTAATTATGTCCCAACTATTATTCAACTGAACTGAAATAACCGGTTATTTCACAAACTCATTCTTCTATGATATTTTTATAATGCCTTTAAACATTCCAAGTTATGATGATGCTTTGTCCAAGGCATTGTAGCACGTGAAAAAAGCAAAACAAGAAAAAGGATGTGCACTGCTGGGTTGTCTACAAATGCACACAGACATAACCAACTATTTTGTCTTGGATCAACAATTCAATTGATGACTATTAATACATCTAGTCCTCAGCTAAAAATCCTCATGTTTAAAACATAATACAATATCCTTTCCTATAAGTACAAAGATGGCCACCGAGACCGATCTTCTTTGAAAAAGTCCTCAACTACATCCTTTTAACATGAAGATGGCTAAAGAGCCCAGTCTTCACTTTTAAAATTCCTACGTTAATCATTCCTATGAACACGAAGATGGCTAAGGAGTCCAGTCTTCGCTTTTAAAATTCCTCCATTAATCATTCCTATAAACACGAAGATGGCTAAGGAGTCCAGTCTTCGATTTTAAAAGTCCTCCATTAATCATTCCTATGAACACGAAGATGGCTAAAGAGTCCAGTCTTCGCTTTTGAAAAGTCCTAAGCTAAACATAGTAAAGTCATCAATTAAATGTGTTTTCTCCGCAACTATTTAGTTGGTCTGCAAGTACAAATGTTGATTAGTGTGCGTTGCATCACGAGCGGCGATATTTCCTTTGATGGACAGGTTCTTATGTTCCTTGAGTGTGACTTAATTATTGTTACAAACCTTCCATCGGAATATAAATGAAGACGTCTAACACAGTTATACATCCTTATGAATTTCTTTTTTAAGCACTCAAAGAATGATTTCACTGGGAATAGCAAATACATTTTGATCACCACATTAAGTGCAGAGATGAAAAATCTGAGAATTATCACACATTTGTACACAAACGTTTGTAGATATCCTCATCACAATTAAATAGAGATGTTTCGAAACATCACTGGTTACATCGCTTCACAATGTCTCAGTGGATGAGAGATGAGCGTGATACAAAAACACAAATCCCAACTGTTCCTGCACAATCATATACATCTGATGGCTTCTATTTTCATCCTTTTTTTTTTAACATTTGTTTTGCAAACGTGCATCAGTTGAATAGCTGGAGCCCAATAAAAAGTTTCAGGCTTGCATTTTCGGCTGACTCCTGTTTTGAGCTTGTCGACCGACAACTTCATTTTGATGAACTGACTGTAACAATATTTGTGATGACGTCGTGTTCAAGCTATTGAAGGTGGTCTACAAGCATCCGGTTTGAGGGCTGAAGCAGCCTCACAAACTTCGCACTCAACTAATGTCGAGTGAGTTGAATCAGCCTCAAAGCTTGCACTCAACTAATTATGTCCCAACTATTATTCAACTGAACTGAAATAACCGGTTATTTCACAAACTCATTCTTCTATGATATTTTTATAATGCCTTTAAACATTCCAAGTTATGATGATGCTTTGTCCAAGGCATTGTAGCACGTGAAAAAAGCAAAACAAGAAAAAGGATGTGCACTGCTGGGTTGTCTACAAATGCACACAGACATAACCAACTATTTTGTCTTGGATCAACAATTCAATTGATGACTATTAATACATCTAGTCCTCAGCTAAAAATCCTCATGTTTAAAACATAATACAATATCCTTTCCTATAAGTACAAAGATGGCCACCGAGACCGATCTTCTTTGAAAAAGTCCTCAACTACATCCTTTTAACATGAAGATGGCTAAAGAGCCCAGTCTTCACTTTTAAAATTCCTACGTTAATCATTCCTATGAACACGAAGATGGCTAAGGAGTCCAGTCTTCGCTTTTAAAATTCCTCCATTAATCATTCCTATAAACACGAAGATGGCTAAGGAGTCCAGTCTTCGATTTTAAAAGTCCTCCATTAATCCTTCCTATGAACACGAAGATGGCTAAAGAGTCCAGTCTTCGCTTTTGAAAAGTCCTAAGCTAAACATAGTAAAGTCATCAATTAAATGTGTTTTCTCCGCAACTATTTAGTTGGTCTGCAAGTACAAATGTTGATTAGTGTGCGTTGCATCACGAGCGGCGATATTTCCTTTGATGGACAGGTTCTTATGTTCCTTGAGTGTGACTTAATTATTGTTACAAACCTTCCATCGGAATATAAATGAAGTCGTCTAACACAGTTATACATCCTTATGAATTTCTTTTTTAAGCACTCAAAGAATGATTTCACTGGGAATCGCAAATACATTTTGATCACCACATTAAGTGCAGAGATGAAAAATCTGAGAATTATCACACATTTGTACACAAACGTTTGTAGATATCCTCATCACAATTAAATAGAGATGTTTCGAAACATCACTGGTTACATCGCTTCACAATGTCTCAGTGGATGAGAGATGAGCGTGATACAAACGACACAAATCCCAACTGTTCCTGCACAATCATATACATCTGATGGCTTCTATTTTCATCCTTTTTTTTTTAACATTTGTTTTGCAAACGTGCATCAGTTGAATAGCTGGAGCCCAATAAAAAGTTTCAGGCTTGCATTTTCGGCTGACTCCTGTTTTGAGCTTGTCGACCGACAACTTCATTTTGATGAACTGACTGTAACAATATTTGTGATGACGTCGTGTTCAAGCTATTGAAGGTGGTCTACAAGCATCCGGTTTGAGGGCTGAAGCAGCCTCACAAACTTCGCACTCAACTAATGTCGAGTGAGTTGAATCAGCCTCAAAGCTTGCACTCAACTAATTATGTCCCAACTATTATTCAACTGAACTGAAATAACCGGTTATTTCACAAACTCATTCTTCTATGATATTTTTATAATGCCTTTAAACATTCCAAGTTATGATGATGCTTTGTCCAAGGCATTGTAGCACGTGAAAAAAGCAAAACAAGAAAAAGGATGTGCACTGCTGGGTTGTCTACAAATGCACACAGACATAACCAACTATTTTGTCTTGGATCAACAATTCAATTGATGACTATTAATACATCTAGTCCTCAGCTAAAAATCCTCATGTTTAAAACATAATACAATATCCTTTCCTATAAGTACAAAGATGGCCACCGAGACCGATCTTCTTTGAAAAAGTCCTCAACTACATCCTTTTAACATGAAGATGGCTAAAGAGCCCAGTCTTCACTTTTAAAATTCCTACGTTAATCATTCCTATGAACACGAAGATGGCTAAGGAGTCCAGTCTTCGCTTTTAAAATTCCTCCATTAATCATTCCTATAAACACGAAGATGGCTAAGGAGTCCAGTCTTCGATTTTAAAAGTCCTCCATTAATCCTTCCTATGAACACGAAGATGGCTAAAGAGTCCAGTCTTCGCTTTTGAAAAGTCCTAAGCTAAACATAGTAAAGTCATCAATTAAATGTGTTTTCTCCGCAACTATTTAGTTGGTCTGCAAGTACAAATGTTGATTAGTGTGCGTTGCATCACGAGCGGCGATATTTCCTTTGATGGACAGGTTCTTATGTTCCTTGAGTGTGACTTAATTATTGTTACAAACCTTCCATCGGAATATAAATGAAGTCGTCTAACACAGTTATACATCCTTATGAATTTCTTTTTTAAGCACTCAAAGAATGATTTCACTGGGAATCGCAAATACATTTTGATCACCACATTAAGTGCAGAGATGAAAAATCTGCGAATTATCACACATTTGTACACAAACGTTTGTAGATATCCTCATCACAATTAAATAGAGATGTTTCGAAACATCACTGGTTACATCGCTTCACAATGTCTCAGTGGATGAGAGATGAGCGTGATACAAACGACACAAATCCCAACTGTTCCTGCACAATCATATACATCTGATGGCTTCTATTTTCATCCTTTTTTTTTTAACATTTGTTTTGCAAACGTGCATCAGTTGAATAGCTGGAGCCCAATAAAAAGTTTCAGGCTTGCATTTTCGGCTGACTCCTGTTTTGAGCTTGTCGACCGACAACTTCATTTTGATGAACTGACTGTAACAATATTTGTGATGACGTCGTGTTCAAGCTATTGAAGGTGGTCTACAAGCATCCGGTTTGAGGGCTGAAGCAGCCTCACAAACTTCGCACTCAACTAATGTCGAGTGAGTTGAATCAGCCTCAAAGCTTGCACTCAACTAATTATGTCCCAACTATTATTCAACTGAACTGAAATAACCGGTTATTTCACAAACTCATTCTTCTATGATATTTTTATAATGCTTTTAAACATTCCAAGTTATGATGATGCTTTGTCCAAGGCATTGTAGCACGTGAAAAAAGCAAAACAAGAAAAAGGATGTGCACTGCTGGGTTGTCTACAAATGCACACAGACATAACCAACTATTTTGTCTTGGATCAACAATTCAATTGATGACTATTAATACATCTAGTCCTCAGCTAAAAATCCTCATGTTTAAAACATAATACAATATCCTTTCCTATAAGTACAAAGATGGCCACCGAGACCGATCTTCTTTGAAAAAGTCCTCAACTACATCCTTTTAACATGAAGATGGCTAAAGAGCCCAGTCTTCACTTTTAAAATTCCTACGTTAATCATTCCTATGAACACGAAGATGGCTAAGGAGTCCAGTCTTCGCTTTTAAAATTCCTCCATTAATCATTCCTATAAACACGAAGATGGCTAAGGAGTCCAGTCTTCGATTTTAAAAGTCCTCCATTAATCCTTCCTATGAACACGAAGATGGCTAAAGAGTCCAGTCTTCGCTTTTGAAAAGTCCTAAGCTAAACATAGTAAAGTCATCAATTAAATGTGTTTTCTCCGCAACTATTTAGTTGGTCTGCAAGTACAAATGTTGATTAGTGTGCGTTGCATCACGAGCGGCGATATTTCCTTTGATGGACAGGTTCTTATGTTCCTTGAGTGTGACTTAATTATTGTTACAAACCTTCCATCGGAATATAAATGAAGTCGTCTAACACAGTTATACATCCTTATGAATTTCTTTTTTAAGCACTCAAAGAATGATTTCACTGGGAATCGCAAATACATTTTGATCACCACATTAAGTGCAGAGATGAAAAATCTGCGAATTATCACACATTTGTACACAAACGTTTGTAGATATCCTCATCACAATTAAATAGAGATGTTTCGAAACATCACTGGTTACATCGCTTCACAATGTCTCAGTGGATGAGAGATGAGCGTGATACAAACGACACAAATCCCAACTGTTCCTGCACAATCATATACATCTGATGGCTTCTATTTTCATCCTTTTTTTTTTAACATTTGTTTTGCAAACGTGCATCAGTTGAATAGCTGGAGCCCAATAAAAAGTTTCAGGCTTGCATTTTCGGCTGACTCCTGTTTTGAGCTTGTCGACCGACAACTTCATTTTGATGAACTGACTGTAACAATATTTGTGATGACGTCGTGTTCAAGCTATTGAAGGTGGTCTACAAGCATCCGGTTTGAGGGCTGAAGCAGCCTCACAAACTTCGCACTCAACTAATGTCGAGTGAGTTGAATCAGCCTCAAAGCTTGCACTCAACTAATTATGTCCCAACTATTATTCAACTGAACTGAAATAACCGGTTATTTCACAAACTCATTCTTCTATGATATTTTTATAATGCCTTTAAACATTCCAAGTTATGATGATGCTTTGTCCAAGGCATTGTAGCACAAAAAAAAAAAGCAAAACAAGAAAAAGGATGTGCACTGCTGGGTTGTCTACAAATGCACACAGACATAACCAACTATTTTGTCTTGGATCAACAATTCAATTGATGACTATTAATACATCTAGTCCTCAGCTAAAAATCCTCATGTTTAAAACATAATACAATATCCTTTCCTATAAGTACAAAGATGGCCACCGAGACCGATCTTCTTTGAAAAAGTCCTCAACTACATCCTTTTAACATGAAGATGGCTAAAGAGCCCAGTCTTCACTTTTAAAATTCCTACGTTAATCATTCCTATGAACACGAAGATGGCTAAGGAGTCCAGTCTTCGCTTTTAAAATTCCTCCATTAATCATTCCTATAAACACGAAGATGGCTAAGGAGTCCAGTCTTCGATTTTAAAAGTCCTCCATTAATCCTTCCTATGAACACGAAGATGGCTAAAGAGTCCAGTCTTCGCTTTTGAAAAGTCCTAAGCTAAACATAGTAAAGTCATCAATTAAATGTGTTTTCTCCGCAACTATTTAGTTGGTCTGCAAGTACAAATGTTGATTAGTGTGCGTTGCATCACGAGCGACGATATTTCCTTTGATGGACAGGTTCTTATGTTTCTTGAGTGTGACTTAATTATTGTTACAAACCTTCCATTGGAATATAAATGAAGTCTTCTAACACAGTTATACATCCTTATGAATTTCTTTTTTAAGCACTCAAAGAATGATTTCACTGGGAATCGCAAATACATTTTGATCACCACATTAAGTGCAGAGATGAAAAATCTGCGAATTATCACACATTTGTACACAAACGTTTGTAGATATCCTCATCACAATTAAATAGAGATGTTTCGAAACATCACTGGTTACATCGCTTCACAATGTCTCAGTGGATGAGAGATGAGCGTGATACAAACGACACAAATCCCAACTGTTCCTGCACAATCATATACATCTGATGGCTTCTATTTTCATCCTTTTTTTTTTAACATTTGTTTTGCAAACGTGCATCAGTTGAATAGCTGGAGCCCAATAAAAAGTTTCAGGCTTGCATTTTCGGCTGACTCCTGTTTTGAGCTTGTCGACCGACAACTTCATTTTGATGAACTGACTGTAACAATATTTGTGATGACGTCGTGTTCAAGCTATTGAAGGTGGTCTACAAGCATCCGGTTTGAGGGCTGAAGCAGCCTCACAAACTTCGCACTCAACTAATGTCGAGTGAGTTGAATCAGCCTCAAAGCTTGCACTCAACTAATTATGTCCCAACTATTATTCAACTGAACTGAAATAACCGGTTATTTCACAAACTCATTCTTCTATGATATTTTTATAATGCCTTTAAACATTCCAAGTTATGATGATGCTTTGTCCAAGGCATTGTAGCACGTGAAAAAAGCAAAACAAGAAAAAGGATGTGCACTGCTGGGTTGTCTACAAATGCACACAGACATAACCAACTATTTTGTCTTGGATCAACAATTCAATTGATGACTATTAATACATCTAGTCCTCAGCTAAAAATCCTCATGTTTAAAACATAATACAATATCCTTTCCTATAAGTACAAAGATGGCCACCGAGACCGATCTTCTTTGAAAAAGTCCTCAACTACATCCTTTTAACATGAAGATGGCTAAAGAGCCCAGTCTTCACTTTTAAAATTCCTACGTTAATCATTCCTATGAACACGAAGATGGCTAAGGAGTCCAGTCTTCGCTTTTAAAATTCCTCCATTAATCATTCCTATAAACACGAAGATGGCTAAGGAGTCCAGTCTTCGATTTTAAAAGTCCTCCATTAATCCTTCCTATGAACACGAAGATGGCTAAAGAGTCCAGTCTTCGCTTTTGAAAAGTCCTAAGCTAAACATAGTAAAGTCATCAATTAAATGTGTTTTCTCCGCAACTATTTAGTTGGTCTGCAAGTACAAATGTTGATTAGTGTGCGTTGCATCACGAGCGGCGATATTTCCTTTGATGGACAGGTTCTTATGTTCCTTGAGTGTGACTTAATTATTGTTACAAACCTTCCATCGGAATATAAATGAAGTCGTCTAACACAGTTATACATCCTTATGAATTTCTTTTTTAAGCACTCAAAGAATGATTTCACTGGGAATCGCAAATACATTTTGATCACCACATTAAGTGCAGAGATGAAAAATCTGCGAATTATCACACATTTGTACACAAACGTTTGTAGATATCCTCATCACAATTAAATAGAGATGTTTCGAAACATCACTGGTTACATCGCTTCACAATGTCTCAGTGGATGAGAGATGAGCGTGATACAAACGACACAAATCCCAACTGTTCCTGCACAATCATATACATCTGATGGCTTCTATTTTCATCCTTTTTTTTTTAACATTTGTTTTGCAAACGTGCATCAGTTGAATAGCTGGAGCCCAATAAAAAGTTTCAGGCTTGCATTTTCGGCTGACTCCTGTTTTGAGCTTGTCGACCGACAACTTCATTTTGATGAACTGACTGTAACAATATTTGTGATGACGTCGTGTTCAAGCTATTGAAGGTGGTCTACAAGCATCCGGTTTGAGGGCTGAAGCAGCCTCACAAACTTCGCACTCAACTAATGTCGAGTGAGTTGAATCAGCCTCAAAGCTTGCACTCAACTAATTATGTCCCAACTATTATTCAACTGAACTGAAATAACCGGTTATTTCACAAACTCATTCTTCTATGATATTTTTATAATGCCTTTAAACATTCCAAGTTATGATGATGCTTTGTCCAAGGCATTGTAGCACGTGAAAAAAGCAAAACAAGAAAAAGGATGTGCACTGCTGGGTTGTCTACAAATGCACACAGACATAACCAACTATTTTGTCTTGGATCAACAATTCAATTGATGACTATTAATACATCTAGTCCTCAGCTAAAAATCCTCATGTTTAAAACATAATACAATATCCTTTCCTATAAGTACAAAGATGGCCACCGAGACCGATCTTCTTTGAAACAAAAATCCTCAACTACATCCTTTTAACATGAAGATGGCTAAAGAGCCCAGTCTTCACTTTTAAAATTCCTCCATTAATCATTCCTATGAACACGAAGATGGCTAAAGAACCCAGTCTTCATTTTTAAAATTCCTCCATTAATCATTCCTATGAACACAAAGATGGCTAAGGAGTCCAGTCTTCGCTTTTAAAAGTCATCCATTAATCATTCCTATAAACACGAAGATGACTAAAGAGTCCAGTCTTCACTTTTGAAAAGTCCTAAGCTAAACATAGTAATGTCATCAATTAAATGTGTTTTCTCCACAACTATTTAGTTGGTCTGCAAGTGCAAATGTTGATTAGTGTGCGTTGCATCACGAGCGGTGATGTTTCCTTTGATGGACACGTTCATATGTTCCTTGAGTGTGACTTAATTATTGTTACAAACGTTCAGTCGGAATATAAATGAAGACGTCTAACACAGTTATACATCCTTATGAATTTCTTTTTTAAGCACTCAAAGAATGATTTCACTGTGAATTGCAAACACATTTTGATCACCAGATTAAGTGTAGAGTCTTAATGAATGAGAGATGAGTGTGATACAAATGACAATCCCAAATGTTCCTGCACAATTATATACATGTAATGGATTAAATCTTTTTTTTTTTTACATTTGTTTTGCGAATGTGCGTCAGTTGAATATCTGGAGCCAAATAAATAGATGCATCATGAGCGGCAACATTTCCTTTGGTGGAAACGTTCATACTGATTGTTCATTGAATGTGTTAGGGTTAGGATTTTTTGCATGCAATTGTATATCATATCACATGGAATAGTAGATTTTTTTTTTCACATTAACTCCCAACAATAGTAACTTGAATCATCCCAATCTCCAGTAACTTGAATCATCCCAATCTCAAGTGAAAGTTGATGGTGATTCACAACTTTTCATTTTTGTGTTTGAATTCCATATTTAGAATACATTACTATTGAATTAATCCAAATGACAAAGAATCCAATTCCATTATTTGTTGAAATATATTTACATTTATACAGTTGGAATTATTTCAGAGCAATTCAGTTTTTCTGAAAAATTTAATAGGAACATCCACATATTTTAACTGAAATTAAAATGGTATATCACTAAGTTTAACAAATGAAAATTCAGTTTACTTTCATAACTAGACACTACTAAAACAAATACAATACAAATTTCTTTAACTAGACAGGTGAACTTACAAGTTGTGTGTGAAGTTGTTATGTGTTTGTGAAGTAATTACTGACATCATAATATACAAAAGAAATACAGGAACCATGCATACATATACAACATACAACTAATGCAGGATATTTAAAGTAACATGCACAAACAACATACAACTAATGCAGGATCATCACTTTACAAAAAAATAAATGCTGTGAAGTATAAGAATATTTCTTACCTTATTCTGACTATGGCTCCATTTGAAGAAATGGCAGATGAACTTTAGATAAAACATGTTGATCATTTGTAGATCGGTAGAATCTTTTCACAGTGAGAGAGATGTTTAATGTTCCTCCTGCAGCCTTGAAATGTTCATCCTTTTTCCTTGACCTCATGTTTAATAGACCATTTAGTCCCTAGTTGATTTGAGAAAAACGCACTGTTTAACAGATATATATCACATCTAAATGCATTACCATATAATGCAGTATTGATAAAATAGTACAACTAAATATTTTTTTCAAATAATTAATTTAAAAAATTTAAATCTAATGCAAACAAATAAATAAAAAACTTGAAAAACAGAGCTAGTCTAAAAATACTTCAAATATCTTTAGTATAAGTACAAGTTTAAAAAATACCTAATTTCCCAAGTTGGCCTTATAAGCTGGACTTTTCTTTAAAAACATTTTCAGAAAAAAAAACACTATACAGATCTGGCTTTTGTTTTGTGCTTTCATTCTAAACTAGCTCTGATTGTCTGAAAGTTTAAGAAACTATTGCCAGGGTCCTAAAACATACAACAGAATTAGGCGCATAGTGTAAAAACAATGTATCCTAAAGAAGAAGTTCTTGGGTTATAGAGTAGAAAAATATTTATTACCTTGATCTGTAGATCAGTAGATAAACTTATGGCAATCAAGGCATCAGTGGAGAATCAGTGCACAATGATTGAGCCACTAACCCACAGATCAGCAACATGTAGTGTCTGTCTTTAAAAAAAAAACCTGAAATGTTGAAGCAAATTTACAAATTGAAATAAAAATGTCAATAATATATTTAAAAAAAAAAAGGAAACAGAGTAATTGCCCTTGCCCATGTGTATAAATTTTTCTCCATAATTATTTTCCACATTCTGGCAGAATTGTTAATGTTTCAATTCCACCCTGTTATGATTAAACTTCAATAACATTTTTGTTTGTAATCAGAAATTGTTACATTTTGGTATAGAATTATAGGACAATGCATGCTCTTTTTATATAATACAGTATACTTTCTAAAAACAAAAATATATATATAATAAATTGTCAACCTTACAAATCAGAGGGTAAGTTATTATGAAAATGTATGCACTATTCAAACATTCTTACAGTAAATGTGAAGCAGCTCTTGCGTGATTAAGTACACCACTTTATAAAAGTTTACATTTTGATCCTAATTGATTCCCTTTAGAAGAAAATGTATCTTATAAACCTAAAACTAGAGCAATATCTGAAAATTTGCTGGCCAAACAACCCATGGTTAACCATTGACCATAGAAACAGTTGAGCTTAACACTATCTGACCTATGATCAGATGGTCTGAAACGAGTACTCTAAAACTCTAGACATTGTGTTTTTATAATAGATATTTTATATGTTATAAAAATTATTTTTTTTTCATTTTGCTATAAGATTTGTTAGAAAAGATACCAGCAACAGAGCTAGGCAGGCCTTAGAGTGGAACCCCCAGGGAACAAGACGCAGAGGAAGACCAAAAAGAACATGGCGACGCAGTGTACTTGAAGAAGCAGAGAAGACCGGGAAGAGCTGGGACACCATCAAAAAGCTAGCAAGAGACCGTGGAGAGTGGCATGTTTTTGTCAAGGCCCTATGTTCCATGAGGAACTCAAAGGAGTGATGATGATGATAAGATATTTGACTGGTACACTAGAATTCAACTCACCTATTGTTCTTAGAGAATTACCTAAGTAACCTTGGACACAAACTTGATCTCCTTGGCCTTGGGCTGACATATCCAGACTCCTGAAGTGATTGAAGTACAGTAATGTACTACCATTGCAAGAAAGGTGTACACACTGTTTGGCAGAGTGACTTGGCAATGAAGACTTGTATATCATAGGGGTGCATTGCTGATAGCTGGTACCCAGAAAACAGTTTAGATCACATTATCTTATTTGATTGACCTAAATTTTAAACTAATAAGTGCCTTTTAACATTATATTAGTTATGATGATGCATTGTCCAAGGCTTAGTAATGCATCAAATAAACTTGATCACTATAACAAGAAGGTTGTTTAGCAAACTAAATACCTATAGCTTTTTTTTTTTTTCTATAGTAAAATTAGTGTTGTGAATGAAAATAAAACTTTGTACTCACTGTGTAGCCATCTTCATAGTGAGAGAGATGAACTAGACACACCAAACATTTGTTAATATGTAGTACAGGATTATGCTAAACAAATCTGAAACGTGACCAAAACACTGAAAAATGGTAGAGAAATATGTATAAAAAGTTCTTTATTATTTTTAACATGCAATGATAAATTATTTTAGAATTAGCAGTCAAAGAAAAAAAAAGTAAGTCTTACTTAAGCCTTGAAAGCTTTAATTCATAAAAATGCCAACGAGAAAACTGTTATCTGATAGCAGATTACCAAGGAATATTTGTTGCTTGGTTGACAAATTGGTACTGTTGGCAGCAGAGAATGTGTGCTTGTTAAGCTGATGATATATGGAAACATCATATACTGATGAATGGAAAGTATGTCCAGAATTCTTGATGGCTAGAGAACCACAAGAATGAAATAGGCTTGACTGAAAAAACTTCTGGATAAGCTTGCTACACTGCTTTTTCCTGTTCCCTATAACTTGTAGTTCTTTTCATTACCTACATCTGAGGAGCACTAAGCTCTACTCAGCATCTTAACCTGAAAGTTGTAATAAAATGTGTACAGGCAGATAAACACAAATACAAGTCTTAGTGAAGTAAGATTTTGATTAAACTTCATAATGAGATAATCCTTAATCGATCTAGCTCTCTAAATGTTAAAGTGAAGAAAATAAGTTTTATTGTTATGTATACATTTGAAACTAATTACCATAAGGCTAAGAGATAACAGAAAACATGTATTTTGAGATTTTGATAGGAAAATATTTAAACATTTTAAAATTAGCATGCAAAAAAAGCAACAAAAAAAAGAAAAAATGCAATTAAAATATACAAATACATAGAAAAAATATACTTGCTTTGATAGATCTGTAGTAAGAAACTGGTTCTTATTTAACATACATGAAAAGAACTTAAATTAAAAGTAGTTAAATGTAACATTGGAAAGGACCACTTGCCTTAAGAAAAATTTGGTACAAGCTTGCTACAATTCTGATTATTTGTGCTTTATATTTCATAGTTCTCATAATCTGTACTCATGCTCCATTTCTAAATCACTCAGTTGCAAACTGCATTTGGAACTGAAAATGTTATAAAATATGACAATGTTGATAGAATGTTATGGCTGCAAGAGAAAGAGTTTGTTTTGAAAATACTGACTTTATTACCAAATTAGTAAGGCTAAACCTGAGTTTACCTATCTCAATAAATAATACATCAAGGTAATGAGGCTTCTCTAACATGCATATATTTAAAACTAGTTACCAAAAACTAAGATAACAGAAAAGTATACGAAGTGTTATGTTAATATTAAAAACAAGTTTAATTAGCATGCAGTACAAAGTCAAAAAAACTATACTATTACTTACTGTGCTGCTCAATATCTATATATACCAATTGCCTGCCTATTCTTTATTAAGCAAGCATCAAAAGAAACTTAAGTCTAAATTACATAAATTATAGCATTTGAAGCAATGTCTTTGGAAAAGAAAAAAAACTTGATCATCTTATCTTCACTACTTTCCATCACAACACCCTCACCTGTTCTTTTGTTGGACTGTCGGGGCACCACACATGATCTGTTGACTGTCCTCCTTCACTTCACCGACAGGCTGTACACAATCTTGTTCTGAACATGTTTCATGTGACATGAAACTTGTGTTGAAGCTTTGGCTGCTAACAACAAAAAAAGTTTTATTTCATTATTTCATTATTTCAAGATGCTGTTTTTTTAATTACAAAATGTTCTATAAAATCAGAAAAAATTTTCTTTAAATGTTATATAAACATTGAAAACATATTCTCAAATTGCATGCACAAAAAAAAAAAAAAAATAAAATAAAACTGAAACATAAAAAAAAAAAAAAATACATGCCTTGCTAGATCAGTGTTCCACAGCTTTCCTGTTCTTATTAAACATACACCAAAAGAAACTATGAAATTAAATTTAAAATTTAAATTATATTGAATAGATTACTTGCCTTAAATACAACTTTGTGGCATAGCATGTTTCAACTTCTGACCAGTTCCTCACAAGTGAAGGTTCTAATCCTCTGATAACTAGACATTGATCTGAAAATGTTCCAAAATTTAATTATGATAATGAATACATAAAACATTTATGCAGAGTTGTTGAGTTTAAGTCTGTTTGAAGATAAAATTTCAACTTAACCATTAAAACCTTTTTTTTTAAACTAGATCTATAAAATTTATATGAAGCTAAATGATTAATTATCTAACAATTATTCTTAAAATAATTTTAATTAAAAACATGCTCCATTTGCATGCAATAACACAAAAGGTAAAGCAACAAACAAACAAAAAGAATGAAACTTATAAAGACACTTGCTTTGTTGGATCTCAGTGGTTTCATCGCTTGCCCTTGCTTAGTAAAAACATTTTTATGACAATAACATTGAAGTCAGAATAGTTAAATTCTAGCTTTGTGAATGACTACTTGCCTTAAAGAATGCCGGCATCCTTGATTCACCATTTTTTTAAAAGTGTTTTCATTTCTTGTCTGTTTCTCAAAGGTACTACCAATCTTTATGATGTTCCCATTTTATATTACAAAGAAGAGATCTGCGTTTTGGTCTGAAAGAAAAAAAAAATCTGCACAGTTAAAAATTATTTATTGCAACACTCCTGTTTAAAATATAATTGGTTTGGTAAATTTTTTAGATCTAACTTATATTTCTAGCATAACAAGGCACCATCTTTAATACAAATGACTGTGAGGGTAATGGATAAGTAGACAGTCTTTAATACAAAGGTTATGGATGTGTAGGCACTTTCTTTTAAACAAAGCTTATGGATAAGTGACACCATCTTTAATATGTAAGTTATGGATGAGTGACACCATCTTTAATATGTAGCTTATGGATGAGTGACACCATCTTTAATATGTAGCTTATGGATGAGTGACACCATCTTTAATATGTAAGTTATGGATGAGTGACACCATCTTTAATATGTAAGTTATGGATGAGTGACACCATCTTTAATATGTAGCTTATGGATAAGTGACACCATCTTTAATATGTAGCTTATGGATGAGTGACACCATCTTTAATACAAAGGTTATGGATGAGTGACACCATCTTAATACAAAAGTTATGGATGAGTGACACCATCTTAAAAACGTAGGTTATGGATGAGTGGCACCATCTTTAAAATGTAGGTTATGGATGAGTGACACCATCTTTAAAATGTAGGTTGTGGATGAGTGACACCATCTTTAATATGTAGGTTATGGATGAGTGACACCATCTTTAATATGTATGTTATGGATGAGTGACACCATCTTTAATACATAGGTTGTGGATGAGTGACACCATCTTTAATACGTAGGTTATGGATGAGTGACACCATCTTAAATACAAAGGTTATGGATGAGTGACACCATCTTTAATACAAATGTTATGAATGTGTAGCCTGCAGTATTTCACATGACTATGCAGACCAAGTAGTCAATGCATATTTTGCCACAAATGGACAACTCAAGACCTAAAATCTAAACTAAGTAACTAGTTATGTTATTAAGGCAGCATTTTTCTTTTCACAAATAGTTAGGTACAACTTAAGTGTCTTAAGACCTAAAATCTTAAGTAACTAGATTTTACTAGATCTAGTTATGTTATTAAGGCTGCATTTTTCTTTTCGCAAATAGTTACGCTTCACAGTATCTTTTTTTGTTTGTTTACACATTTATCATTAAGATCTAGATCTAGAATGTTGTTTGTAAGCTATACAAGATCTAGCAAGACTAGATCTAGATATAATCTAAATTATTCCAAATCTACAGGTCAGCAAGCCTAACAAGGAATGAAAAAGAAATGTCCAAGTTTTGCATAATCTCTGAGCTGGTTTAAGTTTAAGCCCAAAAGCTGATTATTCAACTAGATCTAGTTACAATGGCAACAACACCCCTAAAGGATTACATTTTTGATAAGTTGTGCTGACAGCTATTTCTAGGACTAGATCTAAGCCAATCTTATCTAGAGCTAGTCTAGATCTAGAGTTCTAGAGTCTTGATGATTAATAATAATACATCTAGATCTAATCTAGATTCTAATGAGACTAATGTTGAGAGGTCCTATGACTATGTAGTCATGATAAATCTAGTTTACTGTAATTTAAGAGTTAGATCTAGATATAATAGATCTAGATCTATATTCTATATAGCATAGGATATGATAGGCCAGGCATCCATATTAATATATATGATAGAGAAGACCACTAGACATAGAGATAGAGATCTAGATCTAGTAATAGTAGTATCTAGTAACTAGTAGAGATCTAGACTTCAGATGAGCTGGTTACCGTAATAAAATTATTAATTACTAGGGGTGCACCGGATAGTACTTTTTGATATCCGACCGGAGCCGGATATGACCGGATAGTAAAATTTGATATTCGGCCGGGGCCGGAGCCGGATACCTAAGTGTCTTGTAAATATCTTGTATTGCTGAACATTTTACGAAACTGTTAAATAACATACCTATATTGGTTGTTTTTTTTTTCCTTTTATATACCTTATAGTTTTAAACTCTGTTACTGATTGATTTATTCAAACTTAACAGTATTTCTAAAAATCTGTATAGCATGAGTGTGTCTGTGTGTATGTACGATGCCACCAACTGTAAAGGATGTGTGTAGGAAGGTCAATGTAAATAATGTTAGTATATATTTAACTAGCTACTAATGTAAATCTCATAAGTAAAGTACAATCTGCCTTGTATAGTGGTCGGTTGTGTGTGTTCATGAATTTCAGACCATCAACTTGGTCAGATATACCTAATGAGCCTACATGTGTAGCCCTAGTGTAGTGTGTATAGTTGTTTGTGTTAACCATCAAACATTGTTTTTTTCCTTGAGCATACGCACGCAATAGAGTTGGGTGTCAGTCAAAAAAGATAACACATTGGCATGGTCAGTCAAGCATATAGATAAATTATACCCGTCCACTAGTTAGAGGTCATGAGTTGTTTTTTTTTTTATGCTCCAGCATATTGTTTCTTTGTTTGCTAGATCTAACTGCGGTACTATTATTCAATTTATTTTATGTGATTTTAAAATGTACTGTAAGGTTTTCCATTATTTATTAAGTCAAAAGAATTAAACAATGAAATTAGCTTTCTTTCTAAAGATTTTAATACAAGGCAAAAAAATACATACACGCAAACATGCACATTTTTGTTTTATTGTATTGTGCAAAGAACGTACGTAAGAAATATTAAATGCAAAGAACGTATGTAAGAAACATCTTCCTTAATTATTACTTATTAATTATTTTATTCGTGGTATCAGTAACTGTTACAAAAGGGAACGATAGTAAGCTGGCTTAAAAATGGCCAATGTCTATCAATAAATTGGGTGTCAAGGACCAAAGAAATAAAATAAAGAGTACTGGGTGTTTAGCTCTCCATTTAAAGATAGCCCTGGTCGTGTCTTCTACAAAATAATTAGTTACTGGCTTACTGGGCTATATAATCTCGCGGTTTGTGTTCACTTGTTTAGATGCGTTTGATCTTTAGTCCAGCTTACTAATTGAGATTTATGTTCAAGTAACTCGGCACACTTGAAAAGGTGTTGCCTGTAGCCCAACCACGTGATTAAGATTTTTCTCCAAATAAGCAAACTCTTTGTACGGATACCCGTGTAGATGTTTGGCTTGAAGTCCAGCCCCCCTCCCCCCCTATTAGGGTTAACTACTAAGTAAACAAACATAGTTCCCTCGTGTGACCTCTAGAGAGTGCTTACGTCCATCGTATCTGACTTGGGGTCACCTGTCAATCAATGAACTCATTGTGATGAACGAAACAAATAAAAGGGGGAGGGAGTTGTTCATCTGGAAATATACCTAGTTACCTTAGAGGTGTGGCTCTTGTAGTCCAGCCCCCCTAATAAAGATTAACTACTAAATAAACAAACTTAGTTCCCTCGAAAGGTGTGACCTCTAGAGAGTGTCAATACGCTGACATTAAACCTACGTCCATCGTATTTAACTTGTGGTCGCCTACCTATAAAAAAAAACTCAATGTGATGGACTAAACAAATAAAAGGGGTGGGAGTTGTTCATCTCTACCTCTGGAGATATACCCGCATAGCTAGACAGACGTCTGGTCAGCATGACGTAGTCAAGGAATGTAGCATTTTAACATGTTAACTAACCTACTCAAAGGTCAAGACAAATTGAAAAAAGTGTCAGCCATTGCTGCTCTGTATGTAAAGCGCATTTATGATGTAAAGTTTCATCTCTATTTATATTAAGTTATTAACACGCCTTGTCTTTATAATAAGCGATGTTTGGTGCATATTCATAATGGCTCTATTTTTAAGCACATTATTTTGTTTTAATATAAACATTAATACATTCTAAAACAGACATTAATGGAACGAGGTCCACTTTATGCATATTAAATAGGTGTATTTTTTACTATCCGGTAGTGATATCCGACCGGAGCCGAATAGCACCGGATAGTAAAAAACGCCGGATATTCGGCAGAAGCCGGAGCGACTATCCGGTGCACCCCTATTAATTACTCTACTTTGTGACTTTATCTAAAAATAAAAGGCCTTAATTAATGCCTATTAACTATTATTTATAGATAATAATCAGGGGCTGACTGGGTGTCAAAATCGGCCCGGGCATTTCTATAAAATTTGGTCCACAAATTCTCTATCATGTGATGGTGTATCGGTCCTTAAAAATCATTGTTAAGTTTGATAATGTATCGATATGCATGCATACAGTGAACTCTATTATATCTTAATTAGCAATATAGCGTCTTTTTAAATCAGCAATTATGTAGGCCAGTGCTTCCCAAACTTTTTTGTCTCGTAGACCCCTTGCCATATTTTCTGGTTTTCGGTAGACCCCCTGTTAACTTATATTGCAAATTCATCAATTCCATTTTTTTCAAACGTATTTCTAACTGTAGTGAGTCGAATAGAGAATATGTAATTTAAAGCTACTTTGTAAGTTAGATCTATCTTTTATATTGATAAAGTCACATTCAAACCAATTCGAATAACAATTAATATGAATTACAGGAATCAACAAACACACTGGAAATGTGTTGCTACTGATATTGTTTCATATAGGGATTTTTTTTGTTCTATGAAATAATCTCCGAAACATAAATATTAATTAATTTACTAATTTGCCATTGTAAAAGTTTTCGTAATGAACATTTTCTGGTTTATTTCTTGATTCTTCACGTGTGGCTCAAATATTATTTTTAATATCAGGAGAAGGGGCAAAGCCGAGTAACTGGAGCCTAAACCAGTAAGATTCTGGCAGGAGGAACCCATTAGCCTTGACTTGCAACCAGCCTAGCAGAAGGAAAACTGAATTCAAACCTCTGCTGCCTTGTAGCTATACCTAAACATGGGAAAGTTTTCGTCCGTCAACCTTAAGGGAAAATAAGGAGCCGGCGATCCTTGAGCAATTTGCAGCACACAACACTACACCCTGTCAGAGCTTACGATACAGCTGATCTCAAACTGTATACTGTTTGCAAAGAATTACATAAGAAGCTTTTATAACTCGTACTCCGATGTGCCCTTGAACTGTATTTTTGCTTAAAGTATTCGTTTAATAATATCGTCGGTTTGTGTAGGTTTGTGTAAAACAAGTTTTTAAGAATACGTCAACGGTTGATAAAATCAATGTTTTATCTATAGTGTTTTCCATAATTGGCTATAAGTTGAGAGAATTTGTAGGACGCTCACAAACAACCATCTTCTCTATATGATGTTGAAGATATCTTGTGGGTCTATTCTGAACTTTATCTTTTAGAATTCGAAAATTTTTCAAACCTTTTACTTTTTATCATGGCGGATGCGTCTCAAATGATCCTACAGAGTAATTAGTTTCATATCCCCATAAAAAGGTACTTAGGCAACCGCTTATTTGACAAGGAAGGAATGAAGCCCAGTTTTAAATAATCAACGCAGTACAGTCTACATTTCTTTTTGTTAAACATTAGTTACATGTAGACAACATTAAGCTTTTTAAATAAGTATTGAAATTAAATACAACAATGATCGTTTGAATAGCAGGGTAAATATTTAAAGGATTAACTAAGTTACAAATCATATATTAGTGTAGGAAATAATTACATTAATGGGATTGAAAATTAAAGTCACGACCTGCTTAAATGAAATCCATTATCATAGACCCCCTTGGACATCTCATAGACCCCGAATTAATTTTTTCACTTTCGTAGACCCCTTGGAAGTCTTTGTAGACCCCTGGGGGTCTATATAGACCACTTTTGGAATCACTGATGTAGGCCCTAAAAAGATGAAGCCTACTAGTAGCACTGTCTACATTCTACATTTTATTTTCGGAAAATGTGTTTGGTTAAAAGAGTATTACATTGTAATGTCTGTGAAAGACTTTTTGTTTAAACACGACGCTCGGAGGGCCTTTTATAAAAAAAAAAATAATAACATAATAAGGATATTATAAAACCTTTAACAACTTGATATGTGCCATAGTGACTTCGATCAGGCATTTCGGTGGCCCTACCGGCCCATTTGGGTACCGGCCCACCAGGCATTTGCCCAAATGCCCATAAAGCCAGTCCGCCTCTGATGATAATAGATCTAGTAGTAGGCTATAGCCTACTATTAAATTACTAGTAACTCTAGTTTAGTTATTATACTAGTTATAGAGCCTGAGCTAGCCAGGAAAACCAGTGACTTGGCAGAATTTAAGTCATTGGTTAATATGCATGACTAAATGCATGACGCGTAGGACGTAATCATCTTCTTTTTTGAAGTAACGTCTGTATTATATAAGATAAGATAAGAATAGATCTAGATAAGATATCTAGATTCTAGACAATCTAGAATTCTAGATCTAGTCTATCATATTATAAAAGTTATAGAATCTTTGACAAAATTTATTACCATATCATAAAGTAAAGAAAATAGTTTGTTGCCAAAGGCAAGCAAATAAATATTGACTAGATAATAAGATTAAGATGGTATGACTCACTATGAGATCTATAATAGTTGGATGACACTGGAAACGAGATGACACAGATAGAACTAGATAAATAGGAGCGCACCGTTTGAATGCGCCACACGTGACTGAGCTCTGTTCACTTGACCACGACAGTGACCCATCATATGATCATAGGCATCTGTGCCAAAACTTGATTTGATTAGATCTAAATGATGACCGGATGCGAGGCGTGAAATAGCTTGTTACATCCGGAACTAGATAGACCTACACGGTACACACTTTGACGTTTAGTTGCTATGAAACTATAGATCGCTTAAATTACTCTGACCCGTGACCCCTCAATACACATACACACAATCTACTAACCAGTGGTCGCCAAACTCGTCATCCAAAAGAGAGATATATAAACAATACAAAATTGAAGTTTGATCAGAGTTAGCAGCCCTGAAGACATTTTTATTGCAATAATTAGGTTTAAAAGTACAATCTCGCGCCAACCGCTACCTTTGTCTTAGGTTGGGGGGGGGCCTAAAACTTAGTATTATACCAGGGCCGGATTTATCTAGCCTATAGGCAACACATGTTAGGATTAGGGTTAGCCGTCCATAACCCTCAAAAGCTACGGTCTGCGGGCTTTTTCTGTGCACGACCTAAAAATTTGGAACTCACTTCCCATTGATCTCAGACAACCTGCTTCGGTACACTACATTCAAGAAGAACATTAAGACTTATCTGTTTAAAACTTTTTTAGATTAGTTTGTCATTTTATGTTTGTAATGTTATCACAGCGCATTGAGCCTACATTTTTTGTTTGTTAATTAACAGCGCTTTATAAATAAAATTATTATTATTATATAGAGCCCCAAAACATATTTAGCAATCACATAATCAGGACTTGGCCGGCTAGGGTATAATTTGTGTTGTTTTATTCTCTGCGCACTACGCGGCACAAATGCCCATAAAGCCAGTCCGCCTCTGATGATAATAATTATTAATAGATCTAGTAGTAGGCTATAGCCTACTATTAAATTACTAGTAACTCTAGTTTAGTTATTATACTAGTTATAGAGCCTGAGCTAGCCAGGAAAACCAGTGACTTGGCAGAATTTAAGTCATTGGTTAATATGCATGACTAAATGCATGACGCGTAGGACGTAATCATCTTCTTTTTTGAAGTAACGTCTGTATTATATAAGATAAGATAAGAATAGATCTAGATAAGATATCTAGATTCTAGACAATCTAGAATTCTAGATCTAGTCTATCATATTATAAAAGTTATAGAATCTTTGACAAAATTTATTACCATATCATAAAGTAAAGAAAATAGTTTGTTGCCAAAGGCAAGCAAATAAATATTGACTAGATAATAAGATTAAGATGGTATGACTCACTATGAGATCTATAATAGTTGGATGACACTGGAAACGAGATGACACAGATAGAACTAGATAAATAGGAGCGCACCGTTTGAATGCGCCACACGTGACTGAGCTCTGTTCACTTGACCACGACAGTGACCCATCATATGATCATAGGCATCTGTGCCAAAACTTGATTTGATTAGATCTAAATGATGACCGGATGCGAGGCGTGAAATAGCTTGTTACATCCGGAACTAGATAGACCTACACGGTACACACTTTGACGTTTAGTTGCTATGAAACTATAGATCGCTTAAATTACTCTGACCCGTGACCCCTCAATACACATACACACAATCTACTAACCAGTGGTCGCCAAACTCGTCATCCAAAAGAGAGATATATAAACAATACAAAATTGAAGTTTGATCAGAGTTAGCAGCCCTGAAGACATTTTTATTGCAATAATTAGGTTTAAAAGTACAATCTCGCGCCAACCGCTACCTTTGTCTTAGGTTGGGGGGGGGCCTAAAACTTAGTATTATACCAGGGCCGGATTTATCTAGCCTATAGGCAACACATGTTAGGATTAGGGTTAGCCGTCCATAACCCTCAAAAGCTACGGTCTGCGGGCTTTTTCTGTGCACGACCTAAAAATTTGGAACTCACTTCCCATTGATCTCAGACAACCTGCTTCGGTACACTACATTCAAGAAGAACATTAAGACTTATCTGTTTAAAACTTTTTTAGATTAGTTTGTCATTTTATGTTTGTAATGTTATCACAGCGCATTGAGCCTACATTTTTTGTTTGTTAATTAACAGCGCTTTATAAATAAAATTATTATTATTATATAGAGCCCCAAAACATATTTAGCAATCACATAATCAGGACTTGGCCGGCTAGGGTATAATTTGTGTTGTTTTATTCTCTGCGCACTACGCGGCACAAATGCCCATAAAGCCAGTCCGCCTCTGATGATAATAATTATTAATAGATCTAGTAGTAGGCTATAGCCTACTATTAAATTACTAGTAACTCTAGTTTAGTTATTATACTAGTTATAGAGCCTGAGCTAGCCAGGAAAACCAGTGACTTGGCAGAATTTAAGTCATTGGTTAATATGCATGACTAAATGCATGACGCGTAGGACGTAATCATCTTCTTTTTTGAAGTAACGTCTGTATTATATAAGATAAGATAAGAATAGATCTAGATAAGATATCTAGATTCTAGACAATCTAGAATTCTAGATCTAGTCTATCATATTATAAAAGTTATAGAATCTTTGACAAAATTTATTACCATATCATAAAGTAAAGAAAATAGTTTGTTGCCAAAGGCAAGCAAATAAATATTGACTAGATAATAAGATTAAGATGGTATGACTCACTATGAGATCTATAATAGTTGGATGACACTGGAAACGAGATGACACAGATAGAACTAGATAAATAGGAGCGCACCGTTTGAATGCGCCACACGTGACTGAGCTCTGTTCACTTGACCACGACAGTGACCCATCATATGATCATAGGCATCTGTGCCAAAACTTGATTTGATTAGATCTAAATGATGACCGGATGCGAGGCGTGAAATAGCTTGTTACATCCGGAACTAGATAGACCTACACGGTACACACTTTGACGTTTAGTTGCTATGAAACTATAGATCGCTTAAATTACTCTGACCCGTGACCCCTCAATACACATACACACAATCTACTAACCAGTGGTCGCCAAACTCGTCATCCAAAAGAGAGATATATAAACAATACAAAATTGAAGTTTGATCAGAGTTAGCAGCCCTGAAGACATTTTTATTGCAATAATTAGGTTTAAAAGTACAATCTCGCGCCAACCGCTACCTTTGTCTTAGGTTGGGGGGGGGGCCTAAAACTTAGTATTATACCAGGGCCGGATTTATCTAGCCTATAGGCAACACATGTTAGGATTAGGGTTAGCCGTCCATAACCCTCAAAAGCTACGGTCTGCGGGCTTTTTCTGTGCACGACCTAAAAATTTGGAACTCACTTCCCATTGATCTCAGACAACCTGCTTCGGTACACTACATTCAAGAAGAACATTAAGACTTATCTGTTTAAAACTTTTTTAGATTAGTTTGTCATTTTATGTTTGTAATGTTATCACAGCGCATTGAGCCTACATTTTTTGTTTGTTAATTAACAGCGCTTTATAAATAAAATTATTATTATTATATAGAGCCCCAAAACATATTTAGCAATCACATAATCAGGACTTGGCCGGCTAGGGTTTAATTTGTGTTGTTTTATTCTCTGCGCACTACGCGGCACAAATGCCCATAAAGCCAGTCCGCCTCTGATGATAATAATTATTAATAGATCTAGTAGTAGGCTATAGCCTACTATTAAATTACTAGTAACTCTAGTTTAGTTATTATACTAGTTATAGAGCCTGAGCTAGCCAGGAAAACCAGTGACTTGGCAGAATTTAAGTCATTGGTTAATATGCATGACTAAATGCATGACGCGTAGGACGTAATCATCTTCTTTTTTGAAGTAACGTCTGTATTATATAAGATAAGATAAGAATAGATCTAGATAAGATATCTAGATTCTAGACAATCTAGAATTCTAGATCTAGTCTATCATATTATAAAAGTTATAGAATCTTTGACAAAATTTATTACCATATCATAAAGTAAAGAAAATAGTTTGTTGCCAAAGGCAAGCAAATAAATATTGACTAGATAATAAGATTAAGATGGTATGACTCACTATGAGATCTATAATAGTTGGATGACACTGGAAACGAGATGACACAGATAGAACTAGATAAATAGGAGCGCACCGTTTGAATGCGCCACACGTGACTGAGCTCTGTTCACTTGACCACGACAGTGACCCATCATATGATCATAGGCATCTGTGCCAAAACTTGATTTGATTAGATCTAAATGATGACCGGATGCGAGGCGTGAAATAGCTTGTTACATCCGGAACTAGATAGACCTACACGGTACACACTTTGACGTTTAGTTGCTATGAAACTATAGATCGCTTAAATTACTCTGACCCGTGACCCCTCAATACACATACACACAATCTACTAACCAGTGGTCGCCAAACTCGTCATCCAAAAGAGAGATATATAAACAATACAAAATTGAAGTTTGATCAGAGTTAGCAGCCCTGAAGACATTTTTATTGCAATAATTAGGTTTAAAAGTACAATCTCGCGCCAACCGCTACCTTTGTCTTAGGTTGGGGGGGGGGGCCTAAAACTTAGTATTATACCAGGGCCGGATTTATCTAGCCTATAGGCAACACATGTTAGGATTAGGGTTAGCCGTCCATAACCCTCAAAAGCTACGGTCTGCGGGCTTTTTCTGTGCACGACCTAAAAATTTGGAACTCACTTCCCATTGATCTCAGACAACCTGCTTCGGTACACTACATTCAAGAAGAACATTAAGACTTATCTGTTTAAAACTTTTTTAGATTAGTTTGTCATTTTATGTTTGTAATGTTATCACAGCGCATTGAGCCTACATTTTTTGTTTGTTAATTAACAGCGCTTTATAAATAAAATTATTATTATTATATAGAGCCCCAAAACATATTTAGCAATCACATAATCAGGACTTGGCCGGCTAGGGTTTAATTTGTGTTGTTTTATTCTCTGCGCACTACGCGGCACATCAGAGCAACAGTGTCTCTTTGCCTATGTGCTGTTGTCAAAGACTGTGTTTACGTCATCTCTTAGCGTCCTTGGCTACCGATGGACGATTGTTCAGCATGGCACAGAGGCTGTTTGTGGTATTGTACCTGTAATTTGTTGTCCCTTTCAACTAGGAACGAGATCTACCTTTAAGGTGTGAGCTAATGATTCGACCAGGTTCAATATTTTGCTGAGTGATTCGCTAGACTTGCCAAGGTGTGTTGAATTTATGTTGGCCGTGTAGATTGGAAGTTGTGTGAAGAGATAATAATAAATGTAGCTTTTATATAGTGCTACCTTCATGCTTGTAAACACAACCCTACTCGAGTCGGGTGTCGAACCTCGAGCCCCCTTCATAGGTAGCCAAGCCAAGATAACTTCAAGCGTACTTAGCCTCTCGACCACGCTTCCCAGATGTGACGACATATTCAATGATTAAATCGCAAAGTGTTGCGTAATAACATGACTTATGTCACTCAATTATTCTAAAATGTTTTACATGTTTCGGATGTTCCTTCAGAGTAGAAGATAATTTACTTCCTAGTCCAAACCTTAGCCAGGAAGACGGGAGCGGGCGGGGTTTGAACACGGGACCATCGAGAAGTGCGAACGACAGTCCAGCGCGCATACCGCACGACCAGGCAGCCATCCTCGTAAATAATCCCCCATCGTAAATTATCATTCCATCAAATATTGACTATGTTCGTTATCTGTGCACAGTGAATAGTGAATACTCATAAAGATTTTTAAAAAATTATATTTCTCTCTCTCCCCCCCCCCACTCCCTCTCTTGGGCGTAACAAAGATCCCCCCCCCCCGGCGCTATAAAGTTCAAATGAGGCGCCATTTTGATCGAGCTGACAGAGAAAAACAACTGCCAAAAAAAGAACACATTTGATTAGAGTAGCACAATGATCAAAATCACTCAGAAGGCTAAAAAGTAAAGTAGCAATAATACATAACACTAGCTGTACCATAATTTACAAACACGAAAGGTCACCCGTCGTCATCGAGAAGTACATAGAAGTCTAACTTATACAGCGCTGGTTGTTAGTGTCTATGTGTTCCGTGTGTGAATGGTGTTCGTATTTGCATCTATATTGTTAATGTTACAGTAGTTGCTCTTCATTTGTGTCTGTGGGAAAAAAAAGAGGGCGCGGGTCAACCTACGAAATAGAGACGGAGGTCGGTCTGCACGACTGGTTTAAAGTCCCCGAGATTGTGGGCGCCTAGCTGGATCTCAGAGTTCAAGGTCAGGTCTAAACTTGTATCAACTGCATGTTATAATAAATGGATAAAATAACTAATACAACAAAAGAAATCTTTTTTTAAAACTGAATATGCCTAACTACTCAATGGTTGCCAACATGCGTTCTCTCGAAAAAGTGTAGGTGCCTTAACAAAATCCTGCCCCGGGGCCTACACATATTTTAAATCCGGCCCTGTCTATTTCAATAGCCGACGCTTAACGATAGTGCCATGTGGCCAGCACAGCGACCAACCTCCCCACCAGGTACCCATTAGTAGCATTAGAGTAGTGTAGACACAGGCGTCATAATTATCACGAACTTAAAAATACCAGTCTTTAGAAATTCTTGCTGAGAACCCTTGGAAGCCAAGTGCTTCACCACACAGGTACTTATCCCCCCTTGGAGTTTTTAGAGCGGATAAAACAAAATGGAGTTGGGGGTGGTAGCTCATAGCGCACCCACCCACGTTCCCCTGTGTCCACCAACTGACATTTATACTGTTAGTAAGTGTCCAGTTCGGTTGACTCATCGAACAGCTCCGTGTTAGTCTCACATTTCGTCCCGCGCCACAGACATCTGCCAGTCTACCATCACAATAGTCTATGGCAGGGGTTCTCAACCTGTGGGTCGCGACCCCCTCCTTGGGGGGTCGATCGACGATTTGCCAGGGGGTCGCCTAAGACCATCGAAAATAGGGATTGTTATTGTCTACTCTTTTATTGCTGTATGTGTGTGTTGGAGTGGGAGATTGTAAAAAGGGGTCGCCGAGCATAGAAGATTGAGAACCGCTGGTTTATGACGTAATCTTCTCTGCTTGAGATTTTTTTTTCTGGTTGCGCTACATCGAAGAAGGCGCAAGTCACGGAGAATTCATAAGGCTGTCTTTCCCGAGCGGGTCCTTCGCGATCAGTGCAGAAGTCGGCTCAGTGCAAAACATCGTGATTTAATATAGACCACGGCGACTCGTGCCAATAAGTCCCACAAGGCAAGATAAAACCTTGGACATGTGTTATAGCAACATAAAAATGGCCTACACATCTCGATCGTTATTTCCCCTCGAAGAGTCGGACCACACTTACACCCGTGTACAAACCGGTTTTAAAAACAACAAAACCCGAAGTACAGTCCATCCAGTCATGGTCTGACGACGCTGTTTTACAGCCACAAAGTTGTCTGGAGCAAACAGATTAGGACATGTTTGTAAACAACTGCCCAGACAGATGAACTTACGACAACTGTTAATTCGTACATCCAGTTCTGTGGAAACTATAATTATACAAAGAAAAAAAATTAAAACATTCAGTAATAATAGACCCTGGATGACTAACATAAAAAAAAAAACATTCTGTCATCGAGAATTCATAGAAGTCTATTTATAAAGGGATGGTTATGAGTGTGTATGTGTTTTTCGTGTGTGAATGTTGTTCGTATGTGCATCTATATTGTTATTGTACAGGAGTTACGCTGAGGGTGTCAATTGTAGTCAAACTGAATTTCCATTTGATTGGATCAATAAAGTTATCTTACATATTATAAACGTTACTTCAAAAAGGAAAATAATTACGTCATATCACGTGTCAATCTAGTACCAAGTGTCTGCAGTCAACCCCGCAACGTGTCATACAGACCAAAAGTATCTCCGTGCTTCAACACAGCCATCGCGTGTGTCCATTAGCGCACGAGTTTCTCGTCAAAATAATGCCAACATTGGCAAGACTGCACTGGGTCGGAAATAAGGAAATTAATTCAAGTCATTATAATAGGTTAATGAATGCCTGCTGACCACAAGTCCTCAGTACTTGCAAAGTCCTTTCTTCAGAGAACAGTACCAGGAAAAAGAAGAGGCAGACAGAGAAAGCGATTAGAAAACAACTTCAAAGAATGGAAGGGGCCTGTCTTTGAAAGAGATTCTATTCAAAGCAAAGGATAGGCAGGGATGGAGGAAGACGGTTGAGCGATCATGAGTGGTGCCCCAACGGGCTAACAGACCAAGGGATAGGTGGAAGTCAATAATGGCGCCACGACAAATGGTACAGAGACAGCTGGTTCAATGACAACCGAGTTAATTTTCGAATCCCCACGGCCTTAAGTGGCGCCTTGGTAGAAATGTTAGCGGAAGCAGATAGGCGAACAGCGGGTAGTGAGCCTCGCTTCTGTCCGTTTTTTTGTATCGTTGTTATTTGGGGGGGGGGGGGTATTTTTTTTTTGGTGTTTTTTTTTATGTTTTTGTTATGATATTTTTTTCAGTGTTTTCCAGTGCCTAAAGAGCCCCGCCACAAAGAGAATCTTTGGTCAACTTCAGCCCCATTGTACAAATATTCGTGCCCCTAATGCTATCTTCATTTTTTTTTAAATACAGTTTTGTAGAAACAAAGGGAGGATACTAGAATC
Source organism: Biomphalaria glabrata (assembly GCF_947242115.1). NCBI lineage: Eukaryota > Metazoa > Mollusca > Gastropoda > Planorbidae > Biomphalaria > Biomphalaria glabrata. The sequence continues at coordinate 767,786 of NC_074721.1, read as the reverse complement.
AAAGCATACCAAACGACGAGAGAGAGAGAGGAAGAGAAACACAAAGAGAGAAAGAAAAAATTAGAGACGTCGACATTGTGTGGATGTGTATGTGTTTGTGTGTAGAGTTATTCTCCTTGGTAAGAAAGCTCCTATTGTTGTGTGTGTTACGTGTGTTATTAAAGAGTGTGCATGTACCCAGCGTCTAGTGTTAGCGCGGCACCTTCGACACGGAGGTCACAGTTAGCGTCGCAGGTATAGAACATCTTAATCGACCACCGGCGGACAATGGTTATGCTTGCCCTGGGTGTAGTAAAATAAGTAGGTCACGGCTGGGACTGCATAGCCACAAGAAATGTTGCATTCCTCATTAATCTTCGGACTCCAAAACAAGCCTTATTATTATTAGTAGCAGTAAAGCTAACATGAGAGGGAAAGAGAAAAATATAGAGAGGAAAACAGAAAAAATGAGAGAGAGAAAGAGAGATTGGAGCCCCGATGATACTCGACGAGAGGGAGAGAGAGAAAGAAAGAGATAAAAAGATAGACTTGTTGACATTGTATTTATGTGTATGTGTTTGTATGAAGAGTTAGTCCCCATGGTAAGAAAGTTCGTACTGTGTTGTGTGTAGCCTGTGTTTTAGAGAGTGTGTTATGAAAGAGTCTGGTGTAGGCTATCCAGCATGTAGTGTTCTTAAGTGCTTTATTAGGCTAATGAGTGTATCATTATTTTAAAGAAAGAGAGGGAAAGAGAAAAATAGAGAGAGAAAGAGAAAGAGAGAAAAAGAGAGAAAGAGATTGGAGCCCCACCACAAAGAGAATCTTTCGTCATCTTCAGCCCATCCTACAAATATTCGTGCCCCTAATGACACTCGCACAGGCCCCGTCCAATGCTAACGCCGTCTCTGAAGACTGCCCACCTTTTTGAAATAAATTACCATGTTTTAATTACTTTTTTTTAAAGATTAGAAGTTGTAATACCATCTTCCAATAGAACTAGACCGTTGCAATAGGACGAATCATAAAGATAGAAAGTGTCCATTGTGTACACCAAAAATAGGTGTTTCTTTTCATTACCTGCTGGGGTGTAAGGATTTTAAACAACACAGACTAAGGTTGGTAAAAAAAGAAAATATTATTCCAGGTCCAATGTTGAAAAATTAGCTGAACTGTTAAATTCTAAATCTGTTAAAAAAATAAAAAAAAAAACTTAAAAAAAAAATATTGGTTTATTCATAAAGTTAATTCTGCCTTTTTCAGAAGCAAAATCCTACTATAGAATGTTATATTGTTATTTTAATATATACGTTTATTAAATTATTGACATCATTATTCTCATATTGTGTGTTGCTATGTCTATGGCTTAGAATGTAATTTGGTTCTAGATGACAATTTCACTGTTTCGCGGTTTGCGCGCTGGACTGTCGTTCGGATTTATCGACGGTCGAGGGTTCAAACCCTGCCCGCTCCCATCCCCCGTCGTCCTGCGGGAGGTTTGGACTAGGAAGTAAACTATCTTCAACTCTGAAGGAACATCCGAAACATGTAAAACAAAACATTTTACAAACATTGTGAATCACGTGATCTGATAGTTGCGGTATTGTTGTTCATTATTACTGTTGTAATTATAATTTAAATTACCGATTTCATTATTACTAGTCGACCGGCGGCGTAGCATACGCCGATATTTTGCAGGGCCGAGCTTAAGCCACTGCAACCTATGTGACCAAGGTGGGACACGCACTTTTATAGGACCCGCGCTAATTTTAGGTGTATACATTATTAAATTAAACCATTTTATAACTTATAACAGATTTCTCGCGGCCTCCTGTCGATTTAACAGGAGGTCCTGGAAATATTCTGAAATTGCAAAATATACCTACGAAAAAGTCCTGGAAATATCCTGAAATTATTAAAATCTTTTGAAAACGTATACAAATCTCATGTAATATATAGACGAATATTGTCATTTTGGGGTGTCATTCAATATGAAAAAAGCCAATCCTACGCACGATAAAAAAAACGGCATTATGCAATACCCGCTATTGTGGAATCTAGTGAAATAAGCTTCTCGCGCCTCAAACTAATGAAGAATTACTTGAGATCAACAATTCTCTTAGATAGGTTGAAACATTTGGTAATTCTTGCTATTGAGCGTGATCTATGTAGGAAATAGAATTTTTATGATAGACTGTATATGACTTCGCTACACGCAAGGCTCGTAAAGTAATTCTGTACGTAGTAAAGAATGAATAAAAATGCAAAGACGAATTTATTTTCTAATACAAACTCTTAATTTTCACTTACTATCCGTATCCCTACCCAAACTTGGCCCCGCGAAATCCGTTTCGCATAGGGCTCTACACTTGTTAAGTCCCTCCCCCTCTCTTTTTTTTTTTTTGCCTCTAGACTCTAGGATAACTCCCTCCGTCCGACTTGCAAAAATAAAAGAGTGATCTTGCCATGGTGTCCAAACTCTTGAGCGTGCTCCGTGTCGCCTCGATAGTTACTACAGAGTAGATTACTCCCTCCCCCCCCACACCTTTTTTTTTAACGTGAGGTAGAAATAAAAAAAAAGTGATATTTCAACGGTCCGGCTCTGCTATTTTGTGACAACGTGTTAACCCCCCCCCTCTTGTTTTCTCGTGGAATATCCGCAGAAATAAGAGAGTGATCTTTCCTTTACTTTTAAACTGTTGAGGAAAGAGGAGAATTATATATATATATATATATAGATAGATAGATAGATTACTTTTCATTTATCTTAATCTTGATCATGTGTATATTGAAGTTTTTATTTTAATTGACTGCTTCAGTAGCACTTGTGCTTAGCGACGAAACAAATCACATTATTAAATTGTTTAAAAAAAGTAATTTATTATTGTAGTAATGCCAATGCAATGTTTCTTTTTTTAATAAGAAAAAGAAATGTAATATACATATATCTATGATTTCCCCCCCCCCCCCCCAAAAGGATTGTAGTAGCAAAGGGAGGATACTAGGATCAATCCACAATTCGTGGATTATTTACCCTGTCTATTTACAGTGTTTAACTAATCTCCATCGTTAGAAGATCAGCATGTTTAAGAGAGTCTCAATTTTAGAATAATTTTGTTTCAAATCATGTTGCTATTGATGTCTAGATGACACATTGTACAGTAACTGTTAATAATTATTGTTTAAATAAAAAAAAAATTCAGAAATTTTATAAATGTCATGCATTCTAAAGAGAAAAATAATTAGGCAGTACGAGGATCGAACCCACACGCTGTAGCATGACGCTATAATAACTTAGTTAACCAGCCATACTACTAAAAAGTAAAAAGTAGTTACCCTTTCAGACCATGCGGTTTATAGGGAAGATGATGTTCAGGTCATCTATATCTTAAGCCAACGGTTTACAAGAGTGTCATGTGGCCAGCAAAACGATCTGCCTCTACTTCCCTCAACTAAAGTCATTAGAGTTGGGTGGACTCTGAATGCAGAACTAGAGGGAAGGATCCTAGCAATGGAATTGAGATGCTACTAAAAGATCCTAGGTATCACATACAAAGACCTCATCACAAATGAAGAGATTAGAGACAGGATTAGCACTGCGAATGGACCCCACGATAACTTGCTAACTACTTTCAATAAAACGCAAACTAAAACTCTATGGCCATATCACAATATCCTCAGGGCTTGTAAATGCCTTCCTTCAGGGAAAAGTACCAGGTAAAAAAAAAAGAAGAAACAGATGGAGAAAGAAGAAGGCAACATCAAAGAATGGACGTGCTTGTCATTGAAAGAGATTTTATCCAAGGCAAAAACAGAGACGATCTATTGGTCTAAACTGGGTCAAAGGTTGTGAGGAAGCAGGTCAAGGTTGAGGTCTTCTATAACGATTGGATTAACTACCCACTTTTAGACTTTGTGGTCTACATGGCAGATGATATAGAGATTATTTTTCTTTGACAAACGGTTAACGAAAGAGGGTGTCATGTGGCTGACAAACGATCAACAGCCTTAATTTATCCCAGCTAATGTCAGGTACCTATTATAGTTGGATGGACTCATAGGTGTGCTAATATTAGAAGATATTACGTCATTGTTTGTTGTTTATGTTTTATGCGAAAGCAAAGAATCGGACGGAAATAAAAGTTAGTTATATATGTCTACCTTGATAAAGACAGTCTCGTTATTATCATTATTAATTAGTAACGTCTACAGTAATTTATTATTAATCTGTGACAACAGAACAATAGGTGTCCTAAAAAATTCCGAAATTCAAAAACCAAGCCTTCACCGAGATTCGAACCTGAGACCACTCATCCCCCACGGCCACTTAGTAGGCCTATTTTTTTAAAGAAATCGTTAAATTGTCTGTGCTGGATCAACTATCTTGCATAGACAGTAACAACTGACAGTAAATGACTTTCAAAACACATATAATGTATAGAGGTGTATGTTTTACAAGTTTCGGATGTTCTTTTCAATATGAAGTGTATTACATCCTACGGCGTTGGTGGGGTGGCGGGCGAGGTTCAAACTATGCACGAGTGAGACAACAGAGCGCATAACACAAAACCGGACAACCAAATGTCCACATTTGATATCCCATGAAAAGCTCTTGCTAAGAGAGAGAGAGAGAGAGAGCTTATAGAAATATACTGGCCTACAAACAGACGGAGGTACGGATAGATAGATAGATAGATAGATAGACAGACAGACAGACAGACAGGCAGGCAGACAGACAGACAGACAGACAGACAGACAGACAGACAGACAGACAGATAGATAGATAGATAGATAGATAGATAGAACATGAAAAAGACATGTCGTGGAAATCAACATGCATGCCCTCAGGCCTGTCTACCAAGTCAAGTGAGACCATGGGATAGAAATGTTGTACACATAGCACTGGCTTAAGGAGTTCTCTATTGAACTCCTGGAGAGTAGTTCAGGTCATTTAGAGCAGTTTATCTTTCTAAAAATAGTTTTCTTAGTCAATGGTCGGCTTTGAGTATTAACTTATTTTAATTTCCTTTCATATGTTTCGGATGTTCCATCAGAATAGAAGATGAATACATCCTAGAAACCTTTGCCAGAACAACTTGTGTAAAGCAACGGGCGGGGTTTGAGCCCGGTACAAACGAGACAGTAGCCCAGCGCTCTTACCACGTCACCAGACAGCCATAAATAAAGTAAGCACTCCCTTTTTGACCTTGCAATCTATAAGGCAGATAGTGTAAAGATCATCTGTTGCTATGGCCTACTGTTAACGAAAGTGTCTTGTGGCCAGCACAACGACCAACCACTTTTACTTTCCCTAACTAATGTCAGGTTACGTGTTGATAGATAGATAGATAGACAACAGGGACGGTCTGGCTATATGGACATTTGTGCAAATGCCCGGTGGGCCGGTATCCAAATGGGCCGGTAGCCGGTAGGACTAGAGTAAGCATCTTTTTTTGAAATCACGTCTGTATTTTATAAGATAAGGGCCGCATGGATGCCACTATTAAATTTTTAAATGTTTTATAATATTCTTTTTTCAGGGGAAGTGGCCCCTGAGCGAAGTAGTTGTTTTTTTTTAAATATACTCTTATAATCTTAACTCTACTAAGGCCTATTAATTTAATCTAACATATTTTCCGAAATAATGTAATAGCCTAAATCCATAGAGCTTCATCCTTTTAGGGCCTATACACTTTGCGATTAAAAAGCAATATAAAGACTTAATTCCTTATAAGTATAAGGACACAGTGTTCACTGTATGCATGTGTACAGCTTTCGATACATTATCAAATTTAACATAATGATTATGACGTCAGGTAGACCTAGATCTGGATGTCCATCATATAATATACAATTTATGGGCCGGATGGTATTGAAATGCCTGGGCCGATTTTGATACCCAGTCTACCCCTAACAGACAGACAGAGATATAGAGTAGAGCACCTATTTTAGACCTTGCTATCCATAAGGCAGTTGATGACCATTAACTAGAATGTCATGTGGCTAGCACAACGACCAACCGCTTTTACGTTCGCTAACTTATGTCAGGCACCATTAGAGCTGAATGGACTCAGGAGCACCCTAAAAATCCAGAAATTCCTAACCAACTCTTCACAGAGATTCGAACCCGAGACTCATCGGTTAGGAAGCCAAACCACCAAGCAGTCATCAAGCATTTTCTTTATTACAAATTTTATTTTCGAAATAGGCCTAAATTGATTGTATGCAATCTCCCATAACAAATATTGTTCTGTTACTTTGATATTGTCCTTAGAAACTTTGCAGGTAAAAAAAAAAAGCACAGACATATATGCCTTTATGTCTGTGGCAAAAATATAAACTTAAGTAATTGTTTCGTTCCCCTAACACTTCAAAAATAAAACTCGGCCACTTTTGAGTCTTGAACATACACCAGCGCACAGACCACAATTACAAGTCGCTAAGGCACTTTATTGATGTAAAGTAAAAAATAAAAGTAACTTTTTATAACAAAATGAATTAAAAAAAAAAGCACTATTGTGATATAAATTAAATTTTGGATACATTTTATTCTCAGCGCTGATCTAAAGTATTAGCAACAAATATGATAATAATATTCACATAGGCCTAGTATATTAAGTATACTAATATTAAATATAGCCCCTATAGTAATGGTATCCTATAGTATAGATCTAAGTATATCTACTACTAGAACTAACTAGATAGATTGACTTGATCTAGATCTAGATCTAGTTAAAAAGTAGTTAGTAGTAGTAGTTTATTATACATTATAAGGCTTGTCTTTGAGTCCCAAGATTAGAGAGGAATGCTTGTATTTCCCATGACTGTGCAACCCCAGCTGTGACCTACATATTTTGCCACATCCAGGGCAAGCATAACCATTGTCTGCAGGTGGTTGATTTAGATTTTTTTTTTACCATCTGCATTTGTCCTTGGCAGCGGATTTTATTTTTGTCTCAAATGTGTATCCCGTGGCCTTCGTGAGTGACCTCTAGCTGTCTCGTTCTGAGGCCGCCTGCAACCAGGTGCTCTCTTCTATGTCAGCTAAGGAAAGTTGACACTTAAGCTGGTGTTTGAAGTGTTTCCATGGAGCACCTCTGTTACGTTGACCACCTTTTACTTCATTAAAAAAGACTGCCTTTGTCAAACGTTCGTCTCCCATACGGGATACGTGCTCTGCCCAGCGTAACTGTCAGACCATAAGAAGCCCCTCTATACTGTCTATACTGGCGTTTGCAAGGACATCACTGTTTGTAATGCAGTCTTAACATCGTCCATGATGGAGCACAAGCATCTTTGGTGAAAGCGCTCAAGAAGTCTTAGTTGTTTTCTGTATAGTGCCCATGTCTCAGAGTCATACAGAAGGGTGGAGTGAACCACCGCCTGGTAGACATTGATATTTGTAGGCAGGCAGAGCAATTTGTTCCGCCAAATTCTCGCCTGAAGGCGTCCAAAAGCGCTACTGGTCCTGGCGAGACGGTTATCAACTTCCCTTGAAAGTGAGGCGTTATTTGACACAATACTACCTAGATATGTGAAGTGGTCTACATTTATAGTACCATTTTATAATTAATATTGTTATAATATAGAATATCCTAGAGATTTAGTAGAGGTAGTCTAAGGTCACTATGGAGATTTAGTTACAGTTAGTGTATGAGATTAAAAGTCTTATTAAAATTAATATTGTTTGTCTACAATAATAAAATAATCATTTCATATCACCAACAGAAAGAGAGACCTGACAACCCAGCAAGTCCGACACTTCGTTTTTCAAATTAAGGACACAGAATAGAGGTACTTACACAGCTTTTGTAGTTACAAAATAGGTATATGAAGAAATAACCTGTGGTTAGCACGGCCTTTGCCCACTTGTAGTAAGTGGGCTCATGACCAGAGTCTGGGCACTATGTATGTGGCACAACCCAATCTAAAAATGGTTGCTGCCTTTGTGGAACCTTGAGACAAGACTTGGGTTGAAGAGATTTTGATCCATATCTGGCCTTAAGAGAAATACTTTCTAACAGTCAAATGAATAATGGAGAGCATTACAAGCACTCTGATTTCCTAATTGACTTTTTCAAAGGCTACAAATGTGTATCCGGTTTTAAAAGAAAAAGTTCTGAAATATATCTTGCCTTTTCAAAATTAAAATTTATATAATGTTACTTTTTCAGCATTAAATTGAAAAAATAGGAACAGATGTGGCACAGTGTCTCAGATTAAAATTAACAACCAGGAACAGATGATCTGTCATCTCAGTTAGGGGGGGCTAGGTATGCATATGTTAAAAGTTTAGGAAACGCTGATGTAGATATATTTGAAAATGTAATTACATGACTGATCCAAACTTATTGATACAGCTATAGATGCTTAATATAATCTTTGTTTTTCTTTTTTTCTCTGAATACTAATAGCTCTGATGTACTGTTACATAAAAATGATTAAGCTTTGTTTTAAATATGTATGTATTTAATTATACTTCAATGTTTATAGAACACATTTTTTGTTTTTGGATAGAACAACACATTAACAATATATTGTTACGTATCTCTCCTTCTACTATTCAGGCTCCCTTCAAACTGCACCACACGACACAACAAACTCAAAGAACCTCACAACTCATCAGGGCTCCAAAGTAACAGTAGCAATTTAATTTCAAATACATTACAAATACTTTACAGTTGGCAACAACATCACACTAACTGTCCAAAAACCTAGCCTTGCTCCGCCTGACTTCACACACTGTGCTGTTTCTAACTTCGCCTCGTCTGGTCACATTGCGAGGTAACGTGAAGTGATTCTGACACACTCGCTCTTATATAGTGTCTCTACTGGCCTCGAACCTTCTTGACCACTTCAGTTGATCACTTTCGCCCGTGACTTGCGTCCGTAATATTTACTACACTGGTCCTTGCTGTACTGGCGTGTACTGTCACTGGTCACAGTTGACTGCTCGTACTGCGCTGGACTGTGGCGATTTGAGTAGGCTAAAAACACACAGCACTACCCCCATCTGTGTCACCACCAGGTTTACAACAATATTTTTTAAAATTTACAGCTGCAATATATATGGATCCATCAATCAGGTTAAGCATTTTTATTTAATTTAATTATTTTCTTTAAAGCACAATATTTCATACTGTTTTTCATAATTGTAAATTATTTTTAATGTACCGGTATTTAAAAAAATCACCCTGTAATTTATAACAAAACATTAAGCATAATTGATCATCTTTGTTGACCTTTATTTACTTAACTTTTTTATTTCTTATAACATAAGTGATACTTATGCCAGATACATTAGGTGTTGAACCTTTTTACAAAGCTTATATATCAACTCTCTATCTGCCTTTATGTTATGTCTGACACCCGATCTCAGATTAAGCTGAAATTTTTCACAATTATTTCTTTACCTGATAATACAACAAAAAAAAAAAATTTAACAAATTTAGTAAAATAACTATTGGTAATTTATAATTTTGTTTCATATCTTGAATGAAGGAAAGAAATTGTTCCATTACTTGACTGAAGTGGTGGTATAAATTGAATGTCCCCTTTATAGGTTGCCCCTCTAAATGGAAACAAACATACAATCTTCCAGTCATAAGTACCTCACTAGCAGACTGGTTAGCACCTCAGCCCAAGGAGGCATGAGCCTGGATACTAGTTTGAATTCAGGTCATTCCCTTTTTTTTTAAATGCCTTTAAAAATCAATGACAGTAACATCCACCCTGGTCCAGATAAGAGTCATAGCATACTGAGAAAGCTAAGAGCATGAAATAATTCTATAAAAAAACATTGGTAAAAATATTATTAAACGTACACATTTATTGTTGTTGTTCAATATTACTATAATTTCTTATTATAATTTGTTATAATTATAATCTATTAGAAATTTGATTACATGACTGATCCAAACTAATTGATACAATTACACTTCGTTTAAGCTTTTTTTTTTCAAACCATTTTTGTTTTTACAATTTTAACATTTAGATCAATAGTAACTCAACACATGCATGGTTGTAGTGCTAGTCATTTAGTGTTGAAGAGTCATGTTTTTTTTTTTAATTTATTTTTTTAAGCATTTCAATAGTACCTAGTTTCAGACCTTGCAATACATGGAACAGATGATGTACATGTCATTTGTTTCTATGGCTGATTAGGGTGTCATGCTGCTAGCACAATGGTCCACTGCCTTTACTTTACCCAAAAAATTTCAGGTAACCATCAGAGATGAGTGAACTCAGGTGCATCCTTAAATTCCTGAAATTCAAAATCAATCAGATTGGAACCTAAGATCCCTCTGTTTAGAAGCTAAGTGCTTTGTAACTAAGTCACTTGCCTTTTTTAGCTTAATATGTTATATGTTAAGTTTCAGTATTTGTAAACCTGCTTTCTTTGTCTACATCTTTACAAAGAGATTCAATTCAAATATTGCTAAGAGTTCGCCCTCCTGATCCAAGTGAAAAAGACTTTGCACAACGAGTTCTGGATGTTAACACTGTAGACAATGCCATTATTCTTCACACAAAGCCAGAGCCCACAATTTTCAACTATGACAATGTAGCAGATGCTGACACCACACAGGTTGGTCACAGTAAAGAATGAAATTTTATCCTTAACCTTTAACCTTTAAAAAAAAACAACAAAAGAAATGAATTAGAATGTTTTATCCAAGTTTTTGATGTTAGAAACTACTTTTCCTTTAATATTCCTTTTTAATGTGAAAAATTTAAATTGTGTGAATGCTTGGTCCAGGCAGTAGTAGAGCAACTTAGTTTATACAATTAAAAACAAATGTTCACTCTATTCAATTTTTATTTGCAAGAAATTCTATCAAAATTTCTGCCGCTGTCTTAGTATGTCTATCTATATAATTCAGTGTTGCAAGCAGGAAAAAATCATGTATGATTTGAGATGAAAATGTGTATATTTATATATACACAAGAGATATGATTTACAGTAGACAAATAGAATAGGTTTAGTTTTGAAGAATTGAAGATTTCCTTCTTCTTCTAGCCAGCTTTTTGTTGCTGAGCTGTAAGCTCCTTTGCCATCTGTGCCAAGGAAAAATTAGATTGTTTTTTTTTTAGCTGTTCCACACTGCCATACTGAGTGTTGGTTATGATAGGTTGTTGTAATATTGTCTGCCTAAGGTGAATTAGATTGGAGCATTCAAAGAAGATATGATTGACAGTTTCAAGAGGCTGGGCGCAATGTTTGCGGAGGGGTTGGTGGGTCTGGTTTATTCTGTTATGGTGAAAATGTCAAGCTTTGTGTCCTGTTCTAAGTTGAAAGAAAGTAGATAGCTGTTTTAAGGGGAGGAAATTGATACTGTTTAGATAAAGCTTGTTTTTGTATGGTCAAGCAATTGCTTGCTAACATTGAGTTTTGAGTGTGGCAATTAAATGGTCTGTTGGGTTTTTCCATGGATAATTTGCCTATTCATTTCCCATGATGCCTATGTTACCAAGGATCTATTGTAATGTCACAGTGATGTTAAAATTCAACATTATATAAGATAAGATAATGTTTATTGATCCAATCTAATGGAAATTCAGTTTGACTACAACTGACAACCTCAGGGTAACTACTGTACTGTATAGGTTATCAAGATTTCTTGGGCTAGATGAGTCTGTTAAGACAATAATCTCTGATAGTGATAGCTGTTATAGACTTTGTTTCTTACTGTGTGTAAAGAAATTGAGATTGCATCCATTTCGGCTTCTATATTTTACCAATGCTTTCCACATTTTACATTTATCCTTAAGTGTTTATTTTCGGGAAAGACCTGGAGGACACTTAAGACCATCATTTATAATGGCTTTGAAGAATGAAGTGTATATGTGGATAGCTATTTTTGGATAGCTTTCTATTGATTCTAGGGTACCTGTATCCAATTGGTTAGGTAATTGCTTATTAATTTTATCTTTTAGATTTGAAGATAAAATTCAAGATATTATTAAAACATTTCTTTTTCATTTCCAGGAAGCTGTGTTTTCACTAGTTGGTAAAAAGATTATTGAAGATTGTTTAAATGGCTACAATGGATCCATATTAGCTTAGTAAGTCATGAAATCTAATTTATTGAAGGTATTTAGAAGATGGAGTGATAAATACATTATTGTCTAGTCGTGTTTGTCAAGTCTTAGCTCTTTCCTCTTAAGCTTCAATAATTTTATAGCTCACCTTTGTTTCAGATTTGTTTTTAACTTGTAACAGTATTTTTTTTTTATACAAATACTCTGTCAGGGGCAGTGGTAGAGGTTTGTACACTTACATTTCACTCTCTCTATTGTTAACATTTTATTTCTTTTGCACTTTCTTAGTGGCCAGACTGGCTCAGGAAAAAGTTTTACTATGTTTGGTAAGTGTTCTTTCATCATTAAAAATATAAATCTTGGCATTTATGTGGTGTAACGAAACCATTAGATTTAAATGTTTCCTTTTTTTTTCTGCCCCACTTTTGTTTAAAACACGAATCATAACATTTTTTTAATTCTCTTCACAGCATGGCAGTAAAAAACAGTTTTTGTGTCACTGCTCCTTTTTAGAAATCTATCAAGAGCAAATCTTTGATCTTTGGATACAGCTTCACAAGGTATTTGCTTATGTGAGAATATGAACAAAGGTGTCTTTGTAGATGGACTCATTGAGCAAGTTATCTGCAACCCAAGAGATGCTTATTAGGTATTAAAGCCATCATTGAGTTAATTCTAGTTTTACACATTTTTGTTTTTTGTAAGATTTTTCTTGATAATAATATGCCTGAATTGAGTTTTAAAGGAATGGAACATACTTTGTTGTCTTCAGTTAATAATCAAGGGCTGGTTGAATCATAGAGTAGCTCTTACTTCCATGAACAGAGAGGGGTCGCACTCTCAGGCTATTTTTACAGCTAAAATAGAGTCAAAGGTATAGTTTTTATTTCAATTAAATGTTAATGTTAATTAAAACATGTACACTTAATGTACAAATAGACATTTATTTTTGTCTGTGTTTATCTACTAGGAGGAAGTAGGTGGTTTCCAAAAAAGCAATATATCACAGATAAATCTAATTGATCTGGCAGGATCAGAGAGACAGAAAGCTACCAACACTGACAGCACTCGGCTCAAAGTAGTTCTTCATTTTCTTTTGGAGTAGAAGAAAGTTATATTAATTTCTGATAATTGCTCATGAAATAGTCTATGATAGAAAACTAAAGTCAAAATGGATTCTAGCTGAATTTTATGTTTTTGCTAAAGTTACTTATATTCTGTGAAATTTTACAAAGGAAATGTTTGGTAAGTTTAAATGTTTCAATAGAGATAAAAGAAAAAAAAAAGTATAGTTTCTTAACTTTGATAATAAAAATCATGCAAGTAGTAATTTCTTATTTTGTTATCTGAAACTAAAATAACTTTTGGTCCTTTAATGATTATTTAATTTTATTAAAAAGGACATACATTTCTCCTTAATTCTTTACCAATCATAACATTTTTTTAATAACAAAAAGGTTATTGAAGTGAAATCATAACAGGCTAGTGAATGATGAACATGCCAAGTTAATAATTCCATCAGATGTTGAAAATAATTATGGCAAGAAATATTTGAACCTGTGCCTCGTACTAGACCTAGACCATCTGTCTAAAAATTAAACAAACTTATGTTAACATTAAATATAACTTTTGTTTTTTGCTTCTCTGAAACATATATATGCTCATTAAAAGACCATATGTGTACTATACAATAGGCCAAACTCATGCACTCTAACAAGTCTAAATCTCTGCTAGTAAGTTAAATATGTTTTACATAATCAATTTTTACCTTTATACTTCAGATCTACAAAAATAGAGGATTTGAATATTTCTTTCAAAGATTATCAAAAAATCTTTTTACAGGAGGATTCATTTAAGGTTGGTTGAACTTGAAAAAAAACCTGTGCTCATAAAGTGAAAATAAGATATCATGTATATACATTTTTTTTTAATTGAATTAGGGGTCGGTGAAAAACTGTCTATTTTTATTTATTAACAGAAATTGTATGCTGTCATTAGTAAACTTCAACAAGAAAATCAAAACTTGCTGGAAAAGTTGATCTTTATGAATCACTTAGAGGTTTGTTAGTGATAGCTATAATAAATTAGCACTTTTCATTTAAAGTTTATATAAAACCAATATTTATGTATTGTACGATAATAATAAGGCTTATTATTAATATAATAAGTCCAAAGATTAGTAAGGAATGCAGTATTTCCCGTGGCTCCTCAGCCCCAGCTGTGACCTAAATATTTTGCCACATCCATGGCAAGCATAACCATTGTTTGCAGGTGGTCGATTTGGATTTTCTTTTTGCCGTCTGTGTTTGTCCTCGGCAGCAGATTTTCTTTTGGTCTCAAATGTGTATCCTGCGGCCTTTGTGAGCGACCTCCAGCTGTCTCGTTCTGAGGCCGCATGTAACCAGGTGCTCTGTTCTATGTCAGCTAAGGAAAGTTGACCCCTAAGCTGGTCTTTGAAGCATTTTTGTAGGGTGCCTTTGTTACCTTTTAGCTCACCAAAGAAGACTGTCTTTATCATACGTTTGTCTCCCATATGGGATAACAATAGACTTAAAATGAGTTCTTTGTTTGCGCAGCAGCTTTTAAAATGGATAAATAAAAAAATGACATGTAACAAATCAAAGCAGCACTAGGGTACTTAAGTATAAAGTTAATAACATTTGGTGAAGCATAAGCTCTTAAATCATAGAGTTCTGAACTGCCAACGTTGACCAGGTACTAAGCTAACATCTGACAGTGCCATACAGGTCCCCCCAGAAAAAAAAGCTTCCAAGCCAGTAGAGTTATTTTGGTCTGTAGACCTGTATTGTTACCCAGGGTAATGTCAGAGCCTATCTTTGTTTCATCAGATTTTGTTCACTTTTTTCTGTCAGCAATTATTGTGCTTATGTTATATGTCATGTTTTATTTGTTTTAGGAGGCCTGGTAAATGCTGGCCCTCCAAGCTGGGGGTCCCGGGTTCAACTCTTGGTGAAGACTGGAATTTTTCATTTCAGGATCTTTGGGCGCCTTAATTGGTACCTGACATTAAGTGAGGAAAAGTAAAGGCTGTTAGTCATCATGCAGGCCTTGTGACACTGTGGGTCACAGAAACAGATAACCCTATATTTCACTAAGGGGAACTTTACTGACAACACTTTTTTATTTGTTTAACATTTAAGCTTCAAACACCATTTACGTTACCTATTAAAAGAATCCCACTTTGTAAACTTTTCTATTTAAACGTTAAAATGGTTAAAGTCCACGTGATCAAGATGTAAAGAAAGATGATTTCAAGTGATGATTGTCTCACACCACTCTCTCAAACTTAAAAGATGTTGCATTGTTTTCAATTTTTTAGGTAACAAATACAAGAGTTTTCTTTAAAATTATCTATTGATAATGCTTAATTTTTTTTTATCAAGTTTAAGGACCACAGCTGCTCCAAGCCCCCAGCAGTAGACTGCATCAGTGAAGGAGAAGAGGAGGAGGAAAGCAATTTATCTTGAACAACTGAAAAAAGAGACATTGACATCCAGACAGACATGAACACTGCAAATGGTTTAGATGAGATAAGAAAATGTGCGATGGATAAGCTTGAAATCAGTCAAGATAGGAAAAGCATGGAGCTAGTGAAGCAAGAGAAATGTGTTCAACAGAATAATGACCAGCCGAAACTTGAAGAAGAACTTTTAAAAGATAAGCTGGATGAATTGATCTCTAAAGAGAAATCGCTGTCACGACAAACGGGTTAGTAAAACAGACATAGAGAAAAAACTATTGGAAAGTAAGTTCCGAGAGCTTGAGGAGAAACTCCTGGTGATAAGCCCAGAGATGTTTGAACAGGAAATACAGACAGATTTATTTTTAGAACCAGTTACTAAAAGAAAAGATGGTAAATGTTTGTAAAATGTTTTACATGTTTCGGATGTTCCTTCAGAGTTGAAGATAGTTTACTTCCTAGTCCAAACCTCCCGCAGGACGACGGGGGATGGGAGCGGGCAGGATTTGAACCCTCGACCATTGATAAATCCGAATGACAGTCCAGCGCGCAAACCTCACGACCAGGCAGCCATCCCGACCAGGAGGAAATAAACACAATGAAAGCTTGACTAGCCCTAAGTTCAGAACATTGCAGTATAATAAAGGTTGATACAGAAGTAAAAGTTTAAAAAATAGAAAATATTCAAACTAAGTTACAAATGGAGTAAACAAAATATTTTTATTCCTCAGAATCATGAATCTCAGCTGACAGCCAAAGAAGAAGAACTGCAAAGAGTGAACATGACTCTTCAGGTGAATTTCTTGAGGGAATGATCCTAAAAAAAAAGTCTATGTCAGTAGTTTTTAAACACAGAAAAAAACAAGAAAAATAAGTATGAAAACAAATACAAAATATTTTCCTCTAAAGCTTTGAATAGTTAACTTTGAAGAAAGGGTACCTTAAGGAACAATGTTTGTCTAGATCAGGAGTGGGCAACCTTTTTTCATCCAGGGCCGCATTATAAAAAAAATTGGGGATGGGGTTCCACACATATACATATGTATATATGTGTACTTACAACTTAGAAAAAAATGATAACTAACTATGTATACTATCTTTTAATTCACATATGTACTGTAATATACATTTACTTTAATTTTTTTACTCTCCCTATTGAAAAGCTACAACAAGAGTTGTAAATTAAATTAATTTTACTAATAATCTCTTCATAGTGGCCTCCAACATCATAACATTTCACCACAATGGCTTTGTCTGAACGAAATGCGGGAAAATATTCAGGATGCAACTGGGTTTGTGAAGTCATGTGAAACACTGTAATCATCCTTGATCTTCGGAATCGAAGACATTAATATTATAGTTGTTGTCAATATGAAGTATTTAACTGTTTACATTTGTGCATAATGTTCCTGAACTGTGGAACTAGCTTACTGGTTGTTATCCTCTTGACTGCTTACATTTGTTTATTTTCAATCATATTTCAAAGATGTATGTGGACCCTAATAATGGGAAAACTGTTTCTAAGTTCTTGACTTCTTAAAATTTGCTTTCAAATTCCACAATCAAAGAATAAGTCTTGTACTTTTCAAATAGTTTCACATTTCAGCAAATGTCAAAACCTGTCTTTACTTGCTTGCCTGGAGAAATGGGATGACTTTGTTTGAAAAGATTTAACATGCACATACATTTCATGTGCAAATAACCAATTGGGATAGTGTTGATGGCAAACATAAAGGCTGTCTTTCACTCTTCCTTAGAAATATTAGTTACAAAGTCACAGGAACAAAACAATTTCTTCCTTGAGATCTCAAGTTTTTCTCATTACCTTGAACATGCTAAGCTAGCGGATAACACTGTAGTACCGAACATGGGAATGATATGTTTCCAAATATCCAAGTAGTTCTCTGAACTGCCTGTGATCAAGACCCCTAGCTCTGATAACTTTGAGCTCTGAGATAGTTGGGTCAATAACATGTCTAATATTCAATGCAGCTTTGCACAAACTTTCCAGTGTAGAGGTAAGAGTTTATGGTTGGGATATTGTTCTTTATTTTATTAGGAAAGCTTTGTGCATGTTTTTCTCAGTCAAAGCTCGGACACCATGTTGTTAAACTCGCCATCTTGTTCCATGCCAACCCAACACTTTCAACTAGTTCTTTATAGTACTGAATAAAAAAAATGGCCTGAGTTTGTGTCTTTGACTAAATGTTTCGACATATTACCAATTACAAAAATCCTCCTTTACTTTAAACTTATTAGAATGGCATATAAAGAAATGTTTCTTTAGCGTCTTTGTCATAAGAATCAGAAGTTTCAATAATTTAAATAGATTTTTAAAATCATTATATTTTTACACATTATGTGGGCATATATAATGTTTTTGGGTGTCAGCGGGGGGCATAAAATGCTCCGGCGGGCTGCATGTGGCCTGCTGGCCATAATTTGCCCACCCTGGTCTAGATGGAAGGGCAAATTTTAAAAATTCTTTAATGAGGGAAGTGGATGTACAATAAACCTTATTTTAAAAAATTATAATTGGTTAAAAAAAAACACTTTCATTTTGATTTCTAGAAATTTGAAAAAGACAACAAAGTTTTACAAGCTATGTGGAAGCACACAGAAGGTAAGACTGCCCTATTACTAACAAATATTTTATTGTAACTTTCAGAAATAAATTTGCTTAGTTGTTTGACATTGCATTCTGATAATAGGAAATTTCTAGCTCAGATTCTCATGATAGTCCCTTGCCATTAACAATGTCAGAAGGTTATTACTTTGGTTTGTAAATAGATGTATATGGTATTTGTTATGCTTGCTCATGAAAAGTAAATTATATAAGTAAAAAAGTCAAAAGGAGCCAGGTAGCCCATCCATACCTAGTTGTCATTGTAGGCAGTAGGCTTTTTTGAGGGGAAAACTATCTGAAAAACCTAGGAAAGGGAAGTCACATTATTTTTCTTGTATGAATTAAACACTTTAAAAGTTCAAAAGAAAATACAACTTATGACACTTGTAGTTGTATAGTTGTCTTATTAAATGAGCATCACTAAACAAGATAGATAACTTTGACCCACTACAACTATGTGAGATCATCTCAAAATGGACAAATTCTGTCAAGGAAAAAATTGAACATGACAAAAACATAAACAAATGCATTAATGGCTCTAACCTATTAGCTTTGCTACTTTATTTCAATTCTTTTTTAGTATCATGACTTTTTTTTTTTATTTAATACTTTGAAACAAGAAAACTGCAAAATAAAACAACTTAATGAAATAAAAAAGCTTCTTCTGTGTTTATTTATTTAGCTCTGTAGTTTGTAAGGTCATTGGTCTTTACCAAATTCAAATGATCAAGCAAGAATAATTGTATAATTTTGACTTTTCTGGAATAAAATTATTCTAATTTTTTTGTGTTCAATAGTTTGTGAGCAGAAAGCTCCTTAAGTGCCAAATTTTCAAGTTATTAGGAATATTGAATCAGCCTATAGCCGCAAGATGGAAGAGTTCGAGAGGTCAATCTTTGGCAAAGATGTAAGTATCAAAGATACTGTCTAACTGTTGTAACTGTTAAGGAAACTGTAACATTAAAAAAAAATTCCTATGCCTTTTTTTTTTTTTACAAACCCTGCCTTTTTCTTAATTAATACAATGATTCTTCACCAATTTAAGGACTCAGCATTGATTATGTTTAATTTTACTTGTTTAGATTGTAATCTGTTTTTATGAGTCAAGTTTACTTAACCCTTTTACTAATATGTTATTCTTGCAAGGTTTAAGAAATTCTAATTTATCATTCTTTTAATGGTCATTGTATTTCCTTTGAACACTCGTAACTGAATATCTCAGCTACACCACCTTGTGATCAATATCATTTAAATATTGCATGCAATTATTGTAACTATACATGTTTTATTTTCAATCAGAAAAAAGTAGCTGAGTTATTATTTGAAGTAGCACAATTAAAAGAGGAACTTCACCTTGCCAGGGAAACACATGCATCTGTTTTAAAAGACAGGAATGTAAGTATATTTTGTATTTTGCATTGTTTTCCCCCTTCACTTTACAATTCATCAAGCAAACTAGGGATTACTAAGACACTCCCTTCTCCTATATTAAGCCATTATTATTATTATTATTATTATTATTATAGCTTTTATATAGCGCTACTTTCATGCTTATAGCATGCTCAGAGCACTTTTGGTCCAATCTCATTTGTGGACCGGTGGGGGGGGGGGGAGGGAAATCTAGGAACTGGTTTTCCGTGCTGCCTTTAGGTGCTCAGTAAACACAACTCTGCCCGAGTCGGGTGTCGAACCTCGAGCCCCCTTCTAGGTAGCCAAGCCAAGTTCAAGCGCACTTGGCCTCTTGACCACGCTTCCCACCATTTAAGTCATTGGTTAATATGCATGACTAAATGCATGATGCGTAGGACGTAATCATCTTCTTTTTTGAAGTAACGTCTGTATTATATAAGATAAGATAAGCCTTTTTTTTCTTTACAATGCCATCTGTTCATTTAAGAAATGATTGAATAGAATTTAGAATTTGTAACTTGTATTAATTTCAACACTATTTTTAAGGTATTAATAATCTATTACTTTTTTCTAATGATTCATTTTAACACAGGGATGTCTACCTTGTCTAATTGTCATTAGATGGTCACAATGTTGACTTACTTGACTTATTCCTTTTGACTCCCAGAAGGGCATAGGGCTTTAACAGTGTCTGTTCTGGGCAACTCCCTTCAGTTGAGTCTATGTTGCTTCTTGGATGGCTGTCAGATCGTGTGCTTTGTGCTCTGGACTGTCGTTAGATGGTCATGATTGTCAGTCTCAGTTGACATTGCCTGATTTAATGTTCACGTCATGCTAAGAGGTTAAAAGACACGTGGAATTCCTGATGTAGAAAACAGGAAAAGTAAAAAGTATGTTACAGGCTTGGAAACAGGAGTTGCATTGCTCAGTCCATACCACATTTGTTACTGATTGTCCTGATGGAAAGTTAAATTTGAATTTGGCCATGTTAGCACTATTGATAAGGGTTAGGATCATTGAATGTGTTTGTTCTCGTACTCAAAATTACTGAAAGGATATAGACTATATACATCCTATATATTTTTAACATTTTTGCATAGTATCTTTTTAATGCTTAGAACATGATCATTGCTCTAAGGGTTTTTTTTGTGTGGAAATGTAGGGGGAGGGGTATATGTGTTAAGGTTTTCTGTGCTGATTTAGGCGGTCAGCAAACAACTTAGTTGGGTTTCGAACTGAAGCCTCCTTGCAGCCAAGCAGTTTATGCCACTGACTTGTAAGAACATATTCTTCTTGTTTTCATATCAACACAATTATTTTACACTTTATTGTTATTTATCTTTTTTTTGTAGTGCAATAAAATGGGTGCTGAATTTCAGAGTGCTGTGCCTATGCAAGGAGGTGCTATTGGTGAGCCTGGAGAGAGAAAGTCATGTTCAGAAAAAAATGGCTCGTTTAGAGGTAATTATGCCCAGAATAGTAATGCTTTACACTTTATATATTTATATTTCACTACACACACAGATTATATCACCCAATTATATCACCAAAGAATGGACAACAAAAATTAAGACTACTAAAACAATGTCCTTATTATGCATTACAAAAAATATTGTCAGTGTTTTATGCTCAGATCTGTAATATTTTAATTTTCAATATCTGCCTGGTTTGGTAATCTGAACATTAAAAATAAACTTAATACGCCCTTAAAAGTACAATCATTGGCATTTAACACAAACCATACTTGGATACTTATTTGAGGAAAACATTAAGAAAATTATAAATATTTTAAAGATAAACACCCTCTGGGTCACAATTTTAACATTTACTATCACATGGACAATTATAAAGACACTGATCACAAAAACAGAATCAAACACTCTTTGTGTTTCCATAGCAAATTAATTATTGAATAAAATCCAACTTTAGATTTTAACTCCTAGCACTGTGTTGAAGTGAACTGGGCAATGAATGTATAAAATGTATTTATTTGTTACAGTTTAGTAGCTATTAGTATAGATAAAGTAGTAAGTACATAGATCTTCATTAAAAATATTTGTTAAGTATTTTTTTGATTCTATTTTACTGCTACATTTTTTCAGGAAGAACTCTAATAAAAGAAACAAAAATGCCAGAAATAAATGAACAATCTTGGAGAAGTAAAAAAAAGTGAATGAACTAATAACATCCTTTTAAAGAATCACTATTTTTGTAAATGTTTGTTTTTTTATATCAATCAATGGTTATAATTCAAATGAAAGCCACTTCATTCTTCTTAAAAAAATCCAGTACAAGAGATACAGTACTTGTAAGCATGTCAATGATTGGTTGAATCCTACCAGTATTTGAATAAACATATATTTTAGTTTGATGCCCAAGATTGGCATTGACTCTAGACTAATAATTGTGTTTATACACAGTTTGTAAAAGAAATATGTCGAGATATTTTTGTTAAGATTTTTCTTAAGTTCAAGCTACTACAATAAGTTCTACAATGGAATTTAAAAAGATGTTTATGGAAATTGTCTTTCATTTCACTAGCCATTTGTTTCTCATAAAAATTGTGGAATTGAAAATGTCTGTTACATGTGCTTCTATATCTAATATTTATGAAAAAATATATATATATAGAATATCCTCTGCTTAAAAGTATGCTTTATTGGAATATGTTTATGTCAATACTTGTAATAAAATGAACAAGAGGTGTTTCACTCTAGTAGTTTAAATTTTCATAAGTTATGAACTAGAGGCCTTAAATAAAATTGACTACTTTTGGATAAATTTGTCATCTCTGTTGATGTACAAATAATGTAACTAGGCCTCAAGTTTTTCCTAAATTGAGCAAAGAGAAAGAGCATCCACATTTATCTTTTTCTAGAAAGAACAAAAATAAAGCTCAAATATTTCTCCTATTTTGACACAAATTAAGAAAAATAATATGACCATTTTTGTAGGAGCTCGCAAGGTTAAATTTATAGGTAGGCTATTTAGGCATGGTTGTATTTTACACAGCTACAACTGTATTAATACATAAATAAGCCGTCCTATTGTAAATATGTACTGTACATAAAGAATTAGTAGAAATAGCTATTTGATCTTCATGTATTGTCTTGAATCCTTTTTTTTTTTTGTTGGTGTTTTGATTTTTCTGAATAACTTATATGTTAAACTACTTGTATAATGTGTTTGTAAATATTCATATCAGATAATTTCTATTGCTGTTTATTAAGGAAGTTGGAAGTTTTGTTTATGTATCAACACAGACCATGAGCTCTATTATAACTGTCTGTCTGGTCTTTCAGTTTTTCTTTGGGTCATCTTTGTTTCATTGTGGCAGTTTGTATTTATATTTAGTGTATTCTTGCCATTTTATGCCCATAATTGAACCCAGACTCCTTTGGTTCAATCCTTCTAGCACCCTTAAATGCTTTGCATGTAGCTGCCAAATCTGAGAGCCATAATGAAGTGCTTCGAGGCCACTGCCTGGGTAGATGTGTAACTATTTATCTATCATGTGATTGCAGAAGTTTGGGCCCTCTGAGTCCACCCAGCTCTAATGGGTACCTGGCATTAGTTGAGGAAAAGTAAAGGCGGTTGGTCATTGTGCTGGCTACATGATACCCTCGTTAACTGTAGGCCACAGAATCAGATGACCTTTACATCATCTGCCCTATAGACCACAAGGTCTGAAAGGGGAACTTTACTTACTTACTTAATTGCAGAAGTGTTTACATAAAAACATTCCGTACTCAAGTTTAACTGCCATTGGTTAGAATCAATATCTTAAATAGAATAAGGTGTAATTGTGAACATTAAGCCACAGAGATGTGACCCCACAATGACTATGCTAGGAGCAGTAGTTGTTATTTATAATTCTAGCAATCAATTGTTTTGTTAAAGACCCCTAGCACTATTAGATCTTCAAATTAGCTTAGTGATATTGTAATATGTGATTTATATTAGCTGATATTTTATTGTTTTCATGGATTAACAAGATTTTTTTCTGTTACTTTTCATAACATTTGTCATTACACCACAACTGATGCCTTACTGAACAAAATGTTCTAATGAGTGAAAATAAAGTTATTTATTTTCTAATCTTGTTTTCAAGTTTCATCAATTTTTCTTTTACTTGGCAGAATTTACAACAGAGTAAGAAGCATCACACAAATTTTATTGGGATATATGAATAGGGTCATCAAGTGGCTTCTATACTTTAAATACCAAACCACACCTTATAGTTCTCTAGTTCTGACTCAGTGTCATATTGATCTGGTTGTTCTGTTCATCACATTTGACTTATTATTTGAAATAATTGAAAAAAAAAAAGCTCAACATTTCTTTAACTTTGTTCAAAATTTAGATTAGACCAATGAAAATAATTATATAATTTCAAGTAAACTTTAAATGTATCAAATATTAATAAGGAGAGATAATATTAGACCTAAAGGCTGTGGAATATGCTAAATTTGAAGTAAGTGGGAACTGGGAATAAAGGGAAACAACTGAGCATAATGTATATTCTACAAACGTACGTTTCTTGTTAGTGAAAGTAAACATGAGGATATAACATGTTCTATGTTTTAGATTTGTATTTTCACTCCAAAGAATTTGAAGGAGGGTGCCATTCTATTTTAATAATATAGATCAAGTAAGTGATAAATGCATTATAACTAAGAAAGAAGATAGCGAATAGAGTAGGAGCAAGTAGACAGCCCTGCTTTACGCCATTTTCTATTGGAAAGTGATCAGAGAGGGCACCTCTGTGTCACACTGGCTTTCAGATAAGACCTAGTCCACTAAAGAGTGGGTTAGTCGGTCGAGCAACACTCGAGCAAAGATCTTTCCTGCTACTCACAGAAGTGTGATGCCTCGATAGTTTAAGGTTTGAGCAGATAGACTTGTCACCCTTTTTGTATTGGGATATGATTACGGAGTCTCGAAGTTCAGGTAGGACCACGCACTTCTCCCAGCGTAGAGCGAACAAGTCTGTTAGCCTCTCGGTTAGGGCGACACCACCCATTTTAAATATTTCAGCGTCCATCAGAGCCAGGTGCCTTGTGTTTTTTTTTTTTTTTAGTTTAGATATTGCTGTCTCAATTTCCTCAGATGTCGGTAGGTCGTCGAGCTCCTCTCTCATAGTTTTCTGGGGGACATTTGCAAGCGATTCCTTCGATAATGATGGGTCCATTGAGGCAGCGATTGCACGAAGGCATCTATATCCGGCTTCGTTCTACCGGCAATGTGTTCAATCTTCGACATCTACTATTCCATACAAAAACAAAGGAGATGGTCATAACGGAGCTTCTCTATGCCGATGATTGCGCCCAGCTAGCTCACAATAAACATGACCTCCAGAACGCGGTAAACGAATTTACATACGCTGCCGCCTAACCCTAACCTCGGGAAAACAGAATTCATGTTCCAGAAGTCGCCCAATAAAACCTACTCAGCCCCAAGGATCACCGTAAACGGACAGCCCCTTAATGTGGTAGACCACTTCACATATCTAGGTAGTATAGTGTCAAATGACGCCTCACTTTCAAGGGAAGTCGAGAACCGTCTCGCCAAGACCAGTAGCGCTTTTGGACGCCTTCAGGCGAGAGTTTGGTGGAACAGATCGCTCCGCCTGCCTACAAAAATTAGTGTCTACCAGTTGGTGGTTCTCTCAACCCTTCTGTATGGATCTGAGACATGGACACTATATAGGAAACATCTAAGACTTCTTGAGCGCTTCCAACAAAGATGCTTGCGCTCCATCATGGATATACGATGGCAAGACCGCACTACAAACAGCAATGTCCTTGCGAACGCCGGTATGGACAGTATAGAGGGACTTTTTTTGGTGCGACAGTTGCGCTGGGTAGGGCACGTATCCCGTGGGAAGCGTGGTCGAGAGGCTTGGCTTGGCTACCTAGAAGGGGGATCGAGGTTCGACACCCGACTCGGGCAGAGTTGTGTTTACTGAGCGCATAAAGGCAGCATGGAAAACCAACTCCTAGATACCCCCTCCTCCCACTGGTCCACAAATGAGATTGGACCAAACGCGCTCTGAGCATGTTATAAGCATGAAAGTAGCGCTATATAAAAGCTATAATAATGAGAGACGAACGTATGCCAAAGGCAGTCTTTTTTTTTTTTTGTGAACTAAAAGGTGATCGACTTAACAGAAGCGCCCCACGGAAACAAGTCAAAGACCAGCTTAGGCGTCAACTTTCTTTGTCTGACATAGAAGAGAGTACCTGGTTGCATGCGGCCTCAGAAGAAGACAGCTGGAGGTCACTCACGAAGGCCGCGGGATACACATTTGAGACCAAATGAAAATCTGCTCCCTAGGACAAACGCAGACGGCGAAAAGAAAATCTAAATCGACCACCTGCGGACAATGGTTATGCTTGCCCTGGATGTGGCAAAATAAGTAGGTCACAGCTGGGACTGCGCAGCCACAGGAAATACTGCATTATCCTGTATTATAAAAGATATAATCTTTTTTTTCTTCATTTGAAACATGGGTATTCGTTTCGGATCAACATCAGAGAGAGAAAAAAAAGGGGGTTATTTGACACGGTTTTCGTCTGGGTAGTAATGAGCTCTTCTGTTAAACAAAATAAGATTTTTTCGTTGTTACAATTTTTACATGATTTTTAATTAGAGACTACTCCATAGTATGGTTTCTAGATGCGGCAACCACTGAACCAGTCATCTAAGATTCTAGATCTAAGAATAAAAATTAAGAATAATAATAGGTTCTAATCCTAGATAGATCTAGACTAGATCCCAGTCTAGATTTAGATCTTAGCCAAAATAGAATCAGCGGTAACTAAAACTAATCAGCTAGAGCTAGCTAGGAGGTAGGCCTACTAAGTCTAAGGCGTCTACTCTCCCTCTAGTCTAAGTCTACTAAGGCGTCTAAGGTAGTCGAGATTGAATCATTGATTCCAAATGTAGATCCTAGTAGTAAGTAGTAGTAGTAGATACTAGATCGATCTATCGACTATTCTAAAAATAAAAAAAGAGTCAAAAGACTAAATCAATCAGAAATCTAGTCTAGATCAAAGATCTAATATTCTAATGATCTATACTTATAGTATACTCAGTCAGTTAATTAATACTCGACTACAGTAGAGTCTACTTAAAACTTAGTCTTAGTAGTCTTAGTACTTATAATATAATAATAGTTAAATAATAAGTTACTAGTCTAGTTAGACTCTAGTTATTAGGACCAGTGACAGTGTCCCAGTCACGCCCAGGCCAGTGACACTAGGCGTGACTAGAGCAGGGGTTTAGACTTAGTGATAGTGCAGTGAGCGACTGACACCGAGTGAGTGCTTTTTGAAGTTTTTGTGTATAGATCTAGATATGATATAAATTAACTAATAACTTAATATAAGTCTATCTAATTTAGTAATTATATATCAAAGTATTAGTAAACAGGACTAGATATGCACAATCAGGTGGTAAAACTTCCCATCGAAGGACCCTTTTAAAGAATGTTACGCAAGTGACAGCGCCACGCTGTCTATTGCTTCAGTAATCAGGTCACAAGTTTACTGGCTTGACGGTGTCAGTAGTATCTCCCTCTAAAGCAAAAGAAAAAAAATATTAAGATCAAGGCGTCAATGCCAGGAAGTGTCTTTTTAGACATATATATATATATGGCTCCTTTTGTCTCGAAAGGCAATGGATGCGCCCAAGTGAGTCACTGGTTTTGGCTTAATCTTGAGACGGGGCAGAATCTGGTGTGGCTAATCAAGCCAATTCTAGAACGTCAGACTTTGCCACAATTCGTACATGTGTATGCCTCTGATTTAGAGCTAGCAGACAGGGCAGCTTTCTTTTTTTCCCTCTTGATTAAAGCCGCTTCAATTCTTTTGTTCTCAGCAAGGGTTGTCCCAGCATGCACAGTCTGTCTCCATGCACTCCGGTCTTTGGCTATGCTTTCCCACATACTTTCACTGATGCCTGAGGCTCTCAT
This sequence comes from Biomphalaria glabrata, assembly GCF_947242115.1. Taxonomy (NCBI): domain Eukaryota; kingdom Metazoa; phylum Mollusca; class Gastropoda; family Planorbidae; genus Biomphalaria; species Biomphalaria glabrata. The sequence continues at coordinate 740,276 of NC_074721.1, read as the reverse complement.
GTCTCGCTTGCAGACATCTCTATATGTTAGTCTTGGGCGGCCCTTGGGTCTGACTCCTTCCACAAGCTCAGCATATAAGATATCTTTCGGGATTCTACCATCTGGCATGCGGGTGACATGTCCGAGCCAGCGTAATCTTCTTTGTGTCAGGAGAGCATACATGCTGTTCATATTGGCCAGTCTCAAAACTTCCTGATTGGAGACATGGTCCCTCCAAGAGATGCCCATTATGCGTCTCAGGCAGCGCAAGTGGAAACTATTCAATCTGTGCTCTTGGTACATGTATGTTGACCAGCTTTCACTGCCATAAAGGAGAGTGCTCACAACACAGGCGTTGTAGACTAGGATTTTGGTCGCTGTGGTCAATTTACCATTTTCCCAAACGCGCTTGGAGAGTTTTGCCAATGCTGTGGTAGCTTTTCCTATCCTTTTTGTCAGCTCGATGTCTAAGTCTAGGTTACTGACAATTGTTGAACCCAAGTAGGTAAATTCCTGCACCACTGAAAGGGTGTGGTTCCCAATTTGTATTATAGGTATTTCTGCGACGTCTTGTGCCAGGATTTCGATCTTGGAGAGACTTATAGTAAGGCTAAACTCTTGACAAGCAGCTGCTAAGGCGTTCACTAGCTTCTGTAGACCTCCTTGTGAGTGAGATACGAGTGCCGCGTCATCGGCAAACAGCAGCTCCCTTATCAAGATACGACACCTTTTCGTTTTGGCTTTAAGACGTGCCAGGTTAAAGAGCCTTCCATCGGATCTGCTATGGATGTATATTCCGTCTTCCAGGGATTTAAAAGCACTGGATAGTACGACTGAGAAGAAGATGCCAAATAGTGTAGGGGCCAGTACACATCCTTGTTTTACACCGCTCTTAATGGAGAATGGCCTGGAGGAAGAACTTTCAAACTGAACGGTGCCCTGCATATTTTCCCGAAAAGCTGACACTAGTTTTCTTAACTTATTTGGGCAGCCGATTCTCTCTAGTACATATATATATGATATATATTATATAGTATACATGCTTTTGGCCTAGAGATCTAATTTTGAAGTCTTGATATTGTTATAACTGTGGAGGCAATGCAGATAGGGGAATTGTGTGTGTGTAATCAGCTGACACAGATAACAGTGGCGAGTGCTTGGCAACCATTCAGCATAGATTTGTGTTGTAAACAGTGCTGAGGCCAGTCACATAGGATGGGTTAGGTGACATCCAGAAAGGACAAGTGAAGCTGTATCGGTTTTGAGAAGGCTTTCAGGGAACCTATGTAAAGAGAGAAGGTGACAGTCAAAATGGTTTGGTTTGGATTCAAAGTGAGGACACTTCACAAGTACGAGACGAAGTCAAGTTCAGTACAGTGAGTCCAGTGTGAAAGGTGGTACAGAACAGTTGAATCCAGTTCGAGCCTGGGATGAGGTGGAGAGGCCAGTAGAGTTTTGTACGTCAGTATGGTTATCTACTTTGAAGCATTTGTACATTCATTGTTACATGTTGTCAGTGGTACAGTATTGGCTGTGATTTATTAGTCATTAGTTACTTTACACATTATTTGGAGCCATGACTTCTCAAGCTCTTTGAGTTCTCAATGATGCATTGTGCAGAGTATTTATTTGTGCCTAAATATAGACAGATGTTACAATATTTAAATCTAGTAGTGCTTATTGAACTTTAGATAGAGTAGTTTATTTATTCTGGACATTACATGAATTTGGACAACTTGAAGTGTTGTTGATTTTACCTCGTTTTGATGCGATTTATTTGCAAAAGTGATGGTTTTGTGCACTGTGCATGTCCATTTTCAATCAATTCTATGTCACTTTTGTTCGTTTTCAATATTTTCCAGACAGTATACATCATTTTTAAAGTTGCATGGTAAGCCATTTTTATTTCTGTCACCTGGATAAAGTTAGCTAGCTTCCGGATTAAAAGTTTTTTTTTGGTTCCTGTTAAATGTTGTGCACTTTCAAAATTGATAAGTATGTTCATTTATAGACAGAGCATCACTTGTTACATTGACTGTGCTTCAAAGATGTGTCACTAAAATCTTAAAGGGGTGTTGGGATTCAGATTTTAAAAAGCGATGGAAAATTTATTTCGGACAACTCTCCAAGAATAAAAATGACCAAAAAAAATAGCCAAAATTATTATTTTTTTTTATGCTTCTATGGACCAGACCTAGTCTATTTTCTTTTGATAGTCTATGAGATTTTTCTATTTACTAAATAATTTTTTTTCCTATTTCTAATCTAGTCTTAGCCTATAATATTTTTTTCACTCTTCTTTGCTTTTTATTTTTTAAACAATTCTTTTTGATTATAGACTAGATCAATTAATTCTAGACTACAGATTCTAAATTCAATTTTTAGATTTAACTCCAGATTATTTTAAATAGAATTGAATTGAATAAATATTTATCAAATATAGTCTATTTATAAGATAATTTTATCCTTACAAAAGAATACCAACCAAAAATCTTTAAGAAGGTTTTCCAGAAGCACAGATTCAAATTTCTTCCAATGGCACCCATTTTTTACTCTTGCTCCATGATACCTTCATCCCATTAGCTAGCCATCTCCCCAAACCCATTCTTCTGATTATTGATGGGCTATACACCTCTCACACTTCCCTCATTGAAACATCCCAACTTTGTTTTGATTACCAAATCATTTTGAATTGTCCTCTTCCCCAAGCCTGATGCAGCCCCTTGATCAGGCATTTTTTGCTGCCATTAAGAATGCTTGGAAGGATGCATTAAGATAGCACGTGGCATCAACTGGTGATGGTGTGTCCTTAGAAACATTTGCTAAGGTTTTTAAGCCTACATGGGAAAAATGTGCTAAAATTGAGTTAGTCAAGCAAGGCTTTATGGCTGCAGGGATATACCCTTTCAGTCCAGAAACAGTTAAATCAAGGCTGGAAAATTGGGTCCCAGTTTACTGTACAGACTAAAACATCGTCATCTGCCTCACTGGCTGTGCAAACTCTTCCTTCCACCTCCTGTGATGTCTCACCTCTTGCTTCCCCACTCCATGATGCCCTACCTATTTCTCCCACCTCCCACGATGTCTCAACTCTTTGATTCTGCCTCCCATAGTCCTGCCATCACTCATGATGTCTCACCTTTTGCTTCCTTTTCCAATGATATTCTACATCTTCCTTCAACCTCCCATGATACCCCACCTCTTCCATCTGGCTCTTGTTTCTCAACTCTACCAGCAACATCACCTGATTCACCTTTACCTTCCACCTCATATGGAAGTTTTTTTCAATATTGGCTAATCTCCTAACACAGAGTTTTCCAAACCATATGACAAAATTATATTTGAAAAATTTAGTGAACTTTCCCTCTCTGAGGACATTTTAAAGATACCCTCCTTTAAGAGCAAGGACAAAAGTAGTGCTAAACCAAAAAAATTAACCCCAACTCTCCCAATTCTTGTAAGCAGCGAGGAATTTTGGCAAGCCTTTAAGCGCAAGATTACAGAAAAAGATGAGCAAGAAAAGATTAAAATATGTTGGAAGGTAGACTAAGATGAGACAAAAAGATGAAGATGCACTGCAAAGAAAAGTCTTGAGAGAAAAGAAGAAGGTAGAGAGACAATAGAAGAAAGATGATGATGCAAGGAAGAAAAAGGAGAAAAAAGTTTTGCCAAGAAGAAAGACAAATGAAGACAGTAGAGAAACTGAAGGAGGCTGAACAGAAAAACTGTGACAATGAAAGTGGTGATAAAATTTCTGACAGCCTTGTTGAGTAGGGAATGAAGATTGTCCTGCTGGTTGCCTTACAAGAAACAAAAGCACTCTTTAGGTTCTATGTAAACAAATGAAGATTGTCCTGCTGGTTGCCTTACAAGAAACAAAAGCACTCTTTAGGTTCTATGTAAACAAATGAAGATTGTCCTGCTGGTTGCCTTACAAGAAACAAAAGCACTCTTTAGGTTCTATGTAAACAAATGAAGATTGTCTTGCTGGTTGCCTTACAAGAAACAAAAGCACTCTTTAGGTTCTATGTAAACAAATGAAGATTGTCTTGCTGGTTGCCTTACAAGAAACAAAAGCACTCTTTAGGTTCTATGTAAACAAATGAAGATTGTCCTGCTGGTTGCCTTACAAGAAACAAAGGCACTCTTTAGGTTCTATGTGAACAATGCGATCAGTGGTGGCACACTTGTTGCACAACAGTCCCTCAGAATGCAGAAGAAGGATTAGAAAAATTCAACCTTCTGTGTTCCGCCTGTTGCCTCGATCAATATCGTTAATTCACATTAAACTTTAACAAAAAATGTTATCATACATATTTATTTAACTCTTTACATTTCTATATTAAATACTTTCATTATTTCATGCTATATTATAGCATTCATAATTATTGTTATTGTGATATTATTGTTAAAAAGTTAAAGATGGTCACTTTAATTTTATTTTTATTTATTTTCACCAATTGTGATAATATTGAAATTGTAAATATATAAATTTGAATACAGCTGTATATAAATCTTTCTAAGCTTGTAAAAAAATCTTTGTTTTTTTTTTTCTTTAATTTTTTTTTTTTTACTTTTTTGGTGAAAGTAAATAATATTAATAACATGTTCATGCTCAGAAACCACAAAACAAAAAATTAAAAAAAATAAAACCTAATTTAAAATTATATATTAATAAGAATAGTGAACAATTAATACACACAACATAAAATAAAAAGTCCAAATTAAAGTAAAGCTCTCAATAAAACATGCAAACATAAAATAAACTACAAATTATTATATGCTACAATCTTCATCATTTAACTCTATTCAGTCATACTGATTTTAGTATGACAAAAATACTTTGAAATTATAAATAAATCTATATTGTCTTATTGTAAATGCATGGGGTATCTTAGAATTTAATTAATATTAATATAAAATTAAAATCTGAGTTTATTGAAGCCTGAAATAAATTATGGTGTCCGAAATCAAATAAACTGTGACAAATCTGTCCGAATTAAATAATGACACATGGTCTCTTTGACCTTAAATATAATAAAAAATATAGGATAGGGGTACAAAAATAAGTAGACAACCTTTTCTTCATAAATTAAAGAACATTTTGATACTTCATTTTCGTTTCTATGTCAAACAATTATCAAATAATGCGCTGTCAAAGTCAAACTTTGACATTTTGGCCTGTAGGTGTCCAAATAGCATAAACTACTCAAATAATTTTTAACGTTTACTCCAATTTTTGGCTGAGTCTTACTCTGCAAGTGACTGGTCTAAAATGTTTTTGTTCTGAAATGGCTGTTATTTATTAACGTTTTGTTTTCTCTACCTACAGATCTTTGAATCAGCTTGTTGACTTTAAAATCATTCTGTATAAATAAATATAGAAATACTGTAAAATGTTTGACATTATTGTTCTAACAGAAGGTTACACCCAGCTGGACTCAAAAGGTATAGACTTTATTTTTTTTCTTTGTTTTCTTGAAATCATTTTTTTTTATTCAAGAATACTTAAGGACTTAATGCTATTAATCATTTATAACTTTTAACCCATTGACATTTTTTTAATGTTTAAATATTACTGAAACCCTTGGATTTAAAGGTTCTGTTTTTTTGTTTTTTAAAACCTATTCTGTATTTGCCAATAGATGGTAAAACTTTTAATTTAGAGACCATGGCTTCTCAGCTCAATAAGTTGGCAGTTATCTATCCTTACATATTCTGACATACCATTGGGACCTACATGCACTCTCTCTCTCTCTCTCTCTCTGTCCTAGTTGATCTAGATCTATATGTGATATAGATTAAATACTTCAATGATTTATTCTGGGTTTGATTTGACCCCCCTCTTTCCCTTTTACCCCTCCCCCCAAAAAAAAAAAATCTTCACATAAGCTATTGTAATTAAGCTAGATGTCAAATCATTATAATTGCATACAAATGGTGTTATTATTGATAATTAGTGCTATTGTATTCTATAATCTACTTTTAAAAGGCTTCATCATAAATAAAGTTCATAATTTGATTCAGTTTGAAAAGATGTGGTAACACATATTTTTTTTTTTTATACTAGAGCAACATTTAAAAAAACAACAACCAATGAATAAGAAAATATTCATTCCTTTGATTTATAAAATTTTAGACCAATTTATTCTCCTACTTTAATATTATGAAATTTGCTGTATACATATTTTTTTTTTTTCAAAATCTACAATGATGTTAATTAATATATCATTTACTTTGAAGGAACTGTTAGATCATGTAGCACTGTCACACTTACTAAAAGGTCCCCACCGCAACATTATTGTTAATACCGGGAACCCTTGGGGAAAGGGACTTACTTCTCAAAGGTAAACTTTAATTTTACTTTCATTTTTTATTTTCCCTTTTTTAGGATATATTTACCTCTAGATGATCTGCACATCTTTGTGAATAGATTTGTGTCCGAACCTTATATAGGCCAGACTAGATTTGTATCCGAACTTTATATAGGCCAGACTAGATTTGTATCTGAACTTCTTTGGTCACCTACTGAATACATGTAGGATTGCTTCGATCCAATATTTTCCATCTAAATAGCTTTGTATTGCTAATTGTCTATAAATCTGTCTTTCATCCAGTAAAATCTTTTCTTATATAATACTGATACTTGGACTCATGCATTTCTTAACATTTTTACAGATGTTTAGTGTTTCATTTTGGCTAATTCAGACAGATATGTAATGTCTATTTGAACTATTTCTCAGAAAGAAAGGCACTTAAAGTATTAGACCATAATTGGAAAAAATGATTAACATGCTTTAATCTTTCACTAGTTCCTGTTTCGAACCTTGCAATCTATTGTGCAGATGATTATGTGGCCAGCACAATGACCAACTACCTTTACTTTTCCCAACTAAAGTTAGGTACCCTACCTATTTCTTCTTGGGACTAGAATTCTTGCTTAGCCTTTAAGATCAGTTTTCATCTCCAAACCAAGTATTTCTCAAATATTTGCTGGTTGAAAACAAGAATTTTATTTGTGCCGCCTTAAGTTGGCTGGAGAATTTTTTAGCGCTGTAGGCTTTTACAATGAAGGCTTTTAGAATGTAATGAAAAAGAAGACATATTATTATAAAACAATATTCTGATTTTATTTATCATAAATATTTACAATATGTATAGAATCCAAATTTATGTATCGGTATTAAATGTTCATTGACTCGCTGTTTTTCTTCCGCCCCCTTTTCACATTTTTTCAAATTGTCACTCCCCACAGTTTGAGAAATACTGTCCTAGCCAAAGCCTCTTGCAGGGATAGAAGCAGTCTGGTTCTAACTTTGGACCATAGTGGTGACATTCTAAAACACATAACAAAATAACTAGGCAGCCATCTCTTCTGTTTCCTAGTTGCTTGCATCCCTCTCTGCACTCAGAATGACAGTCACATAGTCAGTTCTGTCCACTCCTTGCTCGATTCTTTCCCCTTTCTAATTCACCAGATGAAGGACAAATGATGTTGTAACATGACCATACATTGTTTATGGTTTTATCAGTAGTCAATAGGGCACCATGAGAAGGAATCAACTTCAAAACACTTGTCACAGTACAAATAATGTTGTTGTTTTTTTTAACTAAAACAGATGTTTAGACACAATTTATATTTGTCTTCATATTGTTACTACTTTAAAACATTTAAATACTGTACTCTTCCCTTTGAGGCCACATACTTTTTTTTCTTTAAAGGTCAAGTGCATTTGTCTTTGAGACCAAGTACCCTTTTCTTTTTAGGCCAAGTACTCTTTAGTTTAAGACAAGTACTCTTCTCTTTGAGGCCAAGCCATTCATGAGACGATTCCAGTACATCATTTTCTTGCGACTAGTCATCTGGCCTGCATTTTGACAACCTAAAATAACTTTCTCCAACATAATTCACATACATAAGATCTGACTTACATAAAATAAGAGTTAAGATCTTTTTTTACTATTTAGAATCTGTGTATGCTCTGCAGCTTTGAGTGACCAGGGTTTGAAACCTGAAGACATCCACTATGTTATTTGCTTAAATGGACACATAGAACAGATTGGCAACCTCAACCTCTTCTCTGGAGCTGTCCAATGTGTAGGCTATGATATTTGTCGACATGATCAGTACTTACTGCATGAGTTGAAAGAGGTATCTACAGACTAATATTTTTTGTTTGTTTTTAGTGTTTTGTGCAGACACAGTTTAAATTCTTTTTATTGCTCCCCTACGATTGCAGCAGTTGCATAGATAAAGATTTTGTAGACATAATAATGCAACTAGCGAAGCTTCCCTTTGCTATCTTAATATCCATATAGCTGGTGAAGTAAAAGTTCATCAGTTGCTGGGCCACTTGAAGAGCTCTTTGTCAAACTCAGAGATTATTCTAATCAGGTCTTAAATGTAACTTTTCTATGGGAAGATTGGACAGACATCTTAATGTAGATAGAAAATGTGATTGTTCTACAAATTTATTCTTAAACACTCAAACATTCATAAATGTTCTCAAATATTAAGGCAATTCTTAAACAGAATCGAACTATCCAACTCATCACATTCCATTTAAATTCCTCTTCTGCTATACCATGGCATTATGATGTAGCCTGATTCAGACATTTTTAGTTTTTGACATGCCGAAGTTGAAGTTTTGTTTGTTGACTGGCTTGCGTTTTGAACATGTTCATGTATTTGTATTGATGATGTTTACTTTTGATATCCTTGAGTTATTTTTGTGTAAAACAAGATAAGAAATAGAAAACTTCATTGTTACACTGACTGTTTAAATAGAGCTAAGTAATTTTTCCCTATTTCATTCATTTGTTAGTAAATAAAGCAATTGGCTTGTTTTATCAACTACTTTTCATTTGTCATTAATAATTGCATACAATGTTTAATTTCTTTAAATATCTTTGTGTGCTGAACTACCTAGAATGTCATCATTATCCTTTCCTTTAAGTTCCGGAGTATGATGAATGTATATGTCAGATCCTTTCTATGTGCTAATTTCTTAGTATAAAAAAAAATAGAACTTAGTATAAAAAATCAGAACAAATTAATTTATTAATAAATAAAAATACAAATCATTTTGTTTGAATAAAAACATCATTTCAATCTTGAAATAGCTTGAAGAAGCCATCAGTTAAGTGAATATCTCATGTTTACTTTTTTACAAATATCTTTCTGAGTCCTACCCTGCGTCACTGCACATTATGGATAAACTTTTCTTTATTTATTCTTGATACTGCAGGTCTTATTTGTTCTTCCTGCAGGGGATGCCCTTCAACATAGATGAGGATGTAGAAATAGGGCCAACACCTGGTCATACAGGAAATGATGTGTCGGTGGTGGTGAAGAAGGGTAATCTTGGAGTATTAGCAGTGGTTGGTTAGTTGTTTTTTTGTTGTTGTTGTTAGGTGGTGTAAGAAAAGTACAACCTTCTGCTTGACACAGAAAATCATGTTGAAGGATTGTACTATCCAGCTTTAAAAAGTATGGTTAAAGTTTCCTTTCCAACCTTGCAATCAAACGCAAGATGATGTAAAGGTCATATGTTTCTGTGGCCCCCTGGTTCGGAAGCCAAGGGCTTTACTGTTCAGCCATTGGGCCTCGTGTTTATTTTCAAACTGATGTTTAATGTTTTTTAAATTTTGTGTTTCACAGGGGATTTATTTTATTGTGAAGGTGACCTTTTCTCCCCCTCCCTTTGGCTAAAAAAAAGTGAGCGACCACATCTCCAGGTACAATCAAGATATACCATATTGGAGATGGCTGACTTTATCATACCAGGACATGGACCTACGTTTAAGGTGCATTTAAGTTGTTTTGTCCTTCCCTTTGGCATGAGTCTGTCTTATATGTTTACAGCATTGTCATTTTCATATTTGATGTTTGGTACATATTTATGTAGGCTCTATTTTTAAGCACATTATTATGTTTTAATATTAACATTAATACATTCTATAACAGACATTGATGGAAGGAGGTCCACTTTGTGCATATTAAACAGGTGTACTTTTTACTATTCGGCCAACTACCTGGCAGTGATATTCGACCGGAGCCAAATATGGCAGAATGGGGAAAAAAGGCCAAATATTCGACAGAAGCCTGAGCGACTATCCGGTGCACCCCTATAGGCTATCTATTACATTGCTATGAATTCAAGAAGAGGGTCTTTTACTTTGTGAAAGGTGAAAGGTTTTGTAATAGACTATAACAACAAGAGTCTCAATTAACACATTGATTTTTTTAGTCTTCCATTCGTCTCCTTTACTCCAGCATCTTGTTATGAGTCTGATCCACTTTTACACACAGTCCTGACTTACACACTTTCTTTGCTGTTCACTCAACCATTTACAATGAAGATCAACTGGTCATTTCTTACACAGGCACACACACTGCACTACCAGCCACTCAAAACACATTCACTTACTATCACAGGTTTTTCTATGACCTTTCGCTTGTAGGCCTTCATTCAATTCTTTTTCTTGATTTTTTTATTGATTTTCATGTGAGCGAAGAGCTTTACCCTCTTTTAATACTCGAGGTAGCTTACACATATGATGTGCTAAATTATAGAATGTAATTCTTATATTAAGGACTGCATCTTAATTTCTAGGCACCTCTTCTCTTTGTCTTGTATAGATAAGTCTAATCAGAGGTAACACTATAATAAGGAAATAACACAGGTGTAAGGCCAAAAATATTAAGGCAGTTAATGCTGATGAACAATGTCGAACAAGAAGTTTAATATGTAATGAAGATAACTGTTGAATGTTGTATTATCTAAACATCTACTACTTCAGAAACTAAAGCCGACCTGACTCAAGAGCTGCAAAAAAGTCTTCTATTTTCTAGGGTTGATTACCCAGATGCTCTGAGCAGATAACTGTAAATGTGTAAGTCAAGAAATCTAGATCTCAGTACTGAAGACTATAGAATTTATTATATAGGCCAACGCTTCCGAACCATCTGTCAAATGTTTAACTATCTGTTTTAAGTTGAAACTATAAAAAAAGATAAACATCTAAGTTCTCCTATTATTAACAAATTATAGTTTGACACTAATTAATTAATTAAAACCACCAATTATTGTTCTAAAACGCTTCAGCTTCCCACTATTAATTAACAAAAGTAAGCAGAGCATGAGATGTAAACACAACCATGTGACTCAGAAGAAATTTGGAACAACCCCATTAGCCATCACTGTTCTAGATCAACAAATATTAGATTATAATTTAATCTAAATTTTATACTAATTACTAAATCTAGTAAATTTTAGGATCTAATCATTCTATCATTAATTTAGGTCTAGTCATCTAGACTAGCGTCACGATTACGCTAGATGTCTAGATCTGGAAAATCTACTCTAGATTTAGACTTTACATTGTGACAGAGTAGATGATACTAAAAATTGATAAAGATTTTTAGAATCTAGGTAAGATCTAAAATTATAAGAAGATCCAATACTATAAGAACTACTCTGAATTTAGTTATTAACTTGGTCAGAGTCTCTACATTCTATCATGGAGACTATCTAATGTAGTCTAGTAGTAGTAATCTAGATTAGTTTCTAGCTGTATTCTGTGTTTAATATATACTTTATAGACTTTTTTAGAATGGTAGAGATATTTAGTATATGATTATGGAATTTATACACACTTCTGGTTAGTGTGATTCCAGCCCCCACCTCATTGTGGTTGCCCTGGGTGGTCAAGAAGAACTGTTTTTTTTTTTTTGGTTATGGTTTCATGGCCACGACCAATGTAAAATAGCCACGCAGCTCTGTCCCAGCTTGTTGGAAATATGGCAAGCTTAGTAGCCACTGTACCTGACTCACCAGGTTCGGAATGAAGGCTAAAAGCTGGAGGTCAAGAAGACTTGAACAAGTGAGGCCAGCCAATTTCAACATTACAATACCATTGCACTGAAAGACTGCTTAAAACAGGAAGAGTTGAAGATCACCTTATCAAACAAGTTTCAACATTACACTAGTATAGCACTGAAAGACTGCACAAAACAGGAAGAGTTGAAGATCACCTTATCAAACAAGTTTCAACATTACACTACCATTGCACTGAAAGACTGCACAAAACAGGAAGAGTTGAAGATCACCTTATCAAACAAGTTTCAACATTACACTAGTATTGCACTGAAAGACTGCACAAAACAGGAAGAGTTGAAGATCACCTTATCAAACAAGTTTCAACATTATTAACCATTGCACTGAAAGACTGCACAAAACAGGAAGAGTTGAAAATCACCTTATCAAACAAGTTTCAACATTACACTAGTATTGCACTGAAAGACTGCACAAAACAGGAAGAGTTGAAGATCACCTTATCAAACAAGTTTCAACATTACACTAGTATTGCACTGAAAGACTGCACAAAACAGGAAGAGTTGAAGATCACCTTATCAAACAAGTTCCAGCTCCTAGAAGAAGAGACAGTAGAACAGACATGGCAGAAACTGAAAAAAAAACAGTGACCTTCACATGCCAAGTACTGGGTCTCAAGTCATACACCCACAAGGAGTGGAGTTCAGCAGAAACTCTTCAGAAGATCAAGGAAAGAAGAGAGAAGAAAGCAGGCATGAACAACAGTAAAACAAGAGCAGCAAAAGGAAAAGCACAAAAAAGAATATGCTGAAATAGATAGGAGTATCAAGCATATAGCATCAGAACAGACAGGCAAAAATACATTGAAGCACTAGCAAAAGAAGCAGCTCTTCAGAACAGTACCAAAGAACTGTAACCAGTCATCAAAAATATATCTGGAAAATTTGCCATGTCAGAGAGGCCAGTAAAGGACAAAAATGGTGACTTGATAACAGATGAAGAGAACAAAAGAAAGAGATTGATCAATCATTTCCAAGAGCTTCTTTACAGACCTACTCCTGTCAACCCACCAAAGATACCGCCAGCTGTAAGAGACCTATCAAGTGCAGTGCACCCACTTAAGAGCTGACAATTTATTTGAAGAAGTAGTTGATAACAACACAAACCATATTCATCTATTGGAATCTGCAATAGAAAAATTTGATGTAAGATTCAAGCATATATTGTATTTGTCCTCACTGTCATGAGCTCTTTTGCAGAGTAGTATTGTCTCTATTCAATCACACTGAAGAAATCTAATTAGAATATATCTTTCTTGAGTTTAATTTCTTCAAACTTGATTCAATCAAATAAGCTATCCAACAATAAAAAAATTAACATGACTCACTTTTATGAAATAGCTGGCTATCTTACAATATTGTCAAATAACTGAAGTACATAAACTACTAGTCGAATAATGACCACTGAACAATGACTCATCTAGGAAGCTTCGTGTTGCCTGGCCTTTCTTGCTACATAATTCTTAGTCTTCTACCTATTCCTGACTACTCATGCATGTTTACCTAAACATCTCTTCAAGGTCATCTAAAAGAATGACCTATTTACCTAGTCGTTCACTCACACACTCCACTTTTAGCCCACTGGACTAGTTAACTTATTCTTGGAATTAAGGCACTTAACATTATTTCCTGTACCATGACAAAAATTGTTTTCTTCCTACTTGAGCTATGATTGTACAGAATGTTACTGGTCTCTGCCCAGATTTTCAACTATTCATTGTATTCACAAAACTTTTTTTTTTCTAAAAGGCTTCCATTCTGTATTCTGTTTGTTCATTTGGCTTCAAACAAGCTACAAAATGAATGTCTGTCCTTGTGTCACTTTCATCTCTAATAAGTTCACAATCTCCATCAAATATTTCGCTTACACCACTCTTGACGACGTCTTGAATCGTTTCTGTGTTCTCCTCATTATCTTCTGTACTCTCTTCCTCACCCAGGCTCGCTTTATTAAGTCCGTTTAGTGCCACTCTGACAAATACACCGCCATGTCTCACAAAAAAAACTTTTCCATCTTGAAAGACCAGGTCCCAACCATCTTTCTTTGCCTTCACGCTTGTAAAAAAACTTTGTCATCATTTTCTGATGCTTGAACTTTAGAATGCAGGGCTCATTGTATTCTTTCACTTGAATCAACTATAGATGTTATTCTTAATTAGGAGAGAAAGTCTAAATTACACTTTTTGTTTCTTAAGTTCATTCGTGAGTAGTAGTTGCTGTTTGTTTTGACAGGTTGAACTAGAGGAGCAAAAAAGAACTAAAGAAAACCTTAGGAAGAGAATGCGTGAAGTAAAGGAACTGGATATAACAGCTGACAATCTGTGAGTCTTGAAAAATATATTTATTTACTTATTTTTTTACCATGTTTTTATCAAATATATGAATATGTTTTTTTCTTACTTAAAATGTGAGACAAATAAAACAGGGTTCTCAATTCTATATGAATAGAACAATATCTTCATTAAAGAGCCTTTTTATTACCCTCTATTTGTTCTGTACATTGTCTACTTTAAGATTTAAAATTACATTGCCCCAGCTAATGTGCATTTTGGACATAAATTATAATAGGATGTCTAAATAAGATAACTTACTAAACTTAAGAGTTGCAATGTCCTACTAATACCAATGGATGACACTGTTAGACATTGTTATGTACAAAATAATATCCTAGAATTAGCAAAAAACAAGAACAAAGCTTTTTAAATATTTACTCTTATTCTGAAACAGTAAAAGGAAAAAAAAAAACAATTAACTTAGTGAATGTATTATGAAAACAATGTAATGAACATCATAATATATAAAGCAAAACATTTTGGCAAATATTTTTTTAATGGTAAAGTCAGTCTATATCCTCTTAGCACACTCATCAAAAAAATGTAGGCTTTCATTTATTGACTTATTCAGACAGACTTAGCTTGAAATACATAAAAAGTGAAATTAAAATTTTATTTTTTTAAAAAAAGCTTATCAGATGATCCAATTATTGTCAGCTTTAGTAGAAAAGGTTGAAGATACTAGAAAAAGATTAGCACTAGCCTACTATAAACATATACACCTTAGTCAAGAGTGAGACCAACTCATGATCTTTTTAATGCCTATGAAAATGTCCTAGAAGAAACTGCAACAATAGAAAAATGAGATTTTTGTTAAATATTTTGACAAGATATGGACAATCAGTAGAGAGAGTTTGTAGGTGAAGGAGAGCTGAGAAAAGTACAACCACCACATTTCTATATTTAAATTCCAGTGTTTCTCATACTGGGGAAAGGGAGAGGGGCTTAAAGGTCCTGACAAAGGGGGACGGGGCAGTCAATAAAATTTTAGAAGCAAAATAAAAGTTTGAATGTCATTAAAGTTATCACTCCATGTTTGAATATTAACACACACACACACAAAATGTGATTCTTACCGTTGCTTCAATAAATTAAAATATTTTAAATAAAAGGCATCCTTCACCTTTTTAGTAGGACCTTTTAAAAATGTATACTGTTTCGTGAGATGTGACAGCATGAAGTCATTTCAAAGTAACTCCGCAAATGTGACTTTATGTCTGAGTGGTTGAAATTCTCTCGACTTTTGCGATCATGCCTTAACATTAATAGTCTTTTTTATGCTTGAGGACTTTTGTCTTATTTGTGTATCTGTGTTGATCTCAGAAGCTGTTTTTTTTTTTTAACTTTAAAAAAAAGAAAAAAAAATTTTTAGTCAACATTCACTTTTGGATAGTTTCATTTCAGTTTTCTTAATGATTCAACTAAACACTTTATTTCTAATTCATTTTTTTGATTGACAATGTTTAAAATGAAACCAGTACGTCCCAACCCTATATTTCAACTGTAATAGGCTTTGCCAGAAATGTCAACTAAACGTTTATTGCATAGGCATCAGAAGTTTCTATTTAGTTTCAATTTTTTTCTTGATCTCAGGGTCAAGTCTCTAGAAAGTTCATTGAAAGAAAAAGAGCATGAGGTGAAACAGGAGCAGCAGAGAAACATAGAGCTGGATGCCAAATTTAAGAATCTACTCCAGGAGAAAGAAAGTATTGAAGCTCAGTGAGTGTTCTCATTATTTTTTGATGAACTTAGGTTGAAACAAATTCACTTTGAAGAGGACTGATTGTAGATTGGCCTTGAGGGATTGTCAGCTCTAGAAGGAAATGTTTTCATTGTCGCTGAACTCTGCAGTAACTTATATAACCTATATATAAAAACATTAGTTACATGCTAGGAAAATATTTTAAATTTCTGCAACATCTTATTTTAAGTTGCTGCTACAGGCCAGTTTACAAAAAGGGGGGGGGGAAGGGGGAATAGGACCAAAATTTCCTAAAATTTTTGTAAAGTCTGTTCCCATCACTGGTATGTGTAACCATATATAAAACCACACTCCAACATAATCGTTCAGAGACAATACTATATTACTATATTGATTGTAAAGTATTTTATTTAACATTATGTAAAGGATCAATGAAAACAAGGCAGTTGAATCCTTGTTACATAATTCCCAAAATGTTTGCATGATAGAAGTGTGCTTATTATATAAAAGAGTGAAAAAAAAAGGTTGATGACGGATCTAGATTTTTATAACTCTTGTGATTCACTAGGAATGTTAACTTTTCTTTTCTTTCAGGCTTCAAAAAATACTTGATAATCATTACACAGAGAAGTCAGAGTTGAGTTCTAAGATTAAAAGTCTTCAAGAAGAGAAAAAAAACCTCAAAGATGTAAGAATTTAGTAAACTAGAAATAACATTTATTTCTTTGTCTTTGTCAAATCTATGACTACTGACATTATAGCTTATTGTTATAAAAAAACAACATGTCAATATTTTAATTGTCCTACAAGGCTCAATAAAACCTTGGACATGTGCTATAGCAACATAAAAATGGCCTACACATCTCGATAGTTATTTCTCGGAGGGTTGGACCACACAATGATCCATCTTACACCCAAGTACAAACCAGTTTTAAAAAACAACAAAACCCGAAGTACAGTCCATTCAGTCATGGTCTGACGACGTTGTTTTTCAGCCACAAAGTTGTCTGGAGCAAACAGATTGGGACATGTTTGTAAACAACTGCCCTGACATAGATGAAATTACCATAACCATTAATTCGTATATCCAGTTTTGTGAAAACAAGATTGTACCAAAGAAGAAAATTAAAACAATCAGTAATAATTGACCCTGGATGACCAAAGAAATAAAGGAAGCGATTCTATACAAAAAAAAGAATGTTCAAGAGCAGTTCTTCTGAATTCATCTCAGCCAAAAGAGCCCTTAAAAAGAAATTATTTGAAGGAAAAGAGAGATTCAAGGAAAAAATTGAAAGCTCTTTCAAGAAAAATAACTCTAAAGCTTGTTGGAGTGGCTTGAAACAAATTACTGGCTACGTACCCAAGCGCAAACCAATGTGCGTCGCTGACAATAACAAATTTGTCAATGAATTAAATGATTTCTACTGCCGATTTGACTGCTTGAGAAAGACCACCATGATTTATTGGCATCATTTGAAAACAGTAATAAAAAACCAGTCTCAAGAACTGTTCAATAAACAAGAAGTGACTAAAGATATTTAAACAAGTAAACACCGCCAAAGCCTCGGGACCCGACAAAGTAAGTGGCAAACTTGTAAAGCTATGTGCGGAATAACTGGCTTATATCTTTTGTGCTATATTCAACAAGTCCTGGCAAATGCACAAAATGTCTTCCATTTGGAAGACATCTGAAATAATTCCAGTACCTAAAAAGAAGATTATTGTTTCCAACATCGACCTACGTCCAGTAGCACTTACATCAATTCCAATGAAGTGCCTGGAGAAAATGATTTTAAAACATCTACTGAAAGAAGTCGAAACAGGTCTTGACCGCACCAGTTCGCTTGCAAACCGTCAAGAAGTATAGAAGATGCAATACTATTCATGCTGAATTGTCTATACCAGTTTTGCCCAACCTTATACGGCCTGTGGGCCATTTTAATTTCTAACACTCGTGTCGCGGGCCACATTAACAAAAAGATACCAAAAAATGAAATAGAGAATAAACCATTTTAAATAGTTATATTACAAATTTGTGGCTCCAATGGGCCTACTTACACCATAATTAAGTTACGTAACAAGGGTTTCAGTTGTCTTATACCTGAAAAAGTTTTCTACTAAAATAAGTGCTTGTAAACATTGTGATCATACCATCAATTTTTGTTCGGAAATGTGCAAGGCTTATGTAGACAACACGGCGTAGAAATCTATTGTCCTTATTGTTCGAAATTTCTCAAGCTGGAAATCTGGATTTGTTAGTCAATCAGTTCCAGTTGGCGTCACTCCTCAGCCGCAATAGTAATTATTTCAAAATCTGCTGCTCTGTCATTTAGTTTTGAAGAGATTTTCACCAACACCGTCTACTCGACTCACTTTGCTATTGTCATGCCAGAAAGGCTGACAGCTTCATTTTTTTTTCAGGCCGATTTTATTCCATCACTGCTAGCGCTAGCAAGCACCTTTTTATGCTTCATTTCTCTTGTTAATGTGAGCAACTCTGTAGCCTCCATTACAGTATACTCATTTCTTGACTTCTTGGTAAATATTTTTGTCAATCACTCAACTCTAGACGTAACTTTGCGATCTTTTCTTGGTGACTCAAACCAACAATGCCACCATATTTTTGTAATGGTTTGTTTTAGAATGCTTTTTATGCTATGTTCCTAAAAACACATTTTACAGATCAAACATGTTGGCTTATTATGTTCCACCAACAAAAAAAAAAGATCTGTCAACTTTACCTGAAAGTTTCAACATCCAATTTTCGTTTCTTCAGCTCTCCCATTTCATTAAAGTGCAAATGTTATACGATACGGCACCAATCATGTTGCTGTCAAAAGTACACAAACCAAAATGATGCAGAAAAGATGTGCAGTGTTACACACATGAGATGTCAAAAACAGGGCTAGCTCTATACAGCTGTGGTATTGTCCAAGACTCTAAAACAACTGTCAATTCTTGTAGCCGAAAAAAAACAACTAGTGTTCTTATAGAAAACAAATCAACATGAATAGTACAAGAAAATAGAATGAAGTCCATCGAAGAAAAAGCTAAAGTCCTTACAGAAAAAAATTCATTTTTCAACCTTTTTTTTCCCTACATTTTGTGTAGATGTTTTGGCGGGCCAGTCCAAACCACGTCCCCCGGATCTGGCCCGCGGGCCGTAGTTTGAGCATCACTGGTCTATACCATCATCTTGATACTCAGAGACACTATGCCAGAGTATTATTCGTAGATTTTTCATCTGCATTCAACACCATCCAACCACATCGCATGATACAAAAACTATCTGAACTGAACGTTAGCAAAAACATACAAGCTTGGATTCTAAACTTTCTTATCAAACGCCCACAATATGTAAATGTGAATGGCATGTGTAAGGCACAAGAGAGCTTAGCACTGGAGCGCTGCAGGGGTGCATCCTGTCACCAGTATTGTATACCATATACACAAATGACATTCAGAGCCTATCAGCTGACACTACCATCATAAAATTTGCTGACGACAAAGCAATCATTGGCCTTATTTCAGGTGACGAAAATCTGTACCATTCAATAATTGACACCTTTTACCAATGGTGTATAGACAAGTTTCTAATTTTAAATGTTCAGAAAACTAAAGAAATGATTATTGACTTTAGGAAAAATAAAGGCCATATTGCAGAAATTCAGATGAACAATCAAACCATAGAACAAATACAAAAATATAAATATCTAGGAACAACTAAGAACAACAAACTGAAATGGAGTGAACACTGTCAAAACCTCTACACAAAAATTCACCAGGGACTCTTTTACCTTAGAAAGATAAAATTTAACATCGACAAAACCATTATTTCACTTTTTTATACAGCAACCATCAGCAGTCTAATTAACTTTGCCATCACCTGCTGGTATGGTAACACTTCATTGGCACAAAGACTTAGACTAAATAGACTAATTAAAAAAGCATCGAACATCACTCAAATAAAGCTACCATCTCTTGAAGAGCTTTTTCATGAAAGATGCCTTTCCAAAACACTCTCGCTTCTTAAGGACAACCTGCACCCATTAAACCACTGTTACATAATATCTTGAAAGAAGTGGTCGTCTCCTTTCCATTAGAACTAAAACAGAAAGATTTTAAAACTCCTTTATTCCACTTTCGGTCAGAGTGTTACAAGATCAGCTGTCGTCATCGAGAAGTACATAGAAGTTTAAATTCATAAAGCGCTGGTTGGGAATGTGTATGTGTTTCGTGTGTGAATGTTGTTCGAATTCCTCATCTATACTGTTATTGTACAGTAGTTATGCTGATGTTGTCATTTGTAGTCAAACTGAATTTCCATTTGATTGGATCAATAAAATTATCTTATCTTATCTTATAATATATATATTGAACTGATGTCATTCTATAAAATTGGTATTGCATTGATCAGTTTTATGTTTCAATGCCAGGAACTTGCTGCTCTTGAGGAGCTAAATGCCCAACTAGTGGAAGAAAGCAATCACATAAATACCAACCAGAAAATCCAGCTGTGTGACAAGAAAAATGAGAAAAAACAATGAGCCAACAAAGGTATAGTTTATTGACACTTGACACCTTAATTTCTCTTGTAATAAAAGCAATAATGAGAAGTGCATGTCAAATATGTAGATTTTTATTAAGGTATTTTTTAAAGTGAGTGCTTTGATTTTTATTTTGATAGAAGCACCAACGCCAGAAACTTATTTTGAACACTTTTAACATTACCCATCAGCATGTTAGTTTTTTTTTAAATTTTTAAAAAGAATTTTACTATCTTATCCTATTCTTCTAGATCATTATAAACATCATTCATTGGTAAATATCTGGAGCTTGTCTGTATTCTTAGTTGTTATTGTCCAAGTCTTTGTGCCAAAGAACTGCTTTCAGATTTTATTGTGTAGGGACAGCCTTGTATTACTCCTGTCTTCAATTTAAAGGATAAATAAACATATAGTAACAACTATTTCAAGTATAGCGCAGCACATGGATTAGGTAATAAAATATCTGTCTACAATACTTAGCGCCAAAATGACTACTGCATCAAAAAGCCTTGTTTTAAGGATACTATTAGTTTAATGTGGTCTGTCTGTCTATCATATGTAGATCTTAAAATTTGAAAAGCTATTGAAAATCCCATTTCATGATATTTTGCAGCTTGCAAAGGCTACATTTTCTGTTCTGAAAGCAAGCGCACCATTTTGTTTTCAAAATTATGTATTGTTGTCATTCTGCATGCACAAGGCGCAACAGTGCACTATTAGATCACTGTATATGAACTGGAGCAACTGGAATTCCATCTAAGTGGAAAAGGAAGAATATAATATTTTAGACGAGAACTTGGCTTGATCCCCCTAGAGTAATGGTTCAGCAAGGTTCTTTGTGTGGGTTGTCTAGTCAGGAAGTTGCCTAGGAAAACTGTGGAAACTGTGTTCTAGTGAGTGGAAGACATTCCTGTTGGTTTGTTATTGGAAAGTGAAGACAGAGGCGGCGACAGTGAACCCTGCAGGAAAGAGTTTGAACATCTAAAAACCAGAATTGACATTTATGTTCATTGTAATCATCTCACATTTTTTACATAGCAAAATGAAGTTATATCTATCTGTCTATCTATATATATAGGGACTATCACATCTCTCTTTCTCTCTAAATATATATATAACACATTAATGTGTTTTCTGTTATATGGGTTAGTAAAGTTTACCAAAATTTTTTTTTTTTTTAAGAATGCATATTCTAGTTGTAAGCACCTATATTTATTCATGTTTTTAATCAAGGCATCTTTTAGTGTTATTTATTACCAGCTTCTATAATCAGTAAGCTTAGCCAGTGGCCATTTCAATTGTATCAAAGGAAAGGATTTTTTCCAGAAGTCAGGAATGAGAGTTTGGCCATTCATCAGCTTCTTGGTTAGAAGGTCAACCATCAACAATAGATGATCATTTAATTATCTGTATTGTGTGATCAATGCTCAGTTACCCCTGCCATTACAAGGCCAGAAGCACAGCATCTCAAGGGGCCTTCATATTCTACAATTTAGCTGGGAAAAAACACCACAATTAGGGGTCAGGTTCTGCTTGAATAGATGTATTTAACGATATATACATGCATTCATCATACAAATTCACTAGGTACTGGGCCCAACACCTATTGTTACACCTATTAAAGTGCCTAAGAAAAATAAAAAAAATCTTGGAAGACAACGGCCACCCGCTCCATCAGAACTACGTCAGGTCGTCGCGAAGTGGACAACTGCTGTCAATCAAAACAAGAACGGAGCGGTACAAAAACTTGTTCGTACTTCACTCAGTCAGACTCTATCACCGCCACTAATTGATCAGGGAACATGAAATGCACCAAGATACATGTGTGTAGTCGCTGAATGAACTCTTTTTGTTGTGTCTGTTGTAATTATGTGTATTTTTTTGTTGTGTTGTCTTTATATGAGAAAAGAGTCCTTGTAATCACAAGAAGTTTCTGTAAGGATCAATAAAGCAGTCTTAGTCTTGTGTGCATTCTTTTCAAGATACAAAAACATTATTTTATGCTATAAGTTTTAAACAATAAGAATGTAATTCAGAAAAGTACAATCATTAGGTTAGGCTCATACTGAACTTTATCCTCATAACAATCAGTTCACTGAAAAAAACATGTCAGGTAATCTAGATACCCTCAGTTCAGAAGCCAAGAGCTCGACTACCAAACCCTGTTATTAATATTAAAAAGTTACCAAAACAAAAAAGTAATGTTTACCTTTCAGACCTTGTGATCTATGGGGTAGATGATCTTAGGTCATCTACTTCTTAAACCAATGGTTAATGAGCAGGCTGTAGCGCCACTGGGATGGATGGATGGTTATTTGGCCAGCAAAATGACCAACAGCTTTTACTTTCCCCAACTAATGTCAGGTACCCATTAGAGTTGGTTGGACTCAGGGGCGCCATAAAAATCCCAGATTTGAACCCAGGATCCCAGATTTGGAAACCAAGTTCTCAACCACTCAGCCCCATTATAAATATTAAGAATGTAATAACAATAATAATACCTCAGCAGTCAGCCAAACAAAATACTTTCTCCTGCACACATCTACTTTGTATAGAAGGAGATATAATTGTGGTTGTTGATAGTTTATACCTATTGATATTTCTTTTTTACCTGCATAGGTGGATCTAGTGGAGGGCTCCCTCTGATCTTATGTGAAAACACAAACTCTCTTTGAAATTTATTTTTAAAAATTATTATGGCTTCTGTTGGTATTTTAGAAATACATTGAGCTGCAAAATGAACACCCCATATAATACCCCATCATTCTGCTGGAGGTCTGGACTAGGAAGTAAATTATCTTTAACTCTGATGTAAAACATTTTACAAAAATTACATATTCCAATTCTGACTCTGATAATGCTTTCTGCTTCTACTTCAACTTAGCACATAACATATGTTGTTTTTTGCACAGGTCAAAGAGCAAAACAAACAATGTGAACATTTGAGCGACTCTGACAGCACTGAAATAGATCTGTGAGTGTTGATTAAAAATTAAAAGTATTTTATCAAATATATTATTTTGTTTCTCAACTTTGTGAAATAACATGAAGCAGAGCTGACTGGTATATTCCAGTCTTTTTGATACTTTATGTTCTGTACATTGTCGGTCTGCTCTAGCATTACTTGTATGGTGTATCTTTTTGTTTATATTTACTTACACTCTGAAACAACAAAAGGAAAAAAAGCAATTTAAGCTTACTGAATTCAGAAAGAAAATAAATAAAGCTAAACAATTAGAAAGAAATATTTTTTTTTTTTTTTTTTTTAAATCTTGAATGGATAAATCAGTATCTAATCTAACTTCTTTGCACATTTAATATTTTACAAGAGACAGTTCAATTTTCCTGCAGGAAGTCGTGGGATGGCAGCCAATAGACCATGAATAACCAAGCAGCCATTTTTTGTAAAAGACATCTTTTGTTTTGATATGAGACAGTAGTGTGTCTCATGGATGTTGTCATTTGATTATGACATTTATTATATTATTGTAAACCATTGTTTTGGTTTTTGAGATGAGACACTATTGTGCCTCTGTGATGCTGGTTCTTTGATTATTTTGAACTGAACCTGTCCTACTATTTTGATTTGTTTCATTATTTTATTTTGTTTTGTTGGCCTTTATTTCCGTTTGTATTTTACATGATCTTTTTCTTATGTTTCTAAACAAACTCTTTTTTTTTTTTTTTTGTTGCAAAAGAAAAAAGGTTCAAGACCAGAAAAACAAGTGGTACTTAGAAAAAGCTCAAGGTTGTTGTGTATGTAAAATCTTTGTTTCATGAAGTATCTCTTTTTTTTTTATATAATATCGCCTATCAAACTTGTATAAGCTCTCTACTTATAAATTTCTGATAATTCAATTTCCAAAAGTTAAGAAAAATGCCCTGAAGCCAGTGGCATAGCTCGGGTGAGGAGAGGAAGGGGGGGGGGAGAATTTGAAGATTCCCCCAAATTGAGTGTCTGAAATTTGTTTTTAAATAAATTAAATGTTACGTCACTTTCATGTAATCCCGCCTTTCACATTGTTATATCAGTTAGTGACCCTGTTGCATGTATTCCACACAGAGTATTAACTCTTTCCATGCTGGGTCATCCTCAATTTTAAGGATTAACTTCCATAGCGCTGACTAGTGCTGTGTTACTCTCAGGAAGTAACTTAGTATAAAGGGTAGTTTAAGAGCACTGAAAACAAAGGAGACCATGAACGTGTTGAAGAAAAGTACCACTAGTCAGATGATTCATACAAAGATACAGCTATTGAAGTAGTGAAAATGTCTCTTAATAAAGAGAAGTAGTGCTGAAGAGATTTCATTCTGTGCGCTGCTTCTAGTGTCCATCCTATAGTTGCTGATTCAGAAAGTTTCTTCAACAGCTTGATGATTTTGTCAAGCTGCAAAGAAACTGCCCACGTAGTTTTCTCTCTTGCAGACCACCTTGTATTACTGTCCTTTTTTTAAACTCCAGGCTCCAGCTTCTTTCAGTTTGGCCCATCTCTGGGGTGAATTGGAAAAAAAGTTGACTTCTTATGGAAATGAAGGACGAATTCAAAGTCTGGAAAACCATTTGGACACCTTTGGGTTTCTTCTTGAATAATGACACGCTGATGAAAAACTGTTACTTTTTCCTGTTTGATGAAATACAGGCAAAGTGCTTAATAAGCTAAAATGTTGTAATTTTTGTTGCCTTAGAAAAAGACTAATAAAACTACATCTCTATGTTATAGCTAGGAGTGAAGAGAACTTGAGAAACACAAGCAATGAAGTTAGTAACATAAAGTCAAGGTTGATAGTAAGTATTTACAAATTTATATCAACTCACTCTGTCTGTCTGGCCAAAAGTTTGTACACAATATTTCTCTGACACCCAATCTTAAGCTGAAATTTGCACAATTATTTCTTTTCCTGAAAACACAAGAATCAATTTAAAAAATTAATCAATTAGTACCCTAACCTGCACCCATGAGGGGACCTTCACCACCCATAGGGGTAACAGTGGTGGGTTTTGAACTGGTTAGCAAGCCTTTCTCACATCCAAACCACGTGAAGGTACATTCAGGTACACTCGCTAGAGCATACAGTGGTAGCTCACTGAGAGCCATGTTTGCTCACGTACTTAGCCATCACAGTGGGTAACAACTGGCCACTTCAATACATGTGTACTGCTCCGAGTACCAAAGACAACTGACTTAAATTGAGTTTAGTAATTATCACTTCCTCTTCTTCTTGGAGGTTTTTCTCATGCTATCACCTTTTTGACCCAAGGTGAACAAATAACATAGTGGCTGAGTGGTAAAGGACTTGACTTCTGAACCAAGGGGTCATGGGTTCAAGTCCTGATGAAGATGGATTTTAATTTTTGTGATTTCTAGGACACTGAGTCAACCCAAGTTGAATGCGTACCTAGCATTAGTTGAGGATAAGTAAAGGTGGTTGTTTGTTGTGCTGGCCACACCTTTGTTAACCTTTGGCCACAGAAACAGATGACCTTACATAACAGATTTTTTTGTATAAATAAACAAACAAAACAACATTTAAACCCATTAGCCACTTCTGCTGTCCAGAACGTTTTAGTCCTATACTGTTTTTATTAGATGTTCCTAAAACCCCTTTTCAATATCTGAAACTTTTTAAATTAAATATTTATTCAGTCTCATTGCTAGGTTTTTCTTCTTCTTCATCGTTCTCATTGTTATGTTGGAGTGTTCATATGACTAGACCAATACATGAGATGAACTGCGCATTGTTTCCAAATCAGGGAGCTCTCCATATAGTTTTCTTTCTATTGGGGTGATTTGGGGCCAGTGTCTTATACGGGCCTCTTGGTAAAGAGAGCAGTTTTGGAGGAGGTGGTCGGCATTTTCTGGTGATACTCCACATGGGCAGATTTCGCTGGTTCCAATTTTGAGCTTCCGGTACATGTGTTGTCGCATTCTGTTGTGTCCGGTCCTGAGTCGAAAGATTAGACGTTGGTCTTGTCGGGATAGCTTATAGTAAGCGTCATCTTTTTTGTGATTTGGATGGGAGCTCGTCCATTTCTCATTTATTTTATCTACAATTAATTTCTTCATTTCTTCTGGATAGAGTGCAGAGTTTACTTGTGAGTTTGTTCTCCCACTCTTGGCGAGTGTGTCAGCCTTCTCATTTCCTTCTAGTTGTATATGGGCTAGTATCCATTGAATAACAGTTTTTTTGCTGTTGTTGTTGAGCTTTGTAAGTGCTGTTCTGAGGTTTTTAATATAAGAGGAATCAGAGTTTTGCAAGCTTTGGAGGGTTGTTTTTGCATCGGTTAGCAAGACAATCTGACTGTGAGGGGAACTTGGATGATTTGCTAGCATGGTAGCAGCTAGTGCTAAATGCTTCCCTTTCTGCTCTGTAACTTTTAGAGAGCTCTCCAGTTGCAATGGATTTTTCTAGTTTTCCCTCCATCTGGCCATTCGATAAGTATTCCAGCTCCTCCATTTGTGGTGGCTTTATGGGATGAGCCATCCGTGTAAACTCTTATCCACTGATTGCTAGGGTAATTGGTATGTAGAAAACAGTTCACTATTTCCTTGAGCTCTGTTGGTCTGTAATCAGATTTTCTTTTTATGTTTTCAATATGGTCCCTTATAGTAGGAAGAGGGCTTTCGTCCCAGGGTGGAGATTCGTTATAGTGTATTGAGGATTCCAGAGTAATTTTTTCAAGTTGGTGTTTCTTTTTTAGGTTTAGAGATTCCAGTATGAAATTGGTTCTTCTGAGACGTTTTTTTGTGCCAGTTTTGTGGATTTTTGTTCTGAGTGGGTGCCTTTCCAAGGTTTCCAATTTAGTGAATTGGGAAAGGATTTTTATTTCTCTTCTTTCATCTAGAGAGATCAGGGCAGCGGTTTCCTCCATAGCTCTTATGGGTGTTGTTTTGATTGCTCCTGTCATTATCCTCAAACCAATATTTTGAACCTTGTCTATTTTTCTTAGGTTGGTTTGGGCTGCTGAGCCCCATGCTGAGGCACCATATTCTAGTACAGGTCTTACATAACTGGTATAGGTCTTTTTCAGGATGTTGTGATTAGCTCCCCAATCTGTGCCAGCTAACTTTTTCAAGAGGAATAGTCTCTGGATGCCTTTACTCTGTGTTTTATCTATTTGGTTTTTCCAGGTTAGTCTCGGGTCATAGGTGACTCCAAGATATGTAGGGCTGTCATTTTTTTCTAAAGCTTCCTTATCTAATGTTAATTTTATTGTTTGTTGTTTTGTTGAAAGTGTGAATATGGTATATGTTGTCTTTTTTGTGTTGATGGACATGCCCCAGTCTTTGGACCAATTATTGAGTATATCAAGAGCATCCTGTAATCGAAATTTCGATGTTCCTACATATTCTTCTGTGCTAATTAAGGCATGGTCATCTGCATACATACTGCTTTTGACTTTTCTTGGTAGGTTTTGATTTAGATCGTTTATGAATATTAGGAACAGTGTTGGGGATAGGACTCCTCCTTGGGGGACGCCATTTTTTTATACCCACTGCCAGGTTAATTACAAATCATTTTGGAGAAAACTGATTTTATTTTTCATTAAAAGGAAGAATCTTTATACCTTATTTTCAGTTATAATCTCTATTTTTCTAGCTGTAGTTTGTATTTTTATATTAAATACAAAAATGTGACCTACTTCTCTTTGCTTAAGATTATAAAGGTAATCGGGGGTAGGACGTAGTGGGTTTATACAATGTTCAATATCAAATGGTTAATTTTTGGTAAACTCTTTAATTTCTTCAAATTTATCAGTCTTAGAGAAATTCATTTAAAATTTTGTCTTGGGAAATGCTATTAGGATGTAGCTTACAGAAATCAGGTGTGTCCACAATATATACATATAAAAATGCAAATAAATTAAAACTAATTTTAAATATCTTTATAAATATTTGGCGATGTCTCATAAAATGTTTCATGTAAATGAAGATTATTCTTATTGGCTATATTCAGTTACATTCAGTTAAAGCAGTAGTGGCCTTAGGGGGTAGCTAGTGGGGCAACCGCTCCCCTGCAATTAGAGATTCCATTGTTATAATCAACTTCGAAAACCAGATCAGTTCTCATAAACTAAGATATTTGATAGTATATGATTTGATTTGATACAAATTATTATGTAAGTTCTTAACATACTTTTGGTTACAAAGTCTCATTCTGTTTGGAAAAGACAGCATCTTATAACCTGCGGTATTTTTTTTTAAACCTTTTTTTTTTTAAAATCTTGTTAAATTTCTTTAAATTACAGTGTACAAATTACAACTTGTGGATTGTTCTTTGCATTATCATTACATGATACATTTCATGTGAGGACAAAGAATCCGCTACTAGCCCTAAACTTTTATAAACTCAACAGAGCATCACATCTTCATTTAATATACTCCAGCTATAGCGTGCTTTGGTATTCAATGTATTCTAATGTTTAAAATAAAAAAGCTAAATACAATTATTTCTTTTTTTTTTCTTTCAGCCAATATGAAAAAGAGTGAGTTTTCACAGCATGACAGTTTTTTCTTAGAAGACTTTTCACAGTGTCAACTTTGTATTGTGGCTTTCTTCAATTGTCATTCATAAAGATCAGTGAATTTTGTTAATTCCAGATTTGAAATTTTGTAACTTAATGCTGTTTGTGCTCTTACTGTGATTAAATACTGCATTGGTACCCTCACCCTTGTTGCTTTTATCTGTACAGCCAATGATTATGAATGTTAAGAATTCCAGTTTTTTCAAATTATGAATTGGGTACAGGCTGAGAATATTATTTGAATTATGGCTTTAAAAACAAAATAGTTTAATTTTTATTATAACAAAATGAGTTTGATTGCACTAAAGTTTTCAACTAAAATAAAGTAGTTATTAAACTAAAATTTTATCATGAATTTCAAAATATAGTTAACCAAACAAACTTTTCATAACTTTTGTATTGGGGGGGGGGGGGTGTTGAATTTGACCTATATAGGCCTAGATATAATTATTCAACTGTATGCCTACAGTTCAATCTTATTCTTTTAACTTTGTACAAATATTTATCCATAATAAAATCAGTAATAAGGAAAATGTTTCTTACATAAACATTAATGCACAATAAAATAATGTTTAAAATGCTAGCACAATACAAATGTCTAGAATAAAAATATAGAGCCCAGAAGCTCAAAATTGGAACCAGTGAAATCTGCCCATGTGGAGTGTCACCAGATAATGCCGACCATATCCTCCAAAACTGCTCCAAGAGGCCCGTACTAGACACTGGCCCCAAAACACCTCAATAGAAAGAAAACTATACAGAGAGCTCCCTGATTTGGAAACCACTGCGCAGTTCATCTCATGTATTGGTCTAGTCGTCTGAACACTTTAACATAAAATGAGAATGAAGAAGAAACGTAGAACCTACTGATAACATTTGTGTTAGTGGAGCCAGGAGAACCTACACATAGCTTTTGTGGAGATATCTACCTTCTACAAGTTTCATTACAGATCTACTTGATAAGACCATATACACTATAAACACTTATGTACATTTGTACATACACATATGTGATTCAATGTAGTTAAGACTGCCCAAATTAAGCTTGTCGCAGTTAGTAATGTTGTTGAGTATATTTGTAAAAATGTACACTATCAAATAGTGCCACTTACTTCTGTAGGCGATTACGTCATTCATGGTATTAATATTTTGTGCAACATTTTATTCCTTGTCTCATTGTCATGAGTGACGTAATGGATCAGCTCTTATTTTGGGGTCTTTTTCGCCTTATTGTAATTGATAGACAAGATGTACTTTTTGAGGTCCTGAAGGAATCTTGGTTTTATACTACTGGTCAGCCTTACCATTTTGCCTTGGATTAATTCTTGTTAGGACTATTTGACCTCTGTTTAGGGTGAGTTGTATTTTATACTGTAACGATATTCTTTAAACGGATTTGTTCGTATTTCTAGTTTTAGAAATTGTCTGTTATTTTTATAGGGTTTCAGTTAATTATTTCATCGTTGATTCAATGCTGTGGGTTTTTGGTATTACCGTGGACATTGTCGTCGTCATCTTTGTATTGTTGGTCAGAAGTTAATGACAGTTCTAGTATGCTGCTATCATGATTGATGTCCGTTGGCAGTTTATACAGAACTTATTACAGAGACGAATCTTTGGCATACGATATGAAACTGTGATGTTGAAGTCAGTGTTTTCAAGCAACATATTGGTGCTTACTTTTATTTATGCTTTTTAAAGTTATTACTTACAATGAATTTATGACTTTTTATCTTTATATTTATTTGTGAAAAATTATCATTCACATTATTCCTTTCGATATTATTGTATAAATATTATTCTATTAAATTCATATTTTATTTTAACTTATCATACATATTGTTTATTATTTTATGAACAAACTGAGTGTGTATGGTATGTCTGTTAGGCTGAACTTCGAGAATATGTATAATCATCAAGCAAAAGATAACAATAACAGGATGGCTGCCTGGTCATGCGGTTTGCACGCTGGACTGTCGTTCAGATTTATCGATGGTCGAGGGTTCAAACCCTGCCCGCTTCCATCCCCCGTCGTCCTGCGGGAGGTTTGGACTAGGAAGTAATTATCTTCAACTCTGAAGAAACATCCGAAACATGTAAAACATTTTACAAACATTTTTATAACAATTATTCTTTAATACACACACATATTGCAATTAAAATTTTACTTCATTACCTAGACATTTAAAAATCTAATCATAAATAAAGTCCTGACAGGACAGGCATTATTTAGATTGTCTTTACAATAATTTTTAAAAAATGTTAAACCATATAAATACATAAATAACCATTGGCAGAACTAATTCACAACAACAACAACTGAATCATAGTTCTACAAATGACAAGAAATAAAATGGCTGCCACTAGAATGATTGTAGGAATCAGGAGAACACAAAAGAGTTCTGTCAATATAAAAGGTGTTTAAATGTAAAAAAAAAAATATGGATTAGTAACAGTGATGAATAATAATATATATTACAAAATTGTTTTTGTTTTAATGTACTAATCACAAATCTGAGATAAAAGAATATTTTAACTTAAGTCAACAATAAAGGCTTTAGAACAGTGGTTCTCAACCTTTTATGCTCGGCGACCCCTTTTTACAATCCCCCACTCTGCCGCGACACCCCCCCCCCGGTAAACACATACAGCAATAGAAGAATAGACAGAAACAATCCATTTTTCGATGGTCTTTGGCGACCCCTGGCAAATTGTCAATCGACCCCCAAGGGGGTCGCGACCCACAGGTTGAGAACCCCTGCTTTAGAAAAAAAAAGCTAAAAAAATGCTACCAAATACAATTTATATATATATAAAAAAGTATTAATCAGATGTTCCCTCAGCAGCTTGTTTGGTTTCTTCATACTGGTACTTAGAGAATGAATAACAAAAGAAAATAAATGTCAATTAAAATAAAGCCTAAAAAAAACAACAACATAGAAAACACTTTTTTGTCCCCCCCCCCCCCCCTCCCCTTTCCACTAAAATGACATTCAATGAGTGGCTAATTACATTTTTAAAACTCCCTCACAATTGTATCTATTTTAACAATGGTAGTAGACATGGCTAAGAAAACAAAAATGTTTCATTACTTTTCTATGATTAACGTTTAGTAGATTTGAGAGTGCAAAAGTTAAACGAAAGCATAAACTAAGATGAACTCTTTTCAATAAGAGGTAGAATCAAGGTGATAGTCCAGCCAGCAAAACCAATGTTTTGATGAAGCAAGTTTTACCCAGCAAAACGTTTGGAGTTTGTCTAATGAAAGGAATAATGACAAATTTATGTGGTCAAATAAAAACAAGTATCATCTGGACATCTAATACAAATGTCACTGGTAAACTTTAAGAACAGTTCTAGAGAAAATAATTCACACTTTGTTTTTCATATTGAGAATAATTCAAGTTGGTGGTGATGACATTTTTAAAATTGACCTAATAAAACAACAAAACAATTTTAGGTCTCAATAAACTAATCTTTTTGTAGGAATGAATACTATTTTTAAATACTAGTTCACCACATCCTGAAAAAGAAAACTTATTTTTCTTTCTGTTCTAACAACATTTAAAAAATCCAACAAGTTTTTTAGGTCTATGAAAAATTGGACAGGAAATAAAATCATGTATTGATGTGGACAAAACTCAAAAGGGATGATTTAGGTCAGTGCTGCCCAACCTTTTCCAGCCTGAAGGCTGAATTTCTTTTACATGTCATGAGCCACATAAAAAAAGGCAAGTCCAATGAAATTGGTCTCTGCACCATGAGCAGAAGCTTCAAAAGCCAAACTGCACTGCATCATGGGTCAGATATGGCCTGCAGGCTCTAAGTTGGGTAACACTGTTTTGGCTGCATACATTCTTTTTAAGAATGCAAAAAAAAGACATGAAAAAAATGTGCATCTATTTTTATTCTTATCTGGGAATGCCAATAGTGGTTACCATGTTCTAAGATACATAACAAAACAGTTGTAAAAAAATGTGATATGTTTGTTTCAAATGATTGTTTATATTTCAAAGATTTGAGAAAATATTGTTATTAAACAAATATATGTGTCATTAGCAAAGATGAAAATGAGGAGAAAAGAAGCAAAGAAAACTGCCAATGAAATCATTGTTTGTAGTTATTTAAGAGGACTTTTCCCCTCTTGAAAACATGCACTGGCTGAAAATATAGTATTATATTGGTTGTTAGCAATAGTCAATAAATACTATTTTCCTGTGCATTAGCTTATTACCAAGATGCAGTAGTTCCTTGTGTATTGGCTAAGCCAATCTGCCACCCAAACCTTGAATGCAATTAGCTTTTGAAAATGAGTCATCTTTCAGTTTTAAAGAAATTTTTTAAAATGCTCATTTTTAGGAAAGAGATTAAATTCCTAGGGCACTGGCTAATCAAACAGAGCTCCCAATAAACAAATAATGCCCAAGTGGACTTATAAGACATTTGAAATACAAACTATTACACCTGGTTAAAATTGATACTTATAAATTAACTCAGTTTAATTTTTATTGGAACCAACTTTTTAAGAAGCCTATCACAAACTTCATCCTTTTAACATGCTGCAGGTTACCTTTGTAAAGAATTGAAGAAAGTGGGCCTCAATTTTGGTAGACATTTGTGTTTTTCAAATACAACAATAACCAAACCATCTGTTTGTTATGTCAGCATTGAAATAAAGGTTTCAGGTCAGGATGAGAGGTCAATATCCGGAGAGGATTTTTCACTCATAGTTTCCAAGTTCTGTTTTGGGCTGGGCATAGGTCAAATGTGTTCTCCACATCAACACTGACCTGGGATGAGCATTTGCTGCTATAAGTAGCATCACTGCAGCCACCATCACAGCCAAAGCAAACATCATTAAAGTTATTGTCTTGATAGGATGAGTTCTGCTTTTACTTACACGAGAATGTTTTGAGATTGGCGAGTGCCTAGCAGCAGAAGTGGATGAGTTTTTGCTACAACGAACTTGACGTTTTTTTATGTTGTTAACCTAGTCTCTTGCCCATCAGCTTCATCTTCACTTCGATACTCCCTGATTGCAGTGGCAGGTCCCAAAAAGTTTAATGTCTTAGCATAGGTCTGTAGGATGAAGCCCTGCAGGGTTTAGTTTTTCTGATGTTTGGGTGTCCAGTGAAGCTTCATATGTAGATTGAGATTTGAGCGGAGAGGTAATGTCTTTCATAGACCCTCTGCTGTTTTTGTGACGATGACGAGACTTCCTGGCACGCATTTTCGTAGGAGGTGGTGGTACCAGCTTAGACCTGGTTATCATGCTCCCTTCTGTGTTTTTTATAGAGTCAGGCCTAAAGTCAAAAGAGAAAAAAAAGTGTCTTTATTTTTGTTACCTCATCTCTATCTCTTAAAAAAAACTACATGTATAACATTCTAAAATTCATTTCTTTTTTTTTCTTTTTGTGAATACCAAACTATTGGGCCTAATAGCACAGTCCACAGCAGCACTTTCAAAACTTAAAATAATATGGAAAGACAAGGGCTTAGCCCTCAGCACCAAAATCAGACTGATGTGCTCCCTGGTCATGGCCACATTTTTATATGCTTGCGAGTCTTGGACGCTGACTGCAGAGCTAGAGAGGAGGATCCTAGCAATGAAACTGAGATGAGACAGAAGGATCCTAGCTATCACATTCAAAGACCACATCACAAACAACGAGATTTGAGACAGGGTTACTGCAGCGATCGGACCCCATGATGACCTGCTAACTATTGTAAAAAAACGCAAGCTTAAAATCTATGGCCATATAACAAGATCTACGGGGCTTGCAAAGACCTTCCTTCAGGGAACAGTACCAGGAAAAAGAAGAAGAGGCAGACAGAGAAAGCGATGGGAGGACAACATAAAAGAATGGACAGGCCTACCATTGAAATAGGTTTTAAAGAAGGCAAAAGACAGGGAGGAATGGAGAAAGACGTCGAAAAGTCTTGCTTGGCGCCCCAATGATACAACAGACTAAGGGATAGGTAAAGGAATACCATTTTTATATTTTGTCACATACATATTTAATAAGTCAAACATTTATAGGTCTAATGGCAGGCCATTTATCTGTACATAACTCAGCCTGTGCGTCCTAATACCATTTGGTGAAGATTTCCCTTCTCATGTGGAGTTTTTTGATCTCCCATCGAGCGCCTCCCTAGGTGGCGGATAGGGGAATGCCCTCCAGATATGGTGGGTACCGGGGAAATAAAATACCCGGGGTGGACCAAAATCAAACCTGCTGCCTTGCAGGAAGTGGAGGGATCCACAAAGGCTAGGGCACCTTACCTGAAAATAAAGGCAGCTATCCAGAGAGCTGAAAGGGGCAGCTCCCTAGATAGTTATTCACAGGGCTAACAACTCTGTCATATAAAAAAATGCTTTTATGAAAGCTAATATACACAAGAAAACCCGGACAGATCTCAATGGAAAACGACCTAGGCCTGGAAAAGGACATGATTTTTGTTTTGCGACATGGAACGTGCAAAGCCTTTATAGAGCAGGTGCGCTAGCCAAACTTACTGAAGTGTTTAAGAAATATAGGATACCCCTTGTAGCCCTACAGGAAATCAGGTGGAAAGACTCAAACATTCTCAGAACCAAGGAGTATACTATATTTTATAGTGGTGGAAGCACTAACAACTTAGGTACAGGTTTTGCTGTTAAAAAGGAAATGGTAGGTAATGTCATTGGATTTAAACCTGTAAGTGATAGACTCTGCTCACTACATTATAAAGGAAAATTCTTCAACATATTATTCATCAATGTTCATGCCCCTACTGAAGATGCAGATGATAACACAAAAGAAGCCTTCTATGATGGACTGGAAAGAATTTATGATGATTATAGAAGAGAAAAACAATGCTCTGATGATAATGCTACAGAGAGAAACCAGAAACGCTAGACAGCAATACAATGAAGCAAGAAGAAGGGCCACAAAAGTTGTGAGAAAGAAAAAACAGGAATGGGTAAAGTCCAAGATTATTCAGATTGAGGAACTAGCAAAGGAGGGAGACATGAGAGGAATGTATACGAAAATTAAAAATGAAAAGAATGGATTTCAAGCTAGATCACACATGTGTGAGAACAAAGATGGTCAGCTTATTACAGAAAACAGCAGGGTAATTGCAAGATGGACTGAATACTTTGAGGAGATCCTAAATACCACAGAAGATTCAGACAATGGAGAATATGAACTGCCACATGAGGGACCAGATCCCTTAGTGAACCCTCCAACACTCATTGAAACATCAGAAATAATTAGGACCATGAAGAATCACAAAGCACCAGGAGAGGACCAAATCACAGCAGAACTAATTAAATATGGAGGAGAACACTTAGATTCCCAAATACACAGACTAATATCAAGAATTTGGGAAGAAGAAGTAATACCAACAGAATGGGAAACGGCTCTTATAACCCCAATACACAAAAAAGGATCCAAGCTAAAGTGCTGTAATTACAAAGGAATCTCTCTACTAAATGTGGCTTATAACATACTGTCTAGGCTTATAACTAAGAGGCTTGGAAAATATTCAGAAGAAATCTTAGGTTACTACCAATGTGGTTTCAGACCCAACAAATCCACAACCAAACACATCTTCACACTAAGATGTATACTAGAAAAATGCCATGAATACAACATACCAATCCACCAACTCTATATAGACTATAGACTATAAAATGGCTTATGACAGTATCAGAAGGAAATACCTATATGACACTCTACAGGATTTTGGAATACCCAACAAGCTGACAAGACTTATATCTATGACATCAAACAACTCAAAAAGCAAAATCATAATACAAGGAGAACACTCACAGGAATTTAGGATTAAACGAGGATTAAGACAAGGAGATGCACTTTCCTGCATGCTTTTCAATTTGACACTGGAGAGAGTTATAAGAAGTAAAGACATATACATGAGGGGAACTATCACTAACTACTTCAGGAGAGAAAACACGGGTCCACAACCAACAGGGACGATATACAGCCAACCTCTACAATACCTTGCTTATGCCGATGACATTGCCTTATTGAGTAAAGAAACCTCTGACATAGCTAGAGCCTTCACACAACTAGAAGAAGCATCTCGACCAGTAGGACTTGAGGTCAATGACAGTAAAACCAAGTACATCGCAATGACAAGAGACAATCAAACAGAGGGACAGCATATCAAAATCAAAGACCACAAATTTGAAAACGTCCAAACTTTCAAATATCTAGGAAGTACTATTAATTTAAAAAATGACCTACTAACAGAAATAAATGAAAAAAATAGCAGGAGGCAACAGGGCATTTTATAGCACCCACCATTTACTTAAGAGCAAAACAATTTCAAGGAAAACCAAGAAAATAATATACAAAACCATAATAAGACCAGCAGCAATGTATGGAAGTGAGACCTGGACACTGACTAAAACATCTGAAAATTTACTTAATACTTGGGAAAGGAAAATTCTTAGGGAAAATCTATGGTGCCATACAGGATGAAACAGGGTAGAGGACACGCACTAACCATGAGATATATCAATTGTATTAAGACCCACCAATAGTGACAGAAATAAAAAAGAACAGACTACGTTGGGCAGGTCACCTTGAAAGAATGTCAGATAACAGAGGAGCGAAAATCGTTTACAGACAAAAACCAAAAGGCAGGCAACTTAAAGGCAGACCCCGAATGCGATGGATTGATGATGTAGAAGCAGATCTGAAGCAGCTTGGGGTCAGGGCATGGAGACAAAAGGCCCAGAAGAGATCTGAATGGAAGGATGTGTTGAAGCAGGCCAGAGCCCTCCATGGGCTGTAGCGCCACTGGGATGGATGGATGGATAAAGATTTTCTTTATGATTGCTAGTTAATATTTACTTAACAGTGTAGTAAATTACAAGTCTTATCAGTTCCTCAATTGAGGACCCTTACTTTGACATTATGTCTACCTTGTCATTTCCCTTTAGCCTAAAAGTCCGCCTCTTTATTTCCTTTTGTAAGTCTATCTTTTCATTTCTTTTTATGTCTACATGGCCAAGGATCCCTGGTGGTATGGTAGTGGAGTGTGAGCTATAGATTGTGGAAATAAAGATACACTCACACAACAAGAAAATTTACTTACATGGTGACTTCAGACTCTGACCTATGTGTCAGTTTTTTTTACCAAGTCGATCTAGCTTTTCTAGAACTTTTATGATTGGACGAATTATACTCTTACTACTGTTATTGTACATAGTCAGTAATTGTTCTCACCTGATAAAAAAAAATTCATTATTAAAATTGAATGTTTGCCATGATACAAAATAATCATACAGAAAATAAAACATCAA
Source organism: Biomphalaria glabrata (assembly GCF_947242115.1). Lineage (NCBI taxonomy): Eukaryota > Metazoa > Mollusca > Gastropoda > Planorbidae > Biomphalaria > Biomphalaria glabrata. The sequence continues at coordinate 701,979 of NC_074721.1, read as the reverse complement.
CATCATAAATAAGTAAGGGTCAGGTTAGGGGGTATTTAAACTTATGAATGAAGAGGTGAAAAGATCCAAAATTATTTCACATAACTTGGGTTCTTGGGTTCAAAATCCATTTGTTAGCATTGAACTTACCACTGCTGGGTCTAATTTAAATAAGATACCGGGTATGCACTTCAAGGACCCAAAGTCATAAAGTCATTTTTTTCAATATTTTGATTATAACAACAAAGTTTATGCTAAACATAAATTCTAATACAAAATAGAAAATGTGTTTCAAAATATATATTTTACATGTGAGGAACATTCTACCTTTAAAAATTAGATAAATGTTAAGCTAAATTTTTCCTATGTGCAAAAATTTGTTATTACAAAAATTTGGGAAACACTTATTTGGATACATTTAATGATACATACATAAATAAACAGCAGCACATGAGACCGAGTTTTTAAATGAGAGAAAGTAGTGAATTAAATGTGACGAAAAAAGGGACTGCGCCAACCAAGGATCGAACCAGTGACAATTGACCACTGGGGTGGTAATTTGCATATAGGCGAATGACTCTGGACCAAAAGAATGTTTTTTGGACATTCCAATGGTCTAGAGGTTAGAGCGTTATCGATAGGCTGTGTTGTTGTTTGCAGGTTTTTTATCCATATATTGTAATTAGAAAGTGAGAATACCTCAGATCCTATCTTAGACTATCTTGATGATAATGACAGAATCTGTGTCTTTCAGTTAAGGACTTCATTGAGATTCAGAAAAGTCCTCCCGACTGAACCAAAGTAATTTAGCAGAGGCAATCTCAAGGTGCATGAGAATTTGTCTAAATGATGGTCTATTTTTGAGCTTTGCACTCCTGAAAAAAAGAGAAAGATATTCTTTGGTGATGGTCTTTTTTTTTTAAGGAGTGTGTTGATGATTTTATAAATTTCATTTATATAATGTGTGGTAAATATTGCACATATTTTAGTCAATTAATAGTAGTAAACCTTGTTTGCATAAAAGTATCACACATGATAAAGATTTCAGACATGAAAACTAATGTACAGCTGTGTCTGCTGGTTAAATAGATCATTTTTGGGTCATCTTAAACATCTTATTTCTCATTTTTAGTTCTAAAATGTCAATTACAATGTTTATTCTGACTGGCTTTATAACAATTTCATTGATTTTATATATACATCTTTATCTAAAAAAAAAGTAATTACAGCAACAACAAAAAATGATGTAAACTTAAGGAATCATATCTTGCATATCAATACTAAGACTAAGACTAAAACTGCTTTATTGATCCTTACGGAAATTTGTTGTGATTATGAGTGTGGACACCTAAGACCATAAAGTCATATCATAAAATACAGGTAAATTATTTTTTTTAGGCAGGAGAAATCGCACCAGGCTACTTACCAAATGTCTACTTTTTCATTTCACTGCACATTTTATTTCAAATGACTTCTGATGCCATTCAGGTCACAGTGCCAGCAAATGACATTTTAGTGCTTTTTTTTTTTTCATTCCACTCTCGGCTGGTTCCTGACAATATCATTGGATGCCACAAGAACACTGCAGACAAAACAAAACAAAACAATTTTTGAGATAATTCTTTTTCAACATAATCACAAAATGATTGCTGAGAGGTTGGTAGTGACAGCATTCCAAAAGTAGGTAGAAACACACATATTAGTTCTAGCTAATTGCACTAAGAGAAAAACCCAGTTTCAGGTAAAACTTAGAAAATAATTTACCGCTACATCATTAAAGAATTTAAAGAATTTCTAAAACAAGAAGGATGTTTCTCTTTGCACTTTCAAGTATGAATGAAAATCTCTGACAAAGGAACATAGCTACTGTAGTATATAATCTGCATGTTTAAGTTCCTGCATAGGACAATTAATATAACAATTTTTTTTTGTAATAAAATAAACTTAGCTTTCAGCATAGGAAACTTATTGCTATTACTATGACATCTTTCATAATATAATAGAGATGTTTGGAGATAGATTCAAATAAACAGATTTAGAAGATTAAGATAGCATGTATAGTTGCGCAAATAAAATTATCAAGCCATACAGCTAAGAATGTGATACAATCTAATCAAGATTTCAATCTTATGAGAGTCCTTACTGCTGCTTAATTATTCAAAACTTCAGAAAGTAAAATATTCTCATTTTACATCTGACAATGTTTACTGATGCAGAAGGAAAAATATTGTCTTGTGTCTATCCTCTACAGTAATTTATTTAATTCCCTGCCTACCCCATCACCTCCTTTGGTGTATAACACAATAAAAAAAACCTATTTTCTATGAGAAGATTCAAAACTGGATCACACTCACAATGACCTGCTGACTACAGTCAAAAAAATGGGTACTAAAACTTAATGACCAATTACAAGGTTCTCAGGGTTTGCAAAGACTCTCTCTTCAAGGAACAGCACCAGGAAAAAGGAAGAGGCAGAAGGAGAAAGTGATGGGAAGACAACATTAAAGAATGGATGGATCTGTCACTGAAAAGATTCTATTCAAGGCAAAAGACAAAAAAAAACAGATATACTAAGGGACAGGTGAGGATGATGTACAGAGATAAATATACAGCTTAGAGATATTTTTTAAAATTAATAATGAAAATTATACTTTGCATACATTTTTAAAAAGATAAATTTTAAATTGACTTTAAACCCAACTGTCACTGATCACATCCAGTGAACAATAATGTTTGTTTTTTAGCAGGAATGTCTAAAACTTATTGTTTTAAATTAAAAAAAGAAGTCTGACAGATTTAGTACTGGTGTCAATTGTTATTGCTAGTACTTATATACTTATATTACAAATTTGTGTTTTAGTCATGTTAGGAAAAAAAACATTTTCTAAAAAAGTATCTTTACAAAAACAAAACAAAAAAACACTGCAGTCAATGAGTTAAAAGACAATGGAAAATGCAAAAATACTAGAATAGAACCTACTTGAAGGCTATAATGTTTGGGTGATTCAGTTTCCTTAAGTTCCAAATGTCTGTCTCTTTAACATCTCTGACCTTCTTGACTGCTACTTCTTCATTACAGAGTTTGCCAAGAAATACAGCTCCCTGAGCTCCACTTCCCAGCCACTGGAGATCTGTGATACTTTCAAATGTAATTTCCCAATCATCAGAAGAGGAAACTGAAATAAAAACATTAGATTATAAGGATAATATGGTCTTTGTATTAACTGAAGGGTACTTTTCAAAACTTAAGTTCAAAGCTTGCTGGTCTCACCAGCACCGCACAGTCTGTCTGATCCTAGCCAATTTCCTCCCACATACTAACATTGATGTCTGCAAACCTGATAGACCAACTGCAGACATCAATGTCAGACTAAAGTATAGTCTAGACTTTAATTATAAATATTATTAGAAATATATAGGTAGCCCATAACATGAGTGGCCACAACCCAGACCTAATGATATGGGCTTTAGACTGTGATGGTGGTTCTTAGTTTAAAATGTCAATAATTAAAGGGAAGAAAATGATTGAAGGATTAAAAAAAGAAGATGGCCGAGGAGAAGGTTGCAAAGCAATCTACTTAGATATCAATGGAGATAGTAGAAGAGAGATAGAGTCAACAACAACTTAGATATCAATGGAGGTAGTTGAAGAGAGATAGAGTCAACAACAACTTAGATATCAATGGAGGTAGTAGAAGAGATATAGAGTCAACAACAACTTAGATATCAATGGAGGTAGTAGAAGAGAGATAGAGTCAACAACAACTTAGATATCAATGGAGGTAGTAGAAGAGAGTTAGAGTCAACAACAACTTAGATATCAATGGAGGTAGTAGAAGAGAGAGTCAACAACAACTTAGATATCAATGGAGGTAGTAGAAGAGAGAGTCAACAACAACTTAGATATCAATGGAGGTAGTAGAAGAGAGATAGAGTCAACAACAACTTAGATATCAATGGAGGTAGTTGAAGGGAGATAGAGTCAACAACAACAAAAAGATTTCAGGAGTTCTCAGTCCTACTTCAAAATGTATATATATTAGGGGTGCACCGGATAGTCGCTCCGGCTCCGGCTGAATATTCAGCACTTTTTCACTATCTGGTACTATCCGGCTCCGGTCGGATATCACTACCGGATAGTAAAAGCTACACCTGTATTTCTATGAATATTGTTATGCGCCTCCGTGCTAAGTGTTTTCCAGATAAGCCAAATGGAGGTAACACTTAAATATGGAAACAACACAGGCGAAAGGTTAACAATATAAAGGTAGTCGACGCTAATAAACCATGTCCAACAAGAAGTTTAAACTAAATCTCCATGTTAATAAAAATAAACCAATACTCATAAAGTGGACATGATTCAATAATGTCAGTTCTGAAATACATTAACTTTTTTGTTTCAAATAAAAGAATCTGTTTTTAAAACTATAAACTATGACTATATTTTTTAGTACAAAGACAAGGCATGTTAATTTAAATAGAAATAAGACTTTACATTATAAATTCGCATTACATACATAGCAGCGATGTCTGGCACATTTTAAAAGCTTGTCTTGACCCTTGAGTGGTCTAGTAAACATGTAATATTCCTTAACTACGACACGCTGATAATCTGTCTAGATGTGTGGGGGTATATCTCCAGAGGTAGAGATGAGCAACCCCCACCTCTTTTTGTTTGTTTAGTCCATAACATTGAGTTCACAGATAGGCAGCTTACCACATCAAACCAGATGTCAACGTGTTGACACTTTCCAGAGGTCACATCTTATGAGGGAACTGAGTTTGTTTACTTGGAGAAGAATTTTTATTAGGGGCGGGACTACAAGCCAAATCTCTATAAGGTTAATCTGGTATGAGTTTGTTTATTATGAGATAGGTTGTCAATCAAGGGTCTTGACCACAATCCACACCTTTTATACTATTTTCCGGGACAATAAGTTTGTTTACTTTAAGTCTCAATTAGGAGGCTGGACTACAAGCCAAACAGACACTGACCAGGGGTATCTTTAAAGGGAGGGCTCAAGAGACTCAACACCCCCAACTTCTTATTTGTTTAATCCATGACAATGTATTGATAGACATTGACCATTCTTAAGCCAGAATGGATTAACGCAGATTGTTGAGAAATATTGACAATGTCTAGAGGTGACTAGATGATGAGACTAAGTTTGTTTACTTGGAGAGAAATGTCATTTAGGGAGCTGAACACACGTTCGTTGCACAATAAAATAAAACAAATATGTGTATATGTGTGTGTATGTATTTTTCCCCCTTGTATTAAAACCTTTAGAAAGAAAACTAATTTCATTGTTTGATTCTATTGACTTAATATATAAAGGAAAACCTTACAGTAAAATTGAACATCGCAGAAAATAAATTGATCTAAAGCACCACAATTAGATCTAGCAAACAAAGAAAAAATATGCTGGAACGTAAAGAAACACTTGACCTCTGTAACTAAGGTACAGATATAATTTATCTATATGCTTGACTGACCATGCCAATGTGTTATCTTTTGTTGCCTGCACACTAAACACTATTGCCTTAGCCCAAGGTAAAAAAAAACGTGTAAATGTCAACACAATCATCTATACACAATACATTAGGACTACATGTGTAGGCTCACTACGTCTATCTGACCAAGTTGTTACAATCAGTCGAACATAAAGTCTATTTATGTTGTGTTTTTTTTGGTAAGGAGGGTGTGGGTGATTTTTTTTTCTTCTATAGTTGGTTTTCCTAATTCTCTTAGATCTATATAACAGTAGATCTAAACATAGATATCAATAATAGGCATACAGACTACAATTAAATCTATGCTTTGCAACATTTAAGGCTCTGGCTATGAGTAGGTATAATAGATGTTCCTGCTGTTAATAAAATATCGTTTGCCGCAAATGGATTAATAAATATATGACCTACTACGCTTCAGATTCCAACTATTAACTAACAGCTATCAGTATTAAGCCCTTGAAGCCATAACCAGAAGCAGTCTTTGGACTTAAAATTACAAGTCTGATGACCAGTTGTTGGTCAGAAATTCTTGAACACATACATCCAACCACCATACAAGCCATATGAGAGATTTACATTAGTAACTAGTTAAATATTTACTAACATATTTTACATTGACCCTTCAACACACAGCCTTTATAGTTGGTGGCCTCGTACATACACAGAGAGACGCTCATGCTACACAGATTATTTTTTTTTATAAATACTGTTAAGCTTTAATAAATCAATCAGTAACAGAGTTTAAAACAATAAGGTAAATAAAAGGAAAAAAATAATACCAACAAATATAGGTATGTTATTTAACAGTTTCATAAAATGTTAAGCAATACAAGCTATTTACAAGACACTTAGGTATTCGGCTCCGGCCCCGGCCAAATATCAAATTTTACTATCCGGTCATATCCGGCTCCGGCCAGATATCAAAAAGTACTATCCGGTGCACCCCTAATATATGTAGCATAGGTATACTGTTTGTAATATAGTTACTCAGTATATCTTTACTTTTATAGTAGAAAAAGGATGACGAAAGGAGATAAAACTGTGAAATTGTTATAGTCATATGTTTTAATGGGTGGGAAGCATGGTTGAGAGGCCAAGTGCGCTTGAATTTGGATTTGGCTTGGCTACCTAGAAGGGGGCTCGAGGTTCAGCACCCGACTCGGGCAGAGTTGTGTTTACTGAGTGCCTAAAGGCAGCACGGAAAACAAACTCCTAGATCCCCCCCCCCCCCCCCCCCAACTGGTCCACAAATGAGATTGGACCAAAATCGCTCTGAGCATGCTATAAGCATGAAAGTGGCGCTATATAAAATCTATAATAATAATAAAATAATAATAATGATTTTTTTTTTAAGTTATGCAAGAAATAGTTGCCAGCCAGGCAATTGATTTAACAAGATATATGAACAATTTTAACTGCCTCTATGGCCTAACTTTTGGCAAACCATGAAAACATTAGTATTAAGTGTGCATGAGTGCGAGGTAGAACTTACTTGTTACACCAATTCTTCTTGTGTCCCTTGCAATAGTATTAGCAAGTATTATGGAACACATACTGGTCTTGCCTGAACCACTCTTCACCATAAGAAGTACCTAAAAACAAACATAAAAGTATCTAGTTCAGTTGCAGCAAATAACTTCTTATAATCTTGTGACAAAGCAAGAGATCAAAACAAAAGAATTTCAAGAATGGATGGCTAACAATGAGGGGAGATGGCTGGAATATAAAAGAAATTAATAGAACTACTCAGTAGATCGCTAGTGGTGCTTAACTAACTACAAAATAAGTGTAGATTTGGCCTGCTCATTTTTTCCCTATTACAATAAAAAAAAAAAAAATGTATTCACTACTTAACAACTATTATTTTTTACAAACAAAAACACAAACACTTGTTAGGCCTATCAGTTTGGCCATTGTAGATAATCTTATGAAACAGCTGTCCTCAAATTCTAGAAACACATAGCTATATCTGATACCCATGCTGCGCTACTGTTAAAATAGTTGCTACATGTATATATCCCTTTCAACACTTTTGAATCCATCAATAAAAAAGCCTGCATAAAAAATGCTACCCCACAACTAACACAATTTTCTAGCCCTCAGATTTATAAGCCACCTTTATTTTTTGTCTCTTTGATCATTCAATCAAATGGCCTGAAAACCCATATTGTGGAGTATGCACAAACTCTTCTTAGGTTCATCAGTAGTAGTCTTATCTACCTACATTAAAATTCTCCCAAACACACATTTAATATTTTTAAAGAAACGCTCCCTCCCCAAAACACTACACTTTTTGGCCCTTGTATATTCAGTGGAACAACCAGTACTACAATCATTTCTTTATTTGCTACTTAGTCAACTCTCACTTATTGATTTTTATTTTGTCATAGATCTGGATATAGAGAGGCACCTTATTTAGAATAACCCATCTTTACAAACTGTGTTATACCCCCACCCACCAAACGCATGCACCTTTACACTTTTAACATGACACTGTGACAATTTTTAGGACTTTAAATTTTTGCTTTAGAATAAAGGCCTACTTGAAGATCTACATCTAGTCATAAAAAAGTTTTTTTTACAAACACATGCTTTCATACATATTAAAAACAAAACAAAAAAAAAAAGTTTAAAATGCTGGCTCTCAAATATAGATAAGCTTGTAGAAATTGCAAATAAAATTTTTATGGTAATTTTAATCACTGCAGTTTCTATCTAGACAATAGCTTAGTTGTCTAAGGCTTCATTTAAAAAGAATAGGTTAAATATTTGTATTTTATCATCCACTGCAAGTGTGAGAATTATTGATTTAATGAGTGAATGCATTAGTGGTCAGGACCAATAATTTTAAATTGTATTATATATATACCAAATACCACTGACTCATAACTAATTATTAAAAACAAAATGAAATGTATGTTGTCCATTGTAGGGCTTTTAAATTTTGTTGCATGTGGAGGCATGGGATACTAAAATTCATGGCTTGGGGAGGGGAGCATTAGGATGTATTAGGTATGTGACAAAATTGTTGAAATTTTTTTTTTTTTAATTTGGATAATAAATTATTAAAGATCTTGTTCTGAGCTTTCCAATGAGGTATAGAATGTTATTATGGGTCCAATAGATAAAAAAATACACACAATTTTGACGCGTTTTCACTTAACATTGAAGCAATGGGAAACCATGGCACAAGATTTTCTGAAAAAAATGAACAAAAATGTGTACCATTTCGCTACTTTTTATCACATTGCTATAATCTATATATCAAAATAAAGCTTAGGGTGTGCTTAATAAATGTATTTATGTTTTTAATACAGTTTATTTATATATATATTTTTTTTTTAATTTTAACCAACTCAATATGAGGTTCTCATTATTTATTTTTGTAATAAAATGTTCTTATCTTTCTATTTTAACAAAATGTTGATAACAGATAAGTGAAGCACTTATCCTGAGCTTTCCAATGATATATAGAATATTGCTATATGCCAAACGGTTAATTTTTTACAAATTTTTTTAACGCGTTTTCACTCAACACTAAGTGAGGTTTTCTTAAAATTGAACGAAAATGCGTGACACTTTGCTAATCTTTATCACACCACTAAGAACCATATACTGTTACCAACATAATGAACAAAATAAATCAAAGTGAATAAAATTATATTCATTTTCATAAAATTTAAATAATTTTTTTTTATATTTCAACATGGCATTATAATATTTTTTTTTATATTAAATGTTACTTGTCAAGATCCTTCCAATGATATTTAGATTATTGAAATAAGTCTAACCATTCAGAAATGTAAAAATTCTGATGCAATTAAATTTAGGCCTAACAATGAAATCAATGAAGCATACCATCTCACTCATTTTTATAGCACATCTAAAAACAACACCAAGATAAAGATAAAACTTTAGATGTGATAAACAAATTTATCTTTAGATTCATGTATATTTTAAAAAAAATAAAAACTTAAAATCATTTTGTATAGAAAAAAAATTAATTACTTACATACATTTTTCTTGGAAATTGATAATATGATGTTAATTTTTAAGTATAGCATGGTAAGATGGCAAGGCATAAACGATTGCTGGATTTGTGCTGATAACGTAGAAGATGAATGCGATAACATAGAAATTAAGTTCGACCAACTGATGATGAAGCCCATGGTGGTTTATTTGTTAGTGACATAGGGACTCGACATGCAAATTAGTCAGTACTGAATGACGATAAAATGAATGGTGGCTTCTGTGTGTTAGTAGCATAGAAAAGCAGATATCATGCAAGTAAGCAGCATAGAATGATGATGAAGTCAATGGTGGTTTATTTGTTGATGCCGTAGTGACTCTGATGACATGCAAGTTTGTGTGTACTGGATGACGATAAAGTAAATGGTGGCTTCTTTTTGTTACAAGCGTAGCAAAGCAGATATCATGCAAGTAAGCAGCACATAATGATGATGAAGTCAATGGTGGCTTATTTGTTGGTGCAGTAGTGACTCTGATGACATGCAAGTTATTATGTAATGGATGACGATGAAGTAAATGGTGCCGAAGGAACTCTGATTACATGCAAGTAGTTGAAGGACATCATGAAAGTATAAGGCACATGTGGGAATTTATGAAGGGTTAAATGTGTAATTTAATGAAGGGTTAATGATAAATGGATTGGAAAAAAAGTGTTGTTTTTTTATGATAGTTAAATGTTTGAGAGATAAAAGGTTAATAGGAAATATGATGATTTGTGTTTGAAAAAACTTAATATTGAATGGTACACATGAATATAAAAAGGAAAGTTTGCATATCTTTACAGTCACAAACTTGAAGTGAAGACAACTTTATAAAACTAATAATATTATTATTTATAAAAATTATTAAATATTTTAATTTTAAGTTATGGCTTTACATTACACATTATTTAAATTAATTGTTTATGAACCATCAATACAATTTTAAAATGGAACAGTATATAAAAAGTGATGATGTACCATGTATAGTAAAAATAGCTAAGAAAAATAGTTAATTGGCTTTATTAAATTTGATAATTATTTAATTAGATGATATAAAACAAAATAGTGTGTTAGAAAAAAAAGCGCAATAAAAAAAAATGTAAAGTACAAGTAGACAACAACTGGTGTTATTTCAGATCTACTGGGAGGACTAGAGAAACACTTATAAGGTAGCATTATTAATTTTAAACTTTGCAGTATTACATGTGATGCAATGGGAAAACAAATTTAAACAATATGTAGGTTTTATAATTTTAAAAATTATAGTTGCATGAAGAAAATGAATAATAATCAAATTATCAAAAAAAATCCCAACACAAATGTTTTGTTACAAATTTACAGAAATAGGGGATTTACTTTTCTGTTGAAAACAACAACAAAAAAAAAAAAAAAATAATGATCATTCTTCATAATTGGATAGTTTTATTTACATATTTTTTTTTATTAAGGTACTATTTTATTTTAAATATTTCAAAGCTTAAAAAAAAATAGTATAAAAGTATTAAGACTATGTTTACCTCTAGTTAATTTTATAATAGTATAGAATATGTTTAAAATTAATGACATAAACTTTACAGTTTGAAAATTTTATAAAAGTATTTATTTTAGTGAAATGTATTAGTCACTGATGATTAGCTAACAGATTTATTAGTGTGTTATATTAGTATGTGAATTGTTTTACCACCCAATTATAAAGAATCCCTGTTAGTCAGACAGAAGTGAAACTGGAACATTTTTGTCAATGGGTAGGGAAAAATCCTTGATGTTAACAAATACTATTCTACAGTAATGTCAAGTCTTTGAACAGTATGTCACAGGCAAGCTGATACTTGCTCATGTCATAGTCAACCCCTCTACTCTCATCCTCATCATCCAGCCAATATTTTACCAAATATACATCTTTCATTCCTTTTTTCAGTCCCTTTACCCTGCCACTATATAATACAGGGCCTGCACTGTACCAATAGTGACAGATCAACCTGTCAATAACATTTCCAGATAACAATTCCTGCACATCCATCCAAGTCTGTTCAGTCACGTTAGTAATCAGTTCCTTAATCTTGTCAATGTAATTGTCTTGTCTTAAAAGTTTTTCAATTTTCTTTCTTTCTTTCTGTTCTGTCTCCTGGTTTTTTTGCTCCGCCCTCAGAGCAATCTCCTTAGTCACCTCTGACGTCCTCACTCGATTAGCCTGCCTCCTACTGCGAGAGACACCAATGGCCCAAGTCACCCTTTCAGTCATATCTGAGACACTCAGAGAATCTAGATAGGCTACAGTTCTGTTCTTTAGGGAACGGATTCTAGAGGACATGTAGCACATCGTTGCATTTGGTGCTTTTTTCTTGGCTGCACTAAACATGCCAATCACCTCTTCAGAATCCATGTTATGTAGCCTAGCAGATTCTGTCTGGGTGCTCATCAGATCAGACACATTCATACTAAGATACCTTTTATACTGCCTATTGATAGTTTCTGCAATAGAAGACAGACTAGCTTTTATCATGTTTTCAACTTCCTTATCTTGAGGGCAGAGCAAAAGAACCTCCAGTATGGGATCATTAACATCAAGGATTTCACCAAAGAAGTCTAGGTTTCTTGTAAAAATACTAAAGGGATTACTAAGGCATTGATCTACTTGGGCTAGAACTTCTTTAATGACTGTGACAGCCCCAAGATGAGAAACAGCTTGCGCACCAGGCGCAATGTAAAATTTTTTCATCCAAGGGCTTGTCAGCAGTTTCCCTACCATACCCATAACAAAAAGTTGTTTCTTCCCAGTTTCACTATTGAGGTCACTGTGCAGGCAACTTATCAGCGATCCAGAGGAAAGGGCAGGGGATTTTAAAAATGATAATATTTGGTCATAATGAAGGACCAATATTCCACAAGTATGGAAAAACACATGCAAACGATTTCCCCTATACCGTGGAATAAGGCCCTTCGGTAAATTTTCATTAAGTAGAAAGGAAATAAAATTTTTGGGGTCACCCTTTCCATCTCGATACCTGAGTTTGTCTATTTGTAAGACAATGTTGCCTGCTATGCAGTCACTCCCAATAAGGCTGCTCCTTTCTGTCTGCAGGGACTTAAGTGCCAACCTGCAGCCTTTTGAAATACTATCAAGTGGGTGCAGGTGGCAATTAAGTTCATTTAAGGTTTTACCCCATAATGCATTTAATTTAACTATGGAAGCATGATTCACTGATGCCCGGTCTGACACAGTGTTGGAAATATTTTTGATAATTTCATTATGACAAGTGGAAAACTCTATCTTATGAAAATCTGAGTAAGCATATGCTAAATTTTTTATTGATTCAATTAAGTGTTTTTCATAGTCCTCAGCCCTCCCACCACTCAACTGATCTAAAGCTATAACAAAAGTATCAGTTGGAGTGGTGAGATGTACTGAATTGACAAGTACACCCTCTTGGGTTGTGGAATCAAACCCAAGAGTTAGATGTGGTGTTTTCATGGCAACTTCAGCGGCTTGTAGGTCTGAAATAACACCAAGTTCTCTTACAAAGTTGTCTACTGATGTTCTGTGAGGGACGCAATCAAGAAGAACACCCAATCTCTGTGATAAACTACTAACTATAGGGGAGATGGAAGAGGTTGGGGCCTGGTATAAAAGACAATTAAAAAACATTAACCTTGTCATAACATCATATGTTTTATTATTTTTTTTAAGGGACCTAGCTTTATTTTCTTTTAGTTCTTTAAGTTCATCTTCAAGAAGTAGTTTATCACTTTGAAGAGATGTTATGATAGCGTCCTTCACAGCCAATTCTTTATTAAATGATGATTTCATTTTCTTTAATATCTCTTGATGCTTTTTTGTTTGCCAAATACATTTTTTACATTTTAAAAAACGTTTGCCAGAATCAATTTCATATTTGTGCAATTTTTTTAACAAGTGACTAATCCTCTCATTTTTTTCGGTGAACAGACCGTCTAAGATTTTTAATAAGGTTAGGCTGAGAGTTAATTTGAGATTTTAATAAACATATTTTTTTCCTATATTTATTCTTGTCTTCACTTCTTGCCTGGGACACAAAAGAAAGTCGTCTTTTTAAATGTCTTCTACGAGGGGTTAATTCATCATTGCTTCTTAAATTTGATGAAACAGGATTTATTTCAGTTGGTTGTATAGCTTTTGTTGGAGTTAAATCAGAGTTAGGAGCAGTTGTGCTAGGTAACTGGTAAAATATTTGATAGCAAATGTTTTGAATTTCTGACAAATATTTTGTTACATTACTTTTATACTTTGCAATGGTGCATTCAGTTAAATAATGAACTTTTGAAATTAAACATGGATTAAATGGGAATCCAAAAGTTGAAGCAACAATTTCTGCTGTGGATGTTTGGGAGGACTGATTTTGCATATAAATTAGGAGGACATGTCCTTTTAAGCATAGTTTATTATTGTCATCTGGTGAAAGTTCAGAATAATTAAAATTTTCATAAAGGAATTTGTACAAAATAGTGTCTTCAACATTTGTACAGGATGAAAGCTTTCTTTTTCTTTGTCTTGGCATGATATCAGATAAAAGAATGTGGGTGCGTAAGTGAATAATCCAATGGAAAATCTTAAATAATTCTTGAGTAATATTTGATAGTAGATTGTATTGTAGATCAAGTAATTAGATAAACATTGAAGTAGATATTCTATTGTAGACCTAGACAATCTAGTAATTAGATAAATTAGATAAACATTGAATTAGAATATATTTTTAATAGTAATTATATAAAATGTAAGTAGCCTAGATTCATCATAGAATTAAATAAAGGACTACATAGCAATGGTCTGGGCACTCTGGGCTGCATGATGATCATGATGTTCTGTCAAATCAGCATTTTAATCATACTCATAAAGCATGAGTATGATAATAATGATAGCAATCAGCATGATTAGCAGCTTTAATTTCATGAGATTGAAATACCCCATCTCATTAAACTTAAACCAAAAAAAAAAAAAGCTATCTAGATCTATTTTTCTATTAATATAGACTATAGACATATAGTAGAGTCATGATCTAATTATAAATATGAATGTTAATCAAGCTAACAAAATAAATCAATCAAACTGATCTAAATCTAATGTATGTACATCTAGTTTTATGTAGTCTAGATATAGTCACTAGTATAGAATTCTGCATCCAGTAACTTATTAATACATAAATACTAGATGTAGATCTATACAGTGTACACACACTATTAGTTAATACAGTAGTTGAGTAGTCGTGTTATAGACTATAGTCAGAGTAGATATACTTGATAAACTAGAGTTTACTACTAGATTCTAGTAACTTATAGCTAGAGGTAGAGTCAGTAGAGTAGACTGTGCTGGAATATACTTATAGTAACTAAGTAGATCTATAATATACTAGTATTAGAACTAATTTACTAAACAATAAGTTTAAGTTTGGAGTCTAGAAATAAACTGACACATTGAAAGGAACGCTGCTTTATTTGCATCAACAAGTTCTAGATCTAATAATTATTTGAAATCTTCGTGAGACAGCGCGTGAAAAAAAGATAGATTCTAGATCTATAAGCTAAAGCTAAACAAACCAAAATCAGCTGGTATGCCATCCATGATCTTGGTTGACAACAACTGTTACAAGGGATGTTACTCCTAAACACCGAGTGGTGCAACCTATATAAAACACACATCAACTCGGGTTTTAAAAAAATAAATTCGCATTATTTGTAGTGTTAAAAGAGATCTCCATGTCTAGTCTAGATATAATATAGATATATGGGAAAGGACCAATGGCGAACGCTTTTGTGCCAGTTTTTAGTTTAGAATTTTTAACTCCGCAATGGTTAAACTTATTTAAAAAATGAAAACATCTGCGGACTCCTCAGCTATTGGGCGATAAAACTAAATTTGAATCTTTTTTCCATATCAGCTATTAAATTTATAATTCAAGTCAACTTGCGGTAGGGGTCGGACCTAATCAGCGAACGCAATTTTCGCGGGAGTCATAATGAGCGAAAGGCCGTAAAAAAATAGCGAAATAGCATGTTAAAATATAGGAAATTATGCTTCAAATAGTTCTATCATCTAACTTCTTCCATGAAGCATTATAACTAGTGTCCTCCTTGTGACATTAGGCCTAAATTTGTTTTCACTTTTCTCGTGCTCCACATCTCCTTTCTCTGCTTGGAACTGATGTCTATATAGCCTACGAAACTTGCGATCAAATATTTTTCTTTTAGAGAAAGAAAGAAACTACAAAATTCTATTTCGCCTCCTCCCTATAGGCTAGTCCACGTCATTTTACTCCCCATTTCATAAACTCTCGTTACTGTGACTATTTTTTTAAGAACACATGTTCAGTGCACTTTATTTAATCAACATCAACTCGACCTTCCCCCCCCCCCCACACACACGCTGATTGACCCAAAGGCAGATCCCGAATGCGATGGATTGATGATGTATGGGAGGTAGATCTACAACTTGGGTTTCGGACATAGAGACGAAAGGCTCAGGAGAGATCTTGTAATTTTATACATGTATATTATATGGAAATTCTTATATTTATTACTAAATATATAGTTAGCGTTTTTTCCGCTCCTGAAATCGAATATTTTCTCCTGGAAAACTCTTGGAAATCTTCTGAAATCCTAATCTCAGAATGGTGGGGGAACCCAGTGAAAATGAATGCTGATCTTTTAAAAATCTATACACATATTAATATCATTAATTAGTAACAAGAGGTTAACCAGCCAGTTAAAAAAAAAAGGAGGACGGCAAAACAGAGTCCCCCCCCCCCCCCCCCCCCGTATAAGCCGTATAGGCCTAAGCGCTGTTAAGATCAAATGATGCTTCGTTTCACCCTCACTGGCATAGAGGAAAGTAACTGCCTGCATATGACTGTTGGAGAGAGAGGTGCGAGTCAAACATTTTAGACGGAAAGAAAATGCGGGAAAATATGCTGGTCGCAACTGGGCGTAGACATGTGAAACATGTAGGCTACTGCACTAATCCTTAATCTTCGAAATCGAAGACATTGGGTTAAGGTTAAAAATAGGCCTATTATTTTAATATTTCAGTTTACAAACAATAACAATAGATAAGATAAAAAGAAAAACAGATTAAATCAGTAACTAAATTATTATTAATGGCTTTTTAAGCTTATAATAGGGGTTTCGCTGAATAGGTTTTCAGTTAAAAGGTCATTTTGAGCGAACACCCCATAATATTTTATTTTCAACGGAATGAATAGCCTTAGCTATTCTAGCTAACTATTTCCTCATCAATTTAGAAGCATAATAGGCGATTTTTTTTCGGCCGATGTCCATTGGTGCTTTACAATCGCCTTAAGTTCGGACCTATTCTCGTTTATCCGGAAACGTTTTGAGAATGAAATTTCCTTGCATGTCAACTTTGACCTTCAGGTATGCTTTATTTTATGAGGGAAAACGAAAGTGAATAGGTGGAAAATGTAGAAAAATGGAGTCTTTGTAATACCATTTTATTAGTTCAGCAGTTACTTTTGAAATAAATAAGAATGGATAAAAATTACGGGGAGGTGTTCGCTTTATATATATGTAGGTCTGTGGTGCTGATGACCTCCATGACAGTTCTAGTCTGTCTTGTATGTTACTATAATTATCTAGACTTTGCTATTAAAATTACGTCACTTTTAATGTCGCGTTAACATTCCGTCCATTTTAGCGCGCTAAAAAGTATTTTAAATACAACACAAGAATTAAAACATTTTCAATAAATGCTTTTTCGTTGGTTTACAATACAGATATTACTATTGAGGGAATTAGAAAATGTTTAGGGAGAAATTTTAAGGATTTAAATAATGTAAAACTACTAAATGCTTCCGAAATTCGACGAATTTCATTAGAATGGAACACTACTGATAAGCAATGCATCGGGTAAACTGCATGATCTCCCTTGGATGGGTCCATAATCCGGTGAAAACTGAGATTCTGAACTTATTTTTAAAACACCCTGTGTTTACATAACTCTACTTGAAATCATACAGACTTTTAAGTAAAGGCGGTTGGTCGTTGTGCTTGTTTTATAATAGGCCATAAAAACAGATAATTCCATCTTTATGCAATCCGGCCCCCAACATGCCAAATGAGGGAGATCGAATTATACATCTCCTCAAAATCATTATGCTAAGTTTGATTATCTGACAAATACGGTGTTGAGTGTTTCTAATTTTACTCACTAATTGTAGCTTCATGACCTTTTTCCTTTCGGGAGTATAGCATATTGAGCACATCAAATTAACTGAATCTCATTTTTGTTAGAGCATCCTTTCTTGATGACCACATTGTAGGACAAAACTTGTCAAAGTGTAATAGAGACTTTGCTCTCCATAGTAGATTTAAGACGCCCCCATCTTGCTATGCTGTGAGCATAAAACACCTACGCATTTTTTACCAAGCCATAGACAGCAGCAACTTCTTGAACACAACTGACAGAATCATTCAAGATCAAGCTTAAGTTGATGTTAACGCACATTGTGATTAGGGCTAGCCACCATTTAGATAAGCGGGATGAAAGCAAAAAGAATATTATATCTTATCTTATCTTATATAATACAGGCGTTACTTCAAAAAAAGAAAGAAGATGATTACGCATATTAACAAATGACTTAAATTCTGCCAAGTAGGCTAACTGGTTTTCCTGGCTAGCTCAGGCAACCCACTCCATGCTCTAATAGCACTAGGGAAGAAGGAGTATTTGTAAACAGAGAGCAGCCATCTTGCAAAGAGCGCGTATAATCTTTTTACAATTTAATACGAGTCTTGGTGGCATTAATGCTTCCCTTTCACTGCCCCTACCGGCCCAATTGGGTTCCGGCCCACCGGGCATTTGCCCGAATGCCCATATAGCCAGTCCGCCCCTGCAAGGCATTACACTACCAGCGTTTTAACTCATCCCTCTCTCTCTCTCTCTCTCCTAAATCGTTAATTTGACCCCATTGAATTAAATTAATTTTTGGTTTTACAAAGTAAAACGTGTGTTATATGAAAAGAGCATGCATTCTCCAATAATTCTATACCAAATGCAACATTTTCTGATTACAAACAAAAATAAATGTTATTAAAGTTTAATCATAACATAACAGGGTAGAATGTACCTCCATAGTCCAGTTCCGAGTCGGCCACTGTCAAATTGGTGTCTACTTCAGATGGCTCCGAGAAAACTACGAAACACGGTGCCGCCACTGCATGGAAGATGAAGAAACAGTCAACCACATTCTTAAAACATGTCGCGTTATGCATAAAGGGCAACTGGGAGAGGGATGAGAGAGTGAGAGAGAGAGAGAGGGGGGGGGAGAGAGATAGAGAGAACTGGTTAATGTGCGACAATAATTCATTCTATCTTTGTACGGGCACAAGGCGACCTTAAAACTCACTCCCCGCTTCCGTTCACGTGCTCTAAGGGAGTAATCTCAGCACTAATGAGGTTTCTGATACGTCCCTTTTGGAAGCAAACATTTTTACTGATACGTCCGTTTTGAAAGAGACAAAGGATGGGCCCACATGGATTCCGTGGGAAACTATTCTTAGCCTCAACGTGTCGCTCTGGTGTTAAGGCAGACGAATGGGCCAATGGGAAGGTGAGGCAGAACCGCCATTGGGGTTCCAAATGGAATGAAGGAGAGCATCACATACCGTTCCTTTAAGGGACTTCCAAGGGAGAGAGGATCAGCCTTGTTATCGCGCCCAACTTCGGATTTTAATTTATACAGTATTAGCAGCCGAAAATCCCTCTTGTTTGGAGCTTTTTTAATCAGATCAAATTTGTTTTATTTTAGGTGTAGATGAGTTTCCATGGGCTTAAAGTGTGAATTTATTGTCAACCTAGGTGAGAATCACAAATGTAGAGTATATTAGCTTTCTAGGACTAAACAAGTCAGAGACAGAGAAGGTGCTTTAGTCCATGCATGAGACCATGAGTATGCCTCTGTTTTACAGCTTATCAAATTGCGCACAAAATAAAAAAACAGGAAAAATTTAAACTAGACTAAAATGTAAAATACGTTGTTTTTATACCAGTCCTCTATTCCAGTAAGAACTTCATGGAACCTGGACTCGGATCTCAAAATGGCTCTAACGGCTCTACATTTATTTTTTTTATCTTGAAAAATGATAAGAGTCAAACAAGAGTTTCCCCCCGTGTGGCTATCATCATCAACTTTCATTTGCGCTCTTCATGGAACATACGGCCTCAGTAAATACACGCCCCTCTCCACGGTCTCTTGCTAATGTTTTCAATGGCTATTTCCTGTCTCCTCGGCTTCATCTAGTACACCACGTCGCCACTTTCTTGTTTGGTCTTCCACTGCGTCTAATGCCCTGGGGGGTTCACTCTAAGGTCTGTCTAGCGCTTGTGTTGGTATCTGTTCTAAAGCTGTGACCAATCCATCCATTAGTGTGGCCAACGAGCTAGTAATTCTTTTCTCAGCGACATACATCAACTGTTAAATTTTTAGGAAAATCGTTTGAGCCGTTTTTGAGATCCGCGTCCAGGTTACACCTTCCACCCTCCGCCCACACTCCAATTTCCAGGTTCCATGAAGTTGTAACCTGAATAGAGGCATTTAAAAAAAACATACTTAAAATCTCATGCGCTAATGTACTCATTATATACAGATTTTTCTTTAGAGATGGGTAGACTCAGAGGCTCCCTTAGATCCCGAGATTCTCTCCTTCTCCCTCTTTGTATCTCTCTCTCTCTCTCCTCTCTCTCTCAAATTTACATCAAATCAAGGTGATTCACCATTTGTTTGTAAACGCTTATATAATATTTGCAGTTACCTCTAAAATCAATACTCGTAGTCACAAGACAAAGTTGGATATACTAAATTTTATGATTATACTAATCCGGAGAGCTGTCTCAGTCAATCTTACTTGGTTCGTCTTGTTGTGGTATTTCAGAAGTGAAAACACTCAATAAAAATGCGTCTGTGGGTCTCGAATTAGTTACGTAAGAAGGTTTTCAATTTATTCATATTATTTAAACTTGTTTTGTTTGTGAAACACATTCACGCTCGTCTTGTCTTCAATCTCTACTCATCTGCAATGGAGTACACCTTTGATCTGTAGTCTTCAATCTCTAGTCTTTTCTTCAATCTCTAGTCTTGTCTTCAATCTCTAGTCTTTTCTTCAATCTCTAGTCTAGTTTTCAATCTCTAGTCTTTTCTTCAATCTCTAGTCTTGTCTTCAATCTCTAGTCTTTTCTTCAATCTCTAGTCTAGTTTTCAATCTCTAGTCTTTTCTTCAATCTCTAGTCTAGTTTTCAATCTCTAGTCTTTTCTTCAATCTCTAGTCTTGTCTTCAATCTCTAGTCTTTTCTTCAATCTCTAGTCTAGTTTTCAATCTCTAGTCTTTTCTTCAATCTCTAGTCTAGTTTTCAATCTCTAGTCTTTTCTTCAATCTCTAGTCTTGTCTTCAATCTCTAGTCTTTTCTTCAATATCTAGTCTAGTTTTCAATCTCTAGTCTTTTCTTCAATTTCTAGTCTTGTCTTCAATCTTTAGTCTTTTCTTCAATCTCTAGTCTTTTCTTCAATCTCTAGTCTTTTCTTCAATCTCTAGTCTTGTCTTCAATCTCTAGTCTTTTCTTCAATCTCTAGTCTTGTCTTCAATCTCTAGTCTTTTCTTCAATCTCTAGTCTTGTCTTCAATCTCTAGTCTTGTCTTCAATCTCTAGTCTTTTCTTCAATCTCTAGTATTGTAAACCATTAGTTCATACAAATTGGGCCTCTGGTGAGTTATACTTAAAGATTTCACAGTGTTGACTTTTTTAAATGTAAAAACGCAAACGTTTTTTTGGTTAGCCTTGGGTAAGGAAATTCTTTTAGACATATCACAGTTAAGTAGTCGCATTGTGGAAATTGACCTCTTCTGTGACATAACCTTCATAATGGTCACTTTGTTTAATAATGGTGGCATTATTGTATAGATCGCTGTTTTTACGTTGTCTTTTGTGCTTTTGTAGAATTTGTTGAATATCACAATTCAAACCTATAATTATTTTTTTTAAGGGAAGGTGGAATGGAGAGAGAGAGAAAAAAAAAAGGAGAATTAACAAAAAATTGTTAGGGGAGTTAATCAATGAAAGTTATTGCAATATGACAATTGTTCATGAGTTTTGTTTCTTTACAAATAAATGAACAATCGCTATCAGACTATACATTGTGCGTGTGGTTAAATGTATAAGTGTTTATATCTTATTTTATAACAAAAAAAAATACAATTAATTAAGTTGTCTTACACTTAAGTACTTAGTATACCATGCAAATTAGTTTGAGTTACTTCTTATGCTGGGTAGGTTTCAAGCTAAAATATTTATTGTATACATTTGCGGCTTTTCTTGTACGGCAGGGAAAGTGTGGGATGATTTCTATGGGCTGCCTCTCTTGAATCCAAGACAATATTTAATTATTTTTATTTAGTTCTAGAGACTGAAGATTCTTAGTAATTTGGGGCGTGGATATGAGGAAGTCTAACACGTGGGGGGCCGTTTTTTTCAGGTGCTCAGGGCTGCTACACTTAAGTACTTAGTATAACATGCAAATTAGTTTGAGTTACTTCTTATGCTGGGTAGGTTTCAAGCTAAAATATTTATTGTATACATTTGCGGCTTTTCTTGTACGACAGGGAAAGTTTGGGATGATTTCTAGACTAAGACTAAGACTAAGACTAAGACTAAGACTAAGACTAAGACAGCTTTATTGATCCTTACGGAAATTTGTTGTGATTACAAGGACTCGTTTCTCATATAAAGACAACACAACAGAAAAATACACATAAATACAACAGACAACATAAAGAGTTCATTCAGCGACTACACACAGGTATCTTGATGCATTTCATATTCCCTGATCAATGAGTGGCGGTGATAGAGTCTGACCGAGTGAGGTACGAACGAGTTTTTGTACCGCTCCGTTCTTGTTTTGATTGACAGCAGTCGCCCACTTCGCGACGACCTGGCGTAGTTCTGATGGAGCGGGTAGCCGTTGTGTTCTAAAATTTTTTCGATTTGTCTTAGGCACGTTTGTTCAAAAAGTTCCTTTAAATGTGGTAATGTTGTGAGTGTAATTTTTTATGCTTTTTTAATGATGTTTTCTAGACGTTGCAACAGTTTAGATGAGGCGTTGCCTTGCCAACAACTTATTCCGTATGTTAGCAGATTTTGTACTGTCGCGCCGTAAAATGTCTCAAGGAACTTCTTGTTTAATTTAAAACTGTTGAGTTTGTTAGAAAAAAGAGTCGCTGGGCTGTTTTCTTTGTCAGAGTTCCAAGGTGGTCTTCCCATGAAAGCTTGTTGTTGATGATAACGCCTAGATATTTATATGCCTTTACTTGTTCTATAGATGTAGTGTTTATTTGCAGTTTACGTAGAGTTTGTTTTTTCTTTCTAAAATCTATTATAAGTTCTTTAGTTTTTGTTACATTCAGTTCTAGAAAGTTGTCGGTGCACCAGTTTGTAAACTCTTCTATCGAGCTTCGATACTGAGTTTCGTCTCCTGAAATAAGACCGACTATGGCAGTATCATCAGCGATCTTAATGAGTTTAACTGAGTTATAGATGCTTCTTATGTCATTAGTGTAAAGAGTGTATAGCACAGGAGAAAGTACACAACCTTGTGGAGCACCCGTACATAGTACTCGAGTTGACGATTTGGTGTTGTTGACTTTAACATACTGGGGCCGTTGGGTTAAAAAGCTTAGAACCCATGCTTGAAAGTAAGGGCTTACATTTAAGTTACTCAGTTTGTTTATCATTAGATGTGGCTGTATGGTATTGAAAGCCGAGGAGAAATCTACGAAGAGGACTCGTGCATACGTTTTGGGTATATCGAGATGCTTATAAAGCTGGTCCAAAAGCAAAAGAATGGCATCCTCAGTTCCTCTAGCTGCTTTGTATGCAAATTGGTGAGAGTCTAGGCTGTTATTGACTTTTGCTACAAGTTGTTTAAGCATATATTTTTCAAAACATTTCTATGGGTTGCCTCACTTGAAACCAAGACAATATTTAATTATTTTTATTTAGATCTAGAGACTGAAGATTCATAGTAATTTAGGGCGTGGATATGAGGATGTCTAACACGTGGGGGGCCGATTGTTTCAGGTGCTCAGGGCCCAAAGAGCCCAAAAAAGAAGCAACGCCCAAAAAAAGAGGCAAAGAAAATGATAGAAGTTAATATAAAGAACTGGGGTAATGTAGCAAAGCACAGAGGAAACAACCATAAGCAATGTAGACAAAGTGGAATAAAAATGTGACTACGATGTTTAAAATGTTTTAATATCATTTAAGTTTCTACTTTCACTCTTTGATTGTTTCTATTTAATTACCTATTGTTGACATTCTCACCACATATATTTTAAGACCTTAAATTTCAAAAAATATTCATTATATGCTATTGGAAAAAAAATAACGCCATATATAAAGCAATTTAAAACATTAAAATATTATGACAACCTAAATGTAACTATATGCATTGCTATGTTTTGCAATCATTGTACTTTAAAATGTAACTACTTAATTTGTACGCTTACTAATAAAATATGCACCTTTTTTTTATAAAAAAAAATAAAAATAAACATAAAAAAAAAATAAAAAAAAAAAGCCCAATAAAGAGGCCAATAGCCCAAAAAAGAGGCAATGCCCAAAAAAGAGGCAAAGAAAATAGGCAAAGGCCCAAGGATTCCTAGGATGTAAACAGCTCGACAGCTGAAGTCAAAAGCTAAAAAGCTGAGGTATCCTAAAAAAAAAAAAAAAAAAAAAAAAAAAAAAAAAGTAAATCCTGGAATATGACTTCTTTGATAAAAATGTTGTTTTATTCTTTAATGAAATTTTCCTTGCGTTATTATTAATTTAGAAGGATGCTTTGTGTGTTTTCTTTGAAGAAAAAAAAATAATAAAAAAAATAAAAAATAAAAAGAAGCCCAATAAAGAGGCCAAGAGCCCAAAAAAGAGGCAACGCCCAAAAAACAGGCAAAGAAAAGAGGCAAAAGCCCAAGGATTCCTAGGATGTACTAAGCTAGACAACTGAAGTCAAAAGCTAAAAAGCTGAGGTTTCCTAAAAAAAAAAAAAAAAGAAAAAAAAAAAAAAGTTCTAGATATCTGTTCAATTTAAGACATATAATTTTTTGAAAATGTATATGAACAGTAAAAAACAATACATTGGACTTACTATTGTTTTTTTTTTCTAAGAATATATATATATATTTAGACAAGATTATCATTATTTACTTACGATTTCATTGTACAGATTTTTGTTTTCGACAAAAAAAATGTGTATATGTTTATGCTTACAAAGAGATTTGAACCTCGTACCTTTGGCTCCAAAAGCCAACATTTAACGGACAAAGCCACACGTCCTATATGAAAATTTAAATTTCAGCGTTTATAAATTACTTTCAAGTAAATTTTCTTTTTGAATGATAAATCTTAATCTTCTTTTTCGGCTATACTTCATAAACATTTTTTTTTAAATCTGTAACTTTAAATAACTAAAACGTTATGGATTCTTCTAATAGAATAAGCCAAACAAAAAAAAAACGGTTTTATGTGTCTTATTTTCTTACGGTTGACCTTTAAAATTGTTAGTCTAGTAATACTTATACATATTAAAAATAGATAAACCTTTTTTCCAACAGTTATCTACCTTTGAAGGTTGACCTTTCCGTACATTATTTTCGTAACAGAGTGACATAGAGAACTCTATTGACATTTTCTAAAGAAAATTTTTGCATTTTTTATAATAAAAAAATATTTGTTTTAGTTTTAGAATTAAATAGGCATAATAATTAGATAAATATTTTACAATTGTATATTATAAAAAATCTAAAACATCCATTATCTTCTAATTATTTTTGAAACCTACAATTAAAAGTACGTTTTTATAAACAACCAAATATACGTTTTATACGTTCTTTATATATCTTGAAGAACCTAATGTCCATTATTTAGCTATACGACACTACATAAAGAGTAACCAGTCAACCGTTTTGCTCCCGACACTGAAATCTTGGTTTGATATCTCGACAAAGATATTACAATTTCATAATTGTCCTTAGCTATTCTAAGTCCATCCAAACCCAGTATTGTATCGTAGTTTGGGTATAAAAACACTTTCAGACTGGTGCTGGCAACATTGTTCGTTAACGAAGCAGATGATCAGATCATTTTCTACTCTATAGATCGGAAATTCTGAAAGGAAATCCAACTACTATAATTAATAACCAAACAAAACAAGTCGTGTGTACTTTCAAATGACTGTAGAAGGGCCATTAGTCTTAACCTTTTACAAACATGGAATGTGATTGATTATTTGAATAATAACAAAGACTGAATCTTTATAAGAGTATACTTTAAAAAAAATAGAAGGGCCAATCTTACTTAAAATATACAATTTTCAATACGTTCAAAATACAACATCTCAGATACACTTGTATTTATTACGATCTAACTTCTTGTTCCACAAAAAGATATATAGATATAGTTCGTCCATCGTGGTTAGAGGATGACCACTTTGTCATCCAGGGGGCTGAGGGCTTTGCACTGGGGTTTCATGCCTCCTCTTGTGGCTGGTGAGACCTATGTAAGCCCGGAATGTTCGGCCGCACACTTGGCAGGTTATTCCAGCCTGAGCTAGTGTCGTTTGACTTGCTTTTCTTCTCTGGCGTTTTTCTTCTGCCAGCGTTATTCTTTTTTCCTCAGCAACCTGTGAGCCATTATAAGTCTTAAAAAAAATATTTAAAATATAGTTTGGCAATACTTATTTTAAGGAACACTTTCAAAATATTTTGTGAATGTTTTTTTTACCAATTTCTGGACATTTGCTGTCATCATTTTATGGACCTTTGCTGTCACCTTTTTCTTGACCTTTGCTGTCATCATTTTTTTGAACCTCTGCTGTCATCATTTTCTGGACTCCTTGCTGTCACCATTTTATGGATCTTCGATGCAGCCTACTCCGCGATTATATTGTAAATCCTGGAATATGACTTTGATAAAAATGTTTTGTTTTTTTTTATGAAATTTTCCTTGCGTTATTAGTAATTTAGAATGATGCTTTGTGTGTTTTCTTTGAAGAAAAAAAATAATTAAAAAAAAAATAAAAAATAAAAAGAAGCCCAATAAAGAGGCCTAGAGCCCCAAAAAGAGGCAACGCCCAAAAAAGAGGCAAAGAAAAGAGGCAAAAGCCCAAGGATTCCTAGGATGTACTAAGCTAGACAACTGAAGTCAAAAGCTAAAAAGCTGAGGTTTCCTAAAAAAAAAAAAGTTCTAGATATCTGTTCACTTTAAGACATAACATTTTTTTAAAATGTATATGAACAATAAAAAACAGTACATTGGACTTGCTATTGTTTTTTTTTCTAAGAATATATATATATATATTTAGACAAAATTATCATTATTTACTTACGATTTCGTTGTACAGATTTTTGTTTTTTGTTTTCGACAAAAAAAATGTGTATATGTTTATGCTTACAAAGAGATTTGAACCTCGTACCTTTGGCTCCAAAAGCCAACATTTAACGGACAAAGCCACACGTCCTATATGAAAATTTAAAATTTCAGCGTTTATAAATTACTTTCAAGTAAATTTTCTTTTTGAATGATAAATCTTAATCTTCTTTTTCGGCTATACTTCATAAACATTTTTTTTTAAATCTGTAACTTTAAATAACTATAACGTTATAGATTCTTCTAAAAGAATAAGCCAAACAAAAAAAAAACGGTTTTATGTGTCATATTTTCTTACGGTTGACCTTTAAAATTGTTAGTCTAGTAATACTTATACATATTAAAAATAGATAAACCTTTTTTCCAACAGTTATCTACCTTTGAAGGTTGACCTTTCCGTACATTATTTTCGTAACAGAGTGACATAGAGAACTCTATTGACATTTTCTAAAGAAAATTTTTGCATTTTTTATAATAAAAAAATATTTGTTTTAGTTTTAGAATTAAATAGGCATAATAATTAGATAAATATTTTACAATTGTATATTATAAAAAATCTAAAACATCCATTATCTTCTAATTATTTTTGAAACCTACAATTAAAAGTACGTTTTTATAAACAACCAAATATACGTTTTATACGTTCTTTATATATCTTGAAGAACCTAATGTCCATTATTTTGCCGAATAATACTACATAAAGAGTAACCAGTCAACCGTTAGGCTCCCGACACTGAAATCTTGGTTTGATATCTCGACAAAGATATTACAATTTCATAATTGTCCTTAGCTATTCTAAGTCCATCCAAACCCAGTTTTGTATCGTAATTTGGGTAGAAAAAGAACTTTCAGACTGGTGCTGGCAACATTGTTCGTTAACGAAGCAGATGATCAGATCATTTTCTACTCTATAGATCGCAAATTCTGAAAGGAAATCCAACTACTATAATTAATAACCAAACAAAACAAGTCGTGTGTACTTTCGAATGACTGTAGAAGGGCCATTAGTCTTAACTTTTTACAAACATGGAATGTGATTGATTATTTGAATAATAACAAAGACTGAATCTTTATAAGAGTATACTTTAAAAGAAATAGAAGGGCCAATCTTACTTAAAATATACAATTTTCAATACGTTCAAAATACAACATCTCAGATACACTTGTATTTATTACGATCTAACTTCTTGTTCCACAAAAAGATATATAGATATAGTTCGTCCATCGTGGTTCGAGGATGACCACTTTGTCATCCAGGGGGCTGAGGGCTTTGCACTGGGGTTTCATGCCTCCTCTTGTGGCTGGTGAGACCCATGTAAGCCCGGAATGTTCGGCCGCACACTTGGCAGGTTATTCCAGCTGGAGCTAGTGTCGTTTGACTTGATTTTCTTCTCTGGCGTTTTTCTTCTGCCAGCGTTATTCTTTTTTCCTCAGCAACCTGTGAGCCATTATAAGTCTTAAAAAAAAATATTTAAAATATAGTTTGGCAATACTTATTTTAAGGAACACTTTCAAAATATTTTGTGAATGTTTTTTTTACCAATTTCTGGACATTTGCTGTCATCATTTTATGGACCTTTGCTGTCACCTTTTTCTTGACCTTTGCTGTCATCATTTTTTTGAACCTCTGCTGTCATCATTTTCTGGACTCCTTGCTGTCACCATTTTATGGATCTTCGATGCAGCCTACTCCGCGATTATATTGTAAATCCTGGAATATGACTTTGATAAAAATGTTTTGTTTTTTTTTATGAAATTTTCCTTGCGTTATTAGTAATTTAGAATGATGCTTTGTGTGTTTTCTTTGAAGAAAAAAAATAATTAAAAAAAAATAAAAAATAAAAAGAAGCCCAATAAAGAGGCCTAGAGCCCAAAAAAGAGTCAACGCCCAAAAAAGAGGCAAAGAAAAGAGGCAAAAGCCCAAGGATTCCTAGGATGTACTAAGCTAGACAACGGAAGTCAAAAGCTAAAAAGCTGAGGTTTCCTAAAAAAAAAAAAGTTCTAGATATCTGTTCACTTTAAGACATAACATTTTTTGAAAATGTATATGAACAATAAAAAACAGTACATTCTACTTGCTATTGTTTTTTCTTCTAAGAATATATATATTTAGACAAAATTATCATTATTTACTTACGATTTCGTTGTACAGATTTTTGTTTTTTGTTTTCGACAAAAAAAATTTGTATATGTTTGTGCTTAAAGAGAGATTTGAACCTCGTACCTTTGGCTCCAAAAGCCACCATTTAACGGACAAAGCCACACGTCCTATATGAAAATTTAAATTTCAAGTTTATATAAATTACTTTTAAATAAATTTTCTTTTTGAATGATAAATCTTAATCTTCTTTTTCGGCTATACTTCATAAACATTTTTTTTTAAATCTGTAACTTTAAATAACTAAGACGTTATATATTATTCTAAAAGAATAAGCAAAATAAAAAAAGATTTTATGTGTCATATTTTCTTACGGTTGACGTTTAAAATTGTTAGTCTAGTAATACTTATACATATTAAAAATAGATAAACCTTTTTTCCAACAGTTATCTACCTTTGAAGGTTGACCTTTCCGTACATTATTTTCGTAACAGAGTGACATAGAGAACTCTATTGACATTTTCTAAAGAAAATTTTTGCATTTTTTATAATAAAAAATATTTGTTTTAGTTTTAGAATTAAATAGGCATAATAATTAGATAAATATTTTACAATTGTATATTATAAAAAATCTAAAACATCCATTATCTTCTAATTATTTTTGAAACCTACAATTAAAAGTACGTTTTTATAAACAACCAAATATACGTTTTATACGTTCTTTATATATCTTGAAGAACCTAATGTCCATTATTTTGCCGAATAATACTACATAAAGAGTAACCAGTTAACCGTTAGGCTCCCGACACTGAAATCTTGGTTTGATATCTCGACAAAGATATTACAATTTCATAATTGTCCTTAGCTATTCTAAGTCCATCCAAACCCAGTTTTGTATCGTAATTTGGGTAAAAAAAACACTTTCAGACTGGTGCTGGCAACATTGTTCGTTAACGAAGCAGATGATCAGATCATTTTCTACTCTATAGATCGCAAATTCTGAAAGGAAATCCAACTACTATAATTAATAACCAAACAAAACAAGTCGTGTGTACTTTCGAATGACTGTAGAAGGGCCATTAGTCTTAACCTTTTACAAACATGGAATGTGATTGATTATTTGAATAATAACAAAGACTGAATCTTTATAAGAGTATACTGTAAAAAAAATAGAAGGGCCAATCTTACTTAAAATATACAATTTTCAATACGTTCAAAATACAACATCTCAGATACACTTGTATTTATTACGATCTAACTTCTTGTTCCACAAAGAGATATATAGATATAGTTCGTCCATCGTGGTTCGAGGATGACCACTTTGTCATCCAGGGGGCTGAGGGCTTTGCACTGGGGTTTCATGCCTCCTCTTGTGGCTGGTGAGACCTATGTAAGCCCGGAATGTTCGGCCGCACACTTGGCAGGTTATTCCAGCCTGAGCTAGTGTCGTTTGACTTGCTTTTCTTCTCTGGCGTTTTTCTTCTGCCAGCGTTATTCTTTTTTCCTCAGCAACCTGTGAGCCAGTTTTCACAGTGCGACGCCATGATGCTCTGTCATGTGCCTCTGTCTCCCAGGTGGCTGGGTCTATGCTAAACGCCTTCAGAGAAGCTTTTAGGGTGTCCCTGAAGGA
The DNA here is from genome assembly GCF_947242115.1 of Biomphalaria glabrata. Taxonomy (NCBI): domain Eukaryota; kingdom Metazoa; phylum Mollusca; class Gastropoda; family Planorbidae; genus Biomphalaria; species Biomphalaria glabrata. Next base: position 671,288 of record NC_074721.1, on the reverse strand, counting down.
CGTGGACGAATTGCTACAGATATTTTGAAACTATAACGACACTGTTGATAGTGATGTACTGACTTTTTTTGGCACTGATATTATGGCATACAGTTTTCGGCTTCTCTGTCATACTTGTATTTTATAAGAGTTAGTTCCATTAGCGCAGGGGTTCTCAACCTGTGGGTCGCGACCCCTTTGCGGGTCGATTGACGATTTGCCAGGGGGTCGCCTAAGACCATCGAAAATAAGGATTTATTTTGTCTATTCTTCTATTGCTGGGGGGGGGGGGGGTCGCGGCAGAGTGGGGGATGTTTAAAAAAAGGGGGATTCGCCGAGCCTAAAAGGTTGAGAGCTGCTGCCTTAGCGGATTAGAAAGTGTGTATCTGTTGTTCGTTCATAGGGCCTAAATATGAGGACAAATCAGGGGCTGGTGACCCGAAGGCAGTTTGTGGCACACTGTGCAGCAGCCTGGCAGAACTGGCGCGCTACTGCTCCCAAACTGTATCAAATATTTCCGTTCCGTTGGACACATCAGCCGACACGCATCAGCCGCTTGGACAGGGGGAAACTGCTGTGTGGGCGACATCGTTCCGACCATAAATTATGCCATGGCGTTCATCTCGATTCTACGAGATAAACCATAATCGTTACGACTGAAGGAGGCCAACAATTAATATAATATTATCACTGTACTTTCTTTATTTCTACTCATATTTAAGGGTTTATTAACAAACTCTACAACATATCTATCTCTATCTATCTATCTATCTATCTATCTATCTATCTATCTATCTATCTATCTATCTATCTATCTATCTATCTATCTATCTATCTATCTATCTATCTATCTATATATATATATATATATATATATATATATATATATATATATATCTGTCTGTCTGTCTATCAATCTGTCTGTGTATCTATCTATCTGTCTATATATCTGTCTGTCTGTCTGTCTATCAATCTGTCTGTATATCTATCTGTCTTTCTGTCTGTCTGTCTGTCTATCAATTTGTCTGTCTATCTATATATCTATATGTCTGTCTGTCTATCTATCTGTCTGTCTGTCTATCTGTCTGTCTATCTATCTGTCTGTCTATCTATCTATCTGTCTGTCTATCTATCTATCTGTCTATCTATCTATCTGTCTGTCTATCTATCTGTCTGTCTGTCTGTCTGTCTGTCTATCTGTCTATCTATCTGTCTGTCTGTCTATCAATCTGTCTGTCTATCTATCTGTCTGTCTGTCTGTCTGCCTATCTATCTATCTATCTATCTGTCTGTCTATCTATCTATCTATCTATCTATCTATCTATCTATCTATCTATCTATCTATCTATCTATCTATCTATCTATCTATCTATCTAAATATATATATATATATATATATATATATATATATATATATATATATATGTGTGTGTGTGTGTGTGTGTGTGTGTGTGTGTGCAGTTAATTGTTTGAAACAAGCAAATTAACCTACATATGTCCCTACCATTGTGCCTGCTGATGAGAGACTTTGCTAAACTCTAGAAGACTTAAAAGTAAACCTGTAGTTCACTAGGTACTGGGGTGATAGAGAACTCTTACACTTTCTATTATATAGGCTTGACATCTTTTGTTATGTTTGCAAGGAATGTGAATTATCGACACATTTTAACAAGACATAGGCCGCTTCTCAAGGAGAACATCCATATTGTTAATTTAGAAATACACCAAGTTTTCCAGCTCATACCCAAGTAATAATTTCTTAGGATTAATTAATCAATGGCATATTTTTATGCCCACCATTTTTCTTTCTTGATTATATATATATATTTATGTGTGTGTTTGTTTAGTTTTATTTAGAGACTAGTCATTAAGCAAAACGCAACACCACAGTGTTAGAGAATAAGGACTTTAGTAAAACGGATAACTGACCTATAGAAACGCAACAATAATTAAAACAAAGGTTAAAGGTAAGAAACGAGTTAGGAGATGAAGGAATACATTGTAAACCCCCCCCCCCCCCATCCTTATAAGCCGATAACCATTCGGTCCCATTCATTGGCCTCCTTCAGTCGTAGAACGACTATGGTTCCTCTCAGAGCACACTCCCTCATGTGGCTGTGGAGCCCTATTTTGGAGAGACACTCCCGTCTACAGATAGCGCAGGTTAAGGTGGCTTTTGCTTCGGTGGTAGAAGTCAATGCATAGTAATACATAATAGCTTACAATTTTTAATTCAAATATATGAATACTCTGTTTTCCTCATAAAATTGAGACTGTAGTTGCATTGCCCTGCACCCACAACATGACTACGCCTTTGAAAGTTATATATAAAATAATGACGTATGTGAGAGAAGAATTAACTTTTAGCGATTTCTATTAAAACCTTTATGAATGTGTCAATAGCACGAAGAAATGCACGCTAGGTTTAGCGTTCATGATTAACGTCAGCCCATTCCAGTTTGACTGACGGGTTAGTAGTTGGTTTAAGGTTATTAAGTAGCTGCGGCCGTGATGACTGCTGAACATTCTAACGGAGACCTATGTCAACATCAGCTGTTTCCTTTCAAATCCACTTTTATTTTTCAGGCGGTTATAAATAAATAAAAGTAACATCTGATCTCGGATTAAAATCTTTCAAATATAAACATATATGCCTATATATATGTGTGTGCGTGTGTGTCGAGTGAAATGAATCACAGAGAGAGAAAAACTAGGAATGCTAAGAACTAACTAAAAATGTATTAAAAAGATGAACTGCGTTTGACAGATATATTGTACTTTATAAAAGTAAACAATTTTGAACTTATTTACATTTGAACTGAATCATTACGAATAAGCAACCCTCCCATTCCACAGTAAACAAAAAACAGAATGAAACAGAAAGAAATGGACGAAACAAGTTTGATACTGCAGAGACCATAGAAGAAAAAAAAACGTGGAATAAGGTTTTAAAAAATGGTTTGGAATAAGGTTTTAAAAAATGGTTTGGAATAAGGTTTTAAAAAATGGTTTGGAATAAGGTTTTAAAAAAAGTGGTATAAAATATTAGAATTTCTAGATATCTTAAGAAGACTATTATTAAAGGTTGAGACAACTTTCTCAATTATTTTTTTAATGTGTCTTTAAACACAGATATAGACGAATTTAAAAAAAAACAACTTTATCCATATTAATGTATCATTATGTCCTGACAACAACTTTATACAGTTCTACAGACTCGTCAAATAAATGATTAGGAAGAGAAAAAATCAGTGAGTCTGTATAACATTCATGCATTTGAAGATCATTCTGGATCAGGTGTGGGAAAATCACAACAAACGGGCCACATGCGGCCCGCAAGAGTATATTCTGAGTCCAGCGGACACGCACATAAATAAATTAGGTGTATTCACAGATTATATCCATAGATATTAAAAATAAATACATTCAAATATTTATATAGGCCTAATATGTGAAACTTCTGTCAACAGATTATATTGAAGTATTTATTTTATTTTATATTATCGATTGTGATGATGAAGAAGCTAAAGAAAAAATTCTCTGTAATTCTAAAACTTTGAAGAATGAAAATTATTCTAATTGCAAAATATGTCGAAACATTCAGGGGCAGATTTGAATTGCGTTTTTACTCAACCAGAAATAATCTTCGCTATGTTTTATTAATCAACGCCGATCGTTGATCATGGAAAAGGAAAAGGGCCAAGATGCCTGTGTGTAGTCGCTGAATGAACTCTTTATGTTGTGTTCTATTTATGTGTATGTTTCTGTTGTGTTGTCTTTATATGCGAAAAAAGTCCTAGTAAACACAACAAAATCTCCACAAGGATCAATACAGCAGTCTTAGTCTTAGTCTTAAAGCTGTGTCCAAAAGAGTTATATTTGAATATTTATTTATTATTGGATTGGATTGAATTTCATGTTTCTAACTATGGCACTGGACGGCAAAGTATTTTTTTACCAACCTTCGAGGTAAAGCAGTGTGCTTTCTGTACTGTGAACTGATCGCGTTTTTTATAGAGTAGGCCTACATTGTAAACCATCACCAGACAAAGAATTTTTTTTTTCGGATGAAATCTCAAAAATGAAGAAAGAAAAATAAGAAATCAGATTGTTAACTCTTTCTCTCCTAACTAACGATACCAACGAGGACTTCACCAGAATGTGGTAAATAATTACGGGGAGAAAGAGTTAATAAACTGACGAAGCAGAAAACGTTTTTTCACCAAACAACAGAAGTCAGCTTGGGGTTGTTCCACAAGTTTGTCAAGCGAAATCAACCCTTTAAAAACATGCTTGTCAGACACAGGCTAATGTTGTGTCCTGGCAATTTAATGCACCTACAAGCAAGGATTTTTTTTTGGATACTCGTTCACATTGTGGGGGCGCGGTGGTCGAATGGTTAAGCACTTGGCTTCCGAACCTGAGGTCCTGGGTTCGAATCCCGGTGAAGACTGGGATTTTGAATTTCTGGATTTTTAGAGCGCCCCTGAGTCAACCCAACTCTAATGGGTACCTGACTTTAGTTGGAGAAAGTAAAGGCGGTTGGTCGTTGTGCTGGCCACATAACACCCTGCTCGTTTACCGTTGGCCAAAGAAATAGATGACCTTAACATCATCTGCCCCATAGATCGCAAGGTCTGAAAAGGGAAACTTTACTCGTTCACATTGGACGAAGGTACTGAAGTGCAGGACACAGCTCACCTATTTATATCCAACCGGGGAGTAGATACTGGTTTCAGCTCACGGAAGAGTTACTCAGTGTTGAGTCACTCAAACATACAGCCTCAGGTCAGGATACCTTACTTGTTAGCAAAAACTGTGTTGAAAGAGTTGGGTTAACATGAAACAAGACAGCAAGTGTAACAACTGATGGTGCCCGTGATGAGTGATCAAATTATAGAGTAGGCCTACAATCCTGACGATAAACTTTTATCCCTTTAATGTGTTATTCTTCAGGGAAGCCATTGGACTCGAGACAAAAATATACCTTCTCAACACAATCGTCATTCCAACTACTACATATGCATGTGAGACATGGAAATCATCTGTCAAAATTGAGAAAAGACTAAATGTGGCTCAACAGAGATGGCTGAGACGGATTTTGGGAGTCAGTTACACAGATCGGGTCTCAAACAAGGAAATCCTATGCCGAACTGGGAGTCGAACACTTAGTGAGGTTGTGACTGAGCGTCGCATGAGGTTTGCGGGACATGTTCTACGTCAAAATGAATTACTCACACCAAGAGTTGCGATAACATGGAAGCTAAAACGAGGAAAGCGCAAACAGGGACGTCCTCGTATTACTTGGCGACACACCTTCATGGAGGACCTCAGAACAGTGGACACCAGGTGGGAGGAGGCTACAGACATTGCCAGTGACAGATCTTTATGGAGACAGCTTGCCGCCCAATGCGCCGAACGGCGCGGGAGGACCTAAGTCTAAGTAAGTCTTCAGGGAAGTTAGTACAAAGCTGTAGGCCTATAGAATATTAAGTATGTTATTGACCCATAGTGATCACCTTTACCAGGGCTAGGGGCTAGGGTTCGTTATCAAAAGGCAGTTCAGAGAACTATTTGAAGATTTGGAAACTGAACATTCATACACACACTCACGAACCTAGATAATGTTTATAATGTTCCACGTGAAAGTAGAAACAAAACTATCCAGAAATGCGATATCATAAAGCCCAACCCCGACCATTGAAGGAAAAAAAATTCTAGGTCAAAGTAAAAATATAACTACTATTCCAGTCGTAGCGAAGCACGGGTATCAGCTAGTAAATGTATATAAAACCTATATATTACGCACCTTTAATTGCATCAACTAAATTTACCACATTAAGTTTTGATTGCATAAGTTCAACAAAAAGAGAGAATTACATCTAGATCTAGTCATGGTTGACGTTATTGAAAATCCCATTAAGAAAAGTCTAACAACGACAGAAACTCAAACATAAACAGATGAGTCCGGTAAATATTCAATTTAATTCTTGAATTGATCTATAAAGGGATAGGATAGCCTTAGATTCGGAAAAAAAAAGTGCAGTGGCTAAGGAGACCAGGAATGGCAGAAATCTAGATACATTATAGATCTACTAGTTCCTTCTTGACATTTTTTCTTTTATATTACAGGCGTTACTTCAAGACTTAAACTCATGGTGTAATATATTTGACACATCTTAAGCAGATTGAGGCTTTAGCGATTTAAGTTCTCTTTTCGCTGTCTGCGCCCTTATTGGGAGAGTTTTGTCCTTTTGGTATTCAATGTAGATCTGTGTCCCGCGACCTTTGTAACAGTTTTGTAGTTATTTCTTTTGGACTTCGGTAGCTTCCGCTACTCTTCGCAGGTCACTGAAGACAAGCTGTGGACACCGTTGTTATACCCTGACTCTCCTATTTTAGAATAGTCTTTGTTAAACGGATGGTCCTTATCGACTTTCTTTAGATCTAGGTACCCACTCAGCGTAGCTTTTAGCAATAAGTGTCTACAGTCGTCTACACTATCCACCCCAGTGTGCTTCATAACATATTTATTTATAGAAGAGTCTTGCTATCTCGTCTTATCTTATATATTACAGACGTTACTTTAAAAAATTACGCCCTTCGCATTTCATGTGTCAATCTAATCAATGACTTAAACTCTGCTAAGTTGTTGGTTTTCATGGCTGATTCAGGCAACCCATTTCATCCTCTAACGGCACTAGGAAAGAAGGAGCACTTGTATGAATTTGTTCGAGCATATGGAATAAGAAATGTGCCTCTATCTTTGTGTCTTTCTGAGTATTTCATCAGGTTTTGTTTTTCTGTTTGTAAGTTCTGGTTTAGCGTTGTATGTATTATTGCTACTTTACTTATTATTCTTCTGTCTTGAAGTGTCTCTACGCTACGTAATTTAGCGCATCTGTTGCTCAAATCCCATTGGAATGTTCGTTTGTTATAAATCTCACTCCTCTATTCTGCCTATAAGGAGCGGAAATAGCTGTGGCAAGAATTTAGAATAACTTTAGATGCTATTAATATAGCAGTGAATAACACCAAAGTCTCTTTGCTTTGGAGTGACCACAATCTAAATGTGTTACTTGGCGCAGCATCTAAAGGGAAATTACTGTTGGAATAAATAATTAAAGAGTCTGCTTGTTGTTTCAAAAATGTTTTAAAAGTTTCGGATGTTCCTTCAGAGTTGAAGATCATCTGCCTCCTAGTTCAAACTCCCTGCAAGACAACGGGGGATGGGGCGGGTAACTGAAGCTCACAGCACATTTAGGCCGTCTTCGAACCAGAAGTTTGCGAAGTATTCTCTCCGTCAATCAATAAAAACCCAGATCTATGTTTAACAAGCTGTAGTGCGCCATCATGTAAGGCCTCAACGTGCCTATAATGCCATTCTATGTAGCTCTACATCTGTGTGTACTGTGTAGCCTAAATAGTGAGTAGGCGACTTCTATTACGTCTCATGTTTATAATTGACTTGATGCCTGATCACATGACAATCAATTGACCAACAACGTAATTTTGTAACCCTTCCCCTTCTTCACTTTTGACCTTAAGAATTTGCCTTTTAATTGTTGAAGACGTTTTGGGTTATTTATGTATGTGTATTTTGGATGTAACTGTGTCATTGTGTGAAATGTATAGAACTCCAATATTCTTTTATTTCTCGAAGGAGAACTTTGTTACACCTTTAGCTTCAACTGTCTTATCTTATCCCGGGCATGCTACCTTGCCTCATAGTGGCGCCCTGGTGGAAACAATCGTAGGAGGAAACGATTAGGCTAAAGGGTAGCAAAACAAGACTCCAGTGGGGGTGCCAAAGGGGGTGCGAGAGCATCCTCATTGCACTGTGCGGAGTTGTAAAAAAGCTCCCACAACCTTGTCACAATCCAGGCGCTATTCCTCAAGGGGCCGTTCATAAATGGCGTGTCCCGCACGGTTAGCTTAGTATAGAAAAGGAAAATGGCGGGGGTCTTAGTGCGCGAGTCTGACCCACCCACTTTCAGGCCAGTGAGAGGGAGCTCTTGTTCACTTTTGCTGGCTTAGAGTTCCAAGAGCTGAAGGCTCAACTCTACCTGACAGTTTCAAGAAGAAGAATCTTATCTTATCTTATTGTAACGTATCCCCTACTATCCAGGCTCTCTTCAAACTGCACCACACAACCCAAGGAACTTAAAGAACCTCACAACTAAGGGCTCCAAAGTAACAGTCAGTTGAATTTCAAATACATCGCAATTGGCAACAACATTAACACTGTCTTTACAAAAACCTAGTCTCTGCTCCGCACTGACTTCACAAACCGTGCTGGTTCTCGCCTCGTACTGGTCACATTGCGAGGAAACGAAGTGTCTTGACACACTCGCTCTTATATAGTGTCTCTACTGGCCTTCTAGAACCGTCGCTTGACCACTCCAGTTGATCACTTTCGCCGTGACTTGTGTGTGAAATATTTACACACAGGTTCTTGCCGAACCGGCGTGTACTGTCACTGGTCACGGTTGACCGCTCGTCTAGCGCTGGACTGGGGCGATTTGCGTAGGCTAAAAACACACACAGCCTACGACCATTTGTGTCACCACCAGGTTTATAACAGTATCTTATCTTATGAAATACAGACGTTACTGCATAAAAAGAAGACATCTGCATACTACACGTGTTGGACCGTTGGTGCACCTCACATGATCTGTCGACTGTCTTTTTCAATGGACCTCATTCACCAGTAACTTGAATAGAGGCATTAAAAACATACTTAAAATCTCATGCGCTAATCTACTCATTATTATACAGATTTTTCCTATTCTAAACCACGTACATACATACCACAGAACCAATATTTACCGAATTCATATTTTGCATAGAGATGTATAGAGATGTTAAAGGGAGTTTATCTGAGTGTCATTTTAAGTCAAGGGGAGACAATTGATACAGTTTAATTTATTAAATAAAACTAATTTCTTAGAGTTCCACATTCTACTGCTAAGATGTCAAAATATTTAGAATAGAAGGGAAAATCTTTTTTTTTTTAATTCAAAGTCTTTATAGTGAATTAGATGTGATGTATACAATCAATATATACATATTGTAACGATCCTCTCTCCTAATCAGTCTTCTGTAAACACTGCTAAACACACACAGCACATCAACACATCAAGAACTTGACAACAAGGCTCCAAATAATCTGGTACTTTAATAATGGTCAAATAAAACAGCCAATACGACACAATTGGCAACACAATCAACGGCTACAACGTTAGACTGTATATCACTGTACTAAACTCATCAACTCTACTGTCTCTTCCTGGAGTCGTACGTTTCACTGGAGGACTGCACCAGGACCGACTTCATGACTAACAGTCCCGGTCTCAATGCTCTCCGGTCTGGAACTGCCGCTTTCTTACACATTGTGTCTCTGGTCTGCGCAGGCTTATAATCAGATGACCATAACACGGGCGCTATTCACGTGCAAAGTTCATGCCAGTACTGTCCCATGCCTTTCAATATAGCACGCTAAACTGTATTACTGGCCTGTGTCACATATGTCTGCTGATCACACACAGTTAACCATTTTGCGTCGTGAATAGGGTTATAACAATATTTTATTACGCAAGTTTCGAGCAGTAATAAGTAAAAACTTTATTATTTGTTTATTTTTTTAAATTATAGATATGGACTACCATAGCATATACCCATCAACGTTTGGTAAGATACAACGACCAAATGCCTTTACCTATCCTTATGTAATATCGGGTACCCATTAGCCCAGCCCGGGTACGCTATTCTGCCTCAACGTGGCACTCTGGTGGAAACGATAATTTGAGGAAGTGATTAGGCTAAGTGAATAGAAAAACAAAACTCCAGTGGGAGTGTCCAAGGGAATGCGAGAGCTTTCCCATTGCACGGTGCGGAGTTGAAAGAGAGCTTCCACGTCCCTGTCGATAATCCATGCGCCGTTCCTCAACGGACCGTTATATTAATGGCGAGTTATGCACGGTTAGCTTGGAACAACATAGGAAAATGGCGAGGTTGCAGGTGTGCTCGGCTTTCGGCCATGTATTCTAGTCCATGCGCCCGGATTGCCAGATACGTCGGAAATAGCAATGTCTTACATAGGCATTGACTTGGACCTCTTCCACACAGAACTGTTGTTCAAGCAGGCTTACACGCCTAGAGCTCGAAGAGCCTTCAGCTCAACTCTTTTGACAATCAAACGGTACCTATTAGTCTTTAGAGATGGTTGGACTCAGAGGCTCCATTAGATCCATAGATTCTCTCTTTCTCCCTCTTTGTATCTCTCTCTCTCTCTCTCTCTCTCAAATTTACATCAAATCAAAGTGATCCACCATATGTTTGTAAATGCTTAAATGATATTTGCAGTTACCTCTAAAATCAATACTCGTAGTCACAGGACAAAGTTGGATATACTAAATTGTATGATTATACTAATCCCGAGAGCTGTCTCAGTCAATCTTACTTCGGTTGTCTTGTTGTGGTATTTCAGAAGTGAAAAAAACTCAATGAACATAAGTCTGTGGGTCTCGAATTAGTTACGTAAGGAGGTTTTCAATTTATTCATATTATTTAAACTTTTTCGTTAGTGAAACACATTCACTCTCTAGTCTTGTCTTCAATCTCTACCCATCTACAAAGTAATACATCTTTAATCTGTAGTCTTCAATCTCTAGTCTTGTTTTCAATCTCTACTCATCTACAAAGAAATACATCTTTAATCTGTAGTCTTCAATCTCTAGTCTTGTCTTCAATCTCTACTCATCTACAAAGTAATACATCTTTAATCTGTAGTCTTCAATCTCTAGTCTTGTTTTCAATTTCCAGTCTTTTTTTCAATCTGTCGTATATTCTTCAATCTATAGTCTTTCCTTCAATCTCTAGTCTTTTCTTCAATCTCTAGTCTTGTCTTCAATCCCGTCTTTTCTTCAATCTCTAGTCTTGTCTTCAATCTCTAGTCTTGTCTTTAATCTCTAGTCTTTTCTTCAATATCTAGTCTTTTCTTCAATTTCTAGTATTTTCTTCAATCCCTAGTCTTTTCTTCAATCCCTAGTCTTTTCTTCAATCCCTAGTCTTTTCTTCAATCTCTAGTATTGTCTTCAATCTCTAGTCTTGTCTTCAATCTCTAGTCTTGTCTTCAATCTCTAGTCTTGTCTTCAATCTCTAGTCTTGTCTTCAATCTCTAGTATTGTCTTCATTCCCAAGTATTGTTTTTAATCACTAAGCTTGTCTTTACTCTCTAATCTTGTCTTCAGTCTCTATTCTTGTCTTAAAAGCTTCTTTACCTCATAGATGTTTTTTATTACTCATCTTTCATTCGTCTGTCGCCTGATGAATTTGGTTACCAGCCCACAGGGCAATTGCCCGAATGCCAGTCCGCCGCTGGTTAGTTGCTGTCAGTTGCTGCAAAAATGAGTTTGTTTCTTCATTGGGTTGCTGTGTGGCGACTGGCGAGTGGGGTAATGGGAAATAAGAATGACAACTCTACAACTGAAACATTGTACTGCACTATGGAGACTATGGTGGCTGAGTTGTAAATCGCTAGGTTCGAATCCTAGTGAAGACTGTGAATTTTTTTAATTTCCTCGTCTTTAGGGCGCCTCTGAGTCCACCCAACTTTAATGGGTAGCTGGCATTAGTTTTGGAGAGAAAAAGGCGGTTGTATGTTGTGCTGGCCACATGGCACCCTCGATAACTGTCAGCTAGAGAAAAACATGATCTTTACATCACCTGGCATGGTTTTAAAGGGGAACTACTACTGTACTGGATAAAAAAAATAGTTTCCGATAGGTTATAGACCTTACTTCAAAACTGAAGACAATTATAGCCTACGCAAACATATGGGTTAATCTACTTATAAATGTCAAAATAGACACGTAAAATCTGATATTATTTTTTTGTGGCTGATTTAGGCAACCCGTGCAATTCTGTAATGGCTCCGGAGAAGAACAAGTACCTGTGGGAATTTATTTTACCCTTCATATTTGTGTCTTTCCGAATATTTACAAAGTCACTCTGTCTGTCTGTCTGTCTGTGTAGTAAACAGTTTCTTACGCGCTTTTTCTCCCATATCCAATATCGGATCAAGCTGAAATTTCGCACTTTTTTTTCTTTTACCTGACAACACAAGAATCAATTTAAAAAAAAACCCAATTAGCTAATTAACTATCGTTAATTAATTATTTCGTATAGTATCTCAAACAAGGTAAAAAAGTGTTCTTGACTGAGGTGGTGTTATGAGTTGAATTAGTTCCCTTTAATACTTCGTTCTCTAAGACTTAGTGAGCACAACCTGAAAAATAGGTTGAGACTAGAAAAACAATAAATAACTACAATAGGATGGCTGCCTGGTTATGTGGTTTGCGCGCTGGACTGTCGTTTAGATTTATCGATGGTCCTGGGTTCAAACCCTGCCAGCTCCCATCCCCTGTCGTCCTGCGGGAGGTTTGGACTAGGAAGTAATTATCTTCAACTCTGAAGGAACATCCGAAACATGTAAAACAAACAAACAGACAGTGTTAACAAGCTCTCTACTAGCAGAGTGGTCATCATGTTGGCTTTAGAAACTTGAGAAGGCTGGAGCCATAAGTTCGAATTCATGTCTCCCCCTTTTTTTTTGTTTCTATTACAAATTTTATTCCATGACTTATCCAAACTAATTGATACAGCTGTGCGTTAATATAAGCCTTGTTTTATTTTTAAGTATTTTAAAAATATTTTTAAAATATTTTCTTATGTTGTTTGTGTTTGTAAGTTGTGTTGTTTGTGTTTGTAAGTTGTGTTTCGGTGTTTGTGTATTATTGCTACTTTACTTTGTAGTGTTCTGACCTGAAGTGTCTCTAAATTTAGTGTTTCTACTTATTGTATTACTCTAGAAGAGGAACAAATGTGCATGTTCCTTGTGATCACTAGGTTCAAGCAAAAAAAAAGGAAGAAAGAAAAAGAGAGAGAGAACGAGGGAGAGAAAGAGAGAGAGAGAGATAGAGGGGAGAGAGCAAAAGAGAGATAGTGGGATAGAGAGAGAATAGAGAGAGAAAGGGGAAAGCGAGAAAGAGAAAGTGAAAGAGAGAGAAAGAGAGAGAGAGAGAGAAAGAGAGAGCGAGAAAGAGAAATGAGAAAGAGGGAGAGGCGAGAGGGAGAGAAATGGAGAGAGAAAGAGAGAGAACGAGAGAGAAATAAAGAGAGAGTGATAGATAAAAAATGAGAAAGAGAAAGAGAGAAACGGGAAAGCGAGAAAGAGAAAGTGAAGGGAAGAGAGAAAGAGAGGGGTGAGAGAAAGAAAGAGAGAGAGTGATTGATAAAGAAATGAAAAAGAGAAAGAAAGAGAGAGAAAGAGAAAGGAAGAGAGAGAAAGAGAAAGGAAAGAGAGAGAGAGATAAAGAAATGAGGTAGAGAAAGAGAGGGAAAGAGAAAGGAAGAGAGAAAATGGAAATTTTAAAAAAATTCAGAAAGAGTTTAAGATAAAAGATTGACAGAAAGAATATTTAGTGTATTTATTCTACACACTCTCTAGTGTCTACATTTTTTTTTACTCATTTGAGTTAACATACATTACATAGTCATGTCTGTAAAAACTTTCTTAATTGAGAAGAAAGATTTGAAAGGTGGTTTGGTCCACCCTTCTGGTACCTTGTTGCTCAAATTGGCAGGTCAAGAGGCTATCAAGGCCTCAATGGCTAGTCTCAATGACTGTTCTATGTCTCACTCCGGATGAAGTGAATTCTCTCTATAGATTCGAGAATCCTTTCGTCTGGTTCTTAGTTCCCAATAGTCCAAGGGTGAGGGCCCGTATTCTAGAAAAGACCTTTGGATCAGAAAGTAACCTCAAAGTTGAGGTTTCAACCATAGAAGACGAAAGGGTCAATGAAACACAGCATTGGGTAGCGCCCACAATTGTTAGAAACAAGATTATAGAAATCTTCCAATCCTTTAGTGAAGAAGGTTCCAAGATACAGCCTATCAAACTGAGCAACTCAGATAAGTGGATGGCTTGGGTAAAAGTCCGCAAGCAAACCGAGCTCCCTCACTATATTCGATTAAAATACGAGGATGATCCGAGGACCTATAAAGTCCTTGTGACCATCCCGGGGCACAGACAGCAGTGGGCAGGATCAACACTGGTCAAACCAGTGTCCCAGTAGGAATACCTTTAAAGAGAAGGGAAAAGTCCCTGGAAAAAAGCAGAAGCATAATGCCAATGTCAAAGGCATTTATGCCTCGGTCTTGAGGGGGGGGGGTGAAACAAGGATAAAAAATACCAAACTTGACACACAAAGTGAAACACAAAATGACACACAAAATGACACATGGCTGGAAAAGGATGGGTTTACATTAGTAGTAAACCACAAAAAGAACGGGGCCGTGGTCAACACAGATATAAGAGGTGGGGAGCCCTCCCCTACAAGCCCTATCGACAGGAAAAGAAACACCCCAAAAATGAAAACAATGGGGAACAGTTCAGTTCCAACTACCCCAACCAAAATTACAAGAAAAAGAACGCTCTCTTCCTCTTCCGATGACCCAAACGAGAAGACCCAGCCCAAGGGACCAAATGAGGATCCCCAAATATTAGAAGGGCTAAATAAATTATACTTGGCGCTAGAACAAAATACACAAAAAAATAGAATAATAACCAACATAACAGACAAAGAAGGAAACAAAATACAGGAGAGTGACAAAATAATAGAAATTTTTACAAAACATTTCGTCAACATGTATAATGAAGAACAAACAGATACAGGCGCACAAAACATACTTCTAAAACACTGTAAAACATTACCTCCATCAGAGAAACAAAAGACAAATAAACCCTTTACATTAGAGGAGCTGAGGGCTGCTTTAGACACAACACAAAATAACAAATCCCCTGGCCCAGACGGTTTGACATATGAATTCTATAAAACCTTTTTCTCCCAAATAGAACCCCTACTACCAAGACTATACAATGACATGTTAGAAACAGGACAGACGCCTACAGACTTTAATCTTGCATACATCACACTATTACCAAAAAAAAAACCCCTGAAAACAACACAACACCTAGTGACTTTAGACCCATTTCCCTTTTAAATGCTGACTATAAACTGCTGACCAAATGATTTTTTTAAGAGTTTGGCCCCTTATACCCCATCTACTAGGACAAGACCAGTACTGTAGCAGCCCGGAAAAAAATATAGACGAACTGAACCACTTTTTACGAGACATCATATATTACTGTAAAGACAAGACTTGAAAGCAGCCCTCATGTCCATTGATCAAGAAAAATCTTTCGACAGAATTAACCATGACTACTTATTCAAAATACTAGACAAGACAGACATAGACAAGACTTTGATAACATACTTAAAGCTAGTCTACACCGAAGCCACAAGCCAACTTATAATAAATCAAACACTAAGCAGCAAGATTTCTATTAGAAGATCTGTTAGGCAAGGTTGTCCCTTATCCCCCTTTTTATACACTCTTTGCCTAGAACCCCTGTTAGAGAACATTAGGTTAGACAAAGAAATTTTAGGAATAAAAATCACCGGTCAAACCCCCGTAGTCAAAATTAAAGCTTATGCCGACGATACCACACTTTTCCCCACCTTAGAAAAAGACATAACTAAAATTATAGAGAAATTTACATTATTTGGGAGGGCGAGCGGGTCCAAAATAAACATTAATAAATCCTCAATTATGGGACTGGGTAGGTGGGAAATCCCTCCAACATTCTCTTTAACCTTAAAATACAGAAAGAAAGAAAAGTATGTGGCATCGTGAGGACTAGCAACCCAGCACACTATTGCCATGAACAGTGGGCGGAGATTCTGGCCCACACAAAGAACGTGATTAGAATGTTTCAGTACATGGCGACAACCATATTTGGGAGAGCTATATTAATAAACAACTTGGTCATCCCGAAGATAATCTACTTAGCAAATATAGTAGAACCCCCTCCTAATTTCATAAATAACATCAATACCACTATCAGAAATTTTAATTTCAAAAACACAATAAAGAACATAAAACATACAACACTCATACAAGACAAAAAAGAAGGAGGGATAGGCTTACAAGACATTCACACAAAAATCAAAACGCTTAGAATAAAATTTGTAGAGAAAGTAGTAAGGTCTCCCAATAACTTCCCCTTAGTATTATATTATTTTGGACTTAGATTAAACAAACTCCTCCCCACTCAAAACAACACACCCCATCATTTTGGTAACCATACACATCCATTCTACAGATCACTCACAAGACACCTACAGAGCAATGGAAACATAACACACCACGACTCAAAAACAATATACACTATACTCAGAGACAAGTTGAAAGAAAACCTAGAAGTCAGAATAAAGTGGGTCAGGGAGTTAGGGGTTAAACCAACAAACTGGACAGACACTTTCACGCATTTACACTACAAATATATAACACCCAAAGCACGAGAAGTGGCCTACAGATTACTCTTCGGGATGACCCCAATAAAAGGAAGACTCTCAACTACAACAGGGTCCAAATATACCTGTGTAATTTGTAAAAAAGAAAACCAAAACCCAGAGAAACACTTATTTAGTGAATGTGAGTTGGTTGAGAAAGCAAAAAAAAACTTTAGAAGATATTATTGACGCAAACAGTCAAACCTGTCACTACCTGTGCAAATGTAAATACTGCTATTTTCTTTAATAAAGTACCTAAAGCCATAAATAAAAAAACTAAGAGACATCAATGTAATTATTTTATCAGATTATAGAAACCTTATTTGGAATACCTACCTACAAATTGTCTACCATAATAAACTGTATAGTAAAGTATTATTAGATCACATTTTAAAGAAAATTATTGAACGCAAAGTGAAAAAATATAGCGCTAAATAAATATACCAATATTGTCCATTAACTTAAAGAAAAGGAAATATATATATATATATATATATATATATATATATATGAATATGTGTATGCGAGTGTGTATGCGTGTGTATAGATATATATCCCAAATGATCAAGGAACGGAAACACAATAAGGAATCAGGAGCGAACACTTGAAAATCCAAGAAAGGGGAAAGAAGAGTAACTCCAAGAAATCAAGAACAAGGGCAGACCTTTACGTTTTATGTAAACATTGTTTTTCTTCTGTTGTTCCTGTATTGAGAATCAAGCATGACCACATGATATCTAAGCAAACAATTCTTTGTATAAATTTGTACTTTTTAACAATTATGTACATAGTGGCTTCATTACGAATATTGCCAAAATATCACCACTATCCGTATCGTGCATACCTGTGCAGTCTACATACAAATATATTATTTCTTACTACCTTGCAGACGTTTACTTTTAGTACAGACATTATTATTCTTCTGTTGTTCTTATATTGAGCATCAACATAACCTCATATCTTAACAAGCTTCTACATCTAATTGTTACTAAATTAGTATTTAGTTTCATTTATTTTTAACATATGTCAAAGTTTTTACTAATGTTAAAAAATATAAAAGTTCCATCACCATTGTCAATATTGCGCATGCTTGTGCAGTCTATAGAGAAATAATATATTAAAGAGGGGAAGAGGAAAAAATTTTATAAAAAGGGGGGGGGGAAATATTCAAGAAAAAAAAAGTATATATATATACACATATATATAGATACATATAAAATAACTTTCAGTACGACTCTAATTGACACCTGTGACCAAAACAAAAAAAAGCCACAGAGATATTGTCTCAATACAGAAACTCCCGATATACTGACTCTAACAGACAGGATTTCCACCTTGATGATGAGGAAGTAGTTTTCAAATCTCAAGGGAGGAAATAAAAAATTGTCATATGAAGGGAGACAACAAAAGAAACAATATAAATATTTAAATGCCTATGTTCGCACAAGTGTGTACACACATAGATGTGTACGCAAGTTTGATAGAAGTTAATATGAAGAACTGGGGTAATGTAGCAAAGCACAAGGGAAACAACCATAAGCAATGTAGACAAAGTGGAAAAAAATGTGACTACGATGTTTAAAATGTTTTAATATCATTTAAGTTTCTTCTTTCACTTTTTGATTGTTTCTATTTAATTACCTGTTGTTGACATTCTCATCACATGTATTTTAAGAACCTTAAATTTAAAAAAATATTCATTATATGCTATTAGAAAACAATAAGGCCATATACAAAGCAATTTAAAACGTTAAAATATTACGACAACCTGATTGTAACTACTTGCATTGCCATGATTGCAATTATAGTACTATAAAATGTAACTATTTAATGTGTACGCTTACTAATACAATATGCATCTTTTTGTTAATAAAAAAAACAACAAAAAATAAAAAAATAAAGAGGCCGATAGCCCCAAAAAAGAGGCAAAGAAAAGAGACAAAAGCCCAAGGATTCCTAGGATGTAAACAGCTCGACAACTGAAGTCAAAAGCTAAAAAGCTGAGGTATCCTAAAAAAGGAAAAAAAAATAAAAATAATGTTAAGGCAACTTCAGAGATATGCTTTACATTTGCTATGGCGGCAATGTCTTTTTTTTTTTAAATAACAGATTCTCTTTCATTTATACTTATCTTTGGTCTGTGTGTGTGTATGATTAATTCAGCTCAGTAAATGCAGGTCTGATTGTTGCATGAACTATAATGTGTATGATTAATTCAGCTCAGTAAATGCAGGTCTGATTGTTGCATGAACTACAATGTGTATGATTAATTCAGCTCAGTAAATGCAGGTCTGATTGTTGCATGAACTATAATGTGTATGATTAATTCAGCTCAGTAAATGCAGGTCTGATTGTGGCATGAACTATAATGTGTATGATTAATTCAGTTCAGTAAATGCAGGTCTGATAGTGGCATGAACTATAATGTGTATGATTAATTCAGTTCAGTAAATGCAGGTCTGATTGTTGCATGAACTATAATGTGTATGATTAATTCAGCTCAGTAAATGCAGGTCTGATTGTTGCATGAACTACAATGTGTATGATTAATTCAGCTCAGTAAATGCAGGTCTGATTGTTGCATGAACTATAATGTGTATGATTAATTCAGCTCAGTAAATGCAGGTCTGATTGTGGCATGAACTATAATGTGTATGATTAATTCAGTTCAGTAAATGCAGGTCTGATAGTGGCATGAACTATAATGTGTATGATTAATTCAGTTCAGTAAATGCAGGTCTGATTGTTGCATGAACTATAATGTGTATGATTAATTCAGCTCAGTAAATGCAGGTCTGATTGTTGCAATAACTATAATGTGTATGATTAATTCAGCTCAGTAAATGCAGGTCTGATTGTGGCATGAACTATAATGTGTATGATTAATTCAGTTCAGTAAATGCAGGTCTGATTGTTGCATGAACTATAATGTGTATGATTAATTCAGTTCAGTAAATGCAGGTCTGATTGTTGCATGAACTATAATGTGTATGATTAATTCAGCTCAGTAAATGCAGGTCTGATTGTTGCATGAAATTTTTTTTTAACTGTATGCCCATTGTTTATCATTTTATTCAACTGGTGACCCCCAGGTCATAATTACTTTGTATGACGCAGGCCTGTTAAGTCAACTATGGTTGAACTTTGAACTTCATTCGGAATTGAAACCAAATGTCTTTTGATAACTATTTGATTTCCATGCTACTTGATGTAAATACAAACTTG